>NC_133648.1:172331529-172661532 GCF_009905375.1 Apium graveolens | reverse complement strand
GATGATAATTTAGAGTGTTAATTAAATTGGAAATCGCGTAAACATAAACGTCATAATGCCCGATTTTCCTTAACTGTTCTGTTCTTAACATCTGGACCCGTGAACTCACTGTTAGGTTTTGACCATTCCCATGATTAGATAGTTCATGTTACGAGCTTCGTTTTGATATGTGTTCGCTTGAATCCGATGTACGGTTTAGGAGAAACGACCGTTTTAAGTAACGGCGTTTCGCGAACGAACCATTACCCCTCGCCTTACTTTGAAACCTTGGTTAAGGTCCTTAAATGACTAATTGGAGTATGAAAAAATTATGTAAAGTGGATTAGGAAGTTGGTAGGGTACTCGCGAAAGAATCGCCTTAAAATTCTTAATGGGTAATTTATTAAAAATGGTGGAGCCAAGGGTACTCGAACGACTTATGTGATTCGTTAAGCGTAGAAGTGACCATAAGCGAACATTAAGGTTCAATTGGTTAAAGTCTAGTTTCTTAAGCGACCGGGGTTTAATTCCGACTTATGTTGTTGTTCATAGGTTATCGGACCCACTCTAAGCTTAAGTCTATCCGGGAACACTCAGGCAAGTTTTCTACCCGTTATACTGTTGTTGTGATGTATATATGTATATGCATTATCTTGTGATAAGTGCATGATTGTTATTAGCAAATCTTGCGATATATTGGAACATGTGATATGATATTTATATGCATGCTTGTTTCGTAATCTTGATATCTAATTGTTGATTCAATGCTTATAAGTTGCATAATACCTATGCTAGAGATAAGCAGTAGTTGCGTATACCCTTAGTATAGGGGACCCAAAGGTGAACATATTGCTAAACCGGGAGTCGATGTTCCCGAATATAATATATATATATATATAGATATATATATCTATATATAGATATAGATATAGTTTTCAAAACTATTAATCGAATAAGGTTTATTCGATAACTTTATTTTATTTACTGAATATTATTTTGAATAATATTCATTCGAGGACTTATGACTCCGTTTATTTTATTTACTGAATATTATTTTGAATATTCATTCAAGAACTTATGACTCCGTTTATTTTATTTAATGAATATTATTTTGAATATTCATTCGAGGACTTATGACTCCGTTTATTTTATTTAATAAATATTATTTTGAATATTCATTCGAGGACTTATGACTCCGCTTATTTATTAAATAATATTCTTTATTTTATTAAAGAATAATGTTTCGATAATCAAACTTATTTTCGATTATTCAAATAAAGATCGTACTTTCGTTTAAGTATATCTTTGGTTATTTATTATTAATTTCAAGTATGAGTTTTAAAACTTTTACTTCAATTATTTTTATAAGGATTATCCTTATGGGAATATTATTTAAATAATAATATTCAGATATTTTCTAATATATCGGGACTGATTTATTTCATTAAATCAGCATTACTCCAAACATGCTTAAAAATATTTTCGAGTCTTCAAAATGATTTTAAAAGTTAGAGCGGATCCCAAAAACTCGTTTCCAGATTTAAGATCTTCCTTTCGAAGGAGACTTGAATATTCGCTCAAAAATCTTAGGGATTCGGCTCTGTGGTGTATTTTATATTCGCAACAAGGTTGCTGTTTTGAGAAAACAATTTGATTACTTGCCCAATGTTCGGGAAGTAAGTCCATCTAATTGAGTCGGCATAAGCGACAGGTCGGGGTACGGTCTATGAAGGTGTAAGAGGCTGGGTGACAGTCCATCCACGCGTGAGTGGCCGGGTAACGGTCTAGCGCGAGGTCCTAACGCGGCCTGAATGATGACCGGTGAGGAATTCATCCATCTACAGTAGAAAATGTTACTTATTGGTATCTTTGCCTGATCAGTAAGATATCGGGTTTATGCCAAAATTCTTTTCCTTCCAAATTCATTGGATATTACAACTCTGTTCATACTTTACATGACAGAGGTTTTCAGGAAATGTATGAGAGATATATATGGATATATATCGGGACTTAATGAAGTATCTCGTAACTTCATTTCATTCAATAATATTTCAAAGATTGAATCTATTCAAGTCTTATCTTGTAGTCTCATCTGGGTTATGAACTTTTGAAACTAATTATAACTTGAACGGTGGTAGTTCAAGCAGTATTCGGAAAAGATATAAGTATATTGGAGTATCTTGTAACTTCATCTTTTCAACTTATATCTAGTTAATGATTATCTTATGAATAACAAAGATTTTCAGAAAAACGTTGAGACAAGGTTAGATATATGAGATCACCTTGCAACGATATTCTTATACAGTTATAAACTGGCACTCTGTGTTTATTATGCATGGAAGAGGACTTCCAAGATTTTGAAAAGTATATGTACATATATACTGAATATTTTATGACTTGGTCGCGTTAAGAGATCAAACTTGGCTCATTTCTTCTTGACCAAGACTTTCATGAGTACTATGAGAATGCTCATATATTGTTAATTATTATACATATTATTTCGGTGGGCTTGTTGCTCACCCTTGCTTTCTTCTTTCATCACACAACAATAGATAGACAAGATGAACAGGATCAAGCTCCCAATTTGCGAGCGGATAGGAAACGTTCCACAGTTTCCTGTAGGCGTTGATGTCGTTGTAGCTGAGGTTGGATCTACCAATAGGCTAGGATTTCAACTTTTGATATAAAGACTTATGTATATTATGAATTGTAATAATGGCAAAGAATATGTAAATTTATTCAGAAACCCTTTTGAGGTGTAATGACTTATAATTGTGGAATAAAATGACTTGTGTTATTTTTGGTATTCATCTCTGAGACTATAACTTGTGGTGTGTGTGTGTATATTGTGGGGTCACAGTACGCAGTAGTTGGTTGATTGATAATATTAAGTATTGATAAGGGAAATGGAACTCGTGACAACCCGAATCCCCGACCCCAGATTTGGGGGTGTTACAGGAGGGGTGAGCACTGTACCAGGAACATTGTCTTTTGTTTCTGGAAGGGATTCAATGATAATTGGCTCTTTTGAGATCAGAGATTCCTGATCCCCTTCCTCAGCTTCTTCAATATCTTCTGATGGGGGCTTAGCAAAATGCCTCCTAGCCCTCATTTTCTTCAATCTCCTTGATAGTGAAGGAGTTGCTTGAGCATCAGAACTAGCAGTACTCTTTTTCTTCAAATTACCTGAACCCTCACGTCAACATTTATCTATTGGGTTGACCATTCAGCTTCTATTTCTGTTTGAAAAACCACAGTTTCAGCTTCAACAGTCACATGTTCTGATGCATGAACCTGTGCTTCCTCATCTTCTGATTCATCCCTTAGAATCATCTTTCTTCTCCTTGGTGGAGACTTAGGAACAGACTTTATTTTAGAAGGTTTGGATTTTAATGCTTTAGCAGATGGTTGTTGTTGTGAAGATTGACCTGATGGTTGGAAGTAAGTTCTGATGGTAGGTTAAGTTGGTTGAGGTTGAGAGGTGGTTGGTTGTGTAGTTGTTGGAGGTGCTGATGGAGGTTGGGTTGGTTGGACATCAGGATATAAGGCAGCATAGGTGGCTGGATCAGAATTTACCAAGACTTGTTTGACATATGTAGGAATTTGGAGGGGTCTCAAAACAGTCTTCTTATTATCAGTAAATAATAAGTCTGTAAAGGCTCTCTTAGCAAGTTTAAATGGTTCAATTAGCTCACTTGCTAGTTGGGGTGCATCAGAGCAACAAAAACTATAAATAAGCTGATAGAATCTAGCAAAGTAAACTGTATTTCTATCCTCTGTCATCTTATCCCCAATAAATCCTAAAATAGCACTTGTATAATCAAAACGAGTTTGATGAATGAGAGCATACCCGATTTATTGACTGAGAATTGGGATTGCATCAAAAGTAGAACATTTATTGGCAAAGGCCTTTGTGATGCAGTCAAAGAAGAAACTTCATTCCCTCCTTATGTGAGGTCTCTTCAATTGACCCAGATTTTCCAAAGTCTTTTCATACCCCAAATTGGCCATCATCTGTTGAAGAGCTGGCTCCTCAACTGTTGAACTGTAGACACAATTTTCTGGAAAATGTAAAGCCTGTTGAACTGTAGCCAAAGTCACTACATGCTCATCCTCCCCTGTTGAAAAGATAATACTTGGGGATCCACGAGCATACCCAATCTCAGAGTCACTACATGCTCATCCTCCCTTGTTGAAAAGATAATACTTGAGTTCCAGAGATTGCTTCTGGTTGGTTCAAAGCATACCCAATCTCAGAGTGAGCAAGGAAGTCCTGAATGAAGTGAAGTTCTGATGGAGCTTCACCCTTGCTAAGAATAGCCAAGTAATTGTTGGGAACAAACTTAGCTCCATTGAAAATAATGTTTTTTGGTGCCATTTCTGTGAAAAATCAAATGAGAAAAAGAGTGTTTGCAATGTGTTTGATAAAACGCCTGTATGAAAATTAGCTTTAGAGAATATTAGTGGGTGAGAGAAAATAAGAGAGATGAGAGAATAAGAAAAGTAGGTAAAAGATTAGAAAATCTTTTAATTCTCTTATTTATTCATCCCATGTGATAATAGCTATATTTTTGAAGCATGGCAGATAATTTACACCTGGCAACATGTGAATAGTCAATAAAAAGTTAAAGCAGGAGTTAGTGGGCACGAGAACTAAGCAGTAATTAATGTGCAATTGCAGTTTTTCAAGACAAACACGTTTCCCACTTAACCAAATGATTATAACTATTTTTATCTCACCTAATTATATTCTGATAAAATATGACCGTTTTAGTATTTACCACAAATAAGTCAAGTAAATAAATAATGCCACGTAAGCATCAGAGTTTCCTTCAGGATTTGCATCAGAACTTGACTAACATCAGATTTTAATGGTCATCAGAACATGGCTTCTGTACTCAAAAAGTGAATGTTTGTTACTGTGATTCTTCATACAAATACTGACTTATTTCTTCAGAGTTTAATCATCAGAACTTCCATCAGAACTTGTCCTCAGAATTTATGCATATGACACTTAACTCTTTATCTAAAATAACTTAATCACCACAGTAATTTATATCATTCATATGGAGTGATAGTGTGTGCATTAGCAAAATATCAGATAAAGATTAAAGTCTGATAAACTTCAGTACATCTTAGAAATAAGGCATAACTAAGAAAAGTGCTTAAAATCTGTCATTAATAATGAAGTCTACTATAGAATAAATTTATGCAAAAATCCACCTTAACTGTTTGTGCTCATTTTATGCATCTTTTAAAATTCCTTTTTACAGTGGCTTCTCAGTGTAAGTGAGTCACAACTGCTATCAAGATTTATGCTATTATCAGAGTATTGCTCCAGTAATCAGAGAATGTGAAAAGTCACCAAGAAAAATTTATTTGCTTTCTAATACATATTACTTAATACCAGTAATGCACTTGGATCTTCCCTTCCACATATTTACTCTAGATCTCGAAGGAGTACCTGACTTCAATTTTCTTTTCTTTTCTTTTCTTTAGATAAGTGAGGCTTATCAAGCATGTGGTTCATCCTTAAGATTTACTGACATCAGAATTTGACAGATGAGAAGCAAGAATCTAGTTTGTGACTTAGTAATAAGATACACAAAGTAAATTTTACTAAGCTCAACAATAGAATTTGCTTGTGTTAATGAGTTTCCACATAAATAACTAATTCAAACATGGGATTTCTAGTATGTAAAAGACTACTGGGTCAGCATCTAGCACAGTTATCCTCATTAGATTGAATAGTCACTGAACATTCAAAACACTATCAGAGTATAAAGATCCATATCAGATAATAATCAGTATTTAATATATGACAATTGAAGCACAGATTACATGAAGATAAGACAATTTGTAAACAGTGATCATAAAGTCTGACGCATGAGAACAAAAACTAAGCAGATTTTGAGAAAGAACCTGAAACCATTCCAAGTTTATTTACCAGACTTGTAAAAGTAGCTTCACATAGTGGTTTTGTGAAGATATCTGCTAGTTGTTGATCTGTTGGAACAAAATACAATTCTACTGTACCTTCCATCACATGTTCCCTTATGAAATGGTACCTAATGCTGTTGTGGTTTGTCATTGAGTATTGAACTGGATTACCTGTCATAGCAATAGCACTTTGACTATCACAGTAAATAGGTATTTTAGAAAATTCTAACCCATAATCCAGTAACTGATTTTTCATCCAAAGAATCTATGCACAACAGCTTCCTGCAGCAATATATTCTGCTTCTGCAGTTGATGTGGAAATTGATTTCTATTTCTTGCTAAACCAAGAAACCAATCTGCCTCCAAGAAATTGGCAGCTTCCACTAGTGCTTTTCCTGTCTATTTTGCATCCTGCAAAATCTGCATCTGAGTAACCAATTAGCTTAAAATATGATTCCCTAGGATACCACAATCCTAGATCAGCTGTACCCTTGAGGTTCTTGAAAATTCTTTACACAGTTATTAGATGAGGTTCTCTTGGATCAACCTGAAATCTTGCACAAAGACAGGTAGCATACAAGATATCAGGTGTACTTGCAGTTAAATAGAGTAAAGAACCAATCATACCTCTGTAGTTAGTAATATCTACTAATGAACCAGTATCTTTATCTAACTTGGTTGCAGTGGCCATATGAGTGGATGTAGTTAAACAATCTTGCATTCCAAATTTCTTCAGTAAATTTCTGGTGTACTTGGATTGATTTATGAAAGTACCTTCTTCATTTTGCTTGACTTGAAGTCCCAGAAAATAACTAAGTTCTCCCATCATACTCATTTGATATCTTGACTGCATTAGTTTTATAAACCTTTCACAGAGTTTGGCATTAGTAGAATCAAATATGATATCATCAACATATCTCTGTACCAAAAGTAAGTCCTTTCCATGGTTGAGGTAGAACAGTGTTTTATCAATTGTGCCTCTGTTAAATTCACTTTCCAGAAGAAATTGAGCTAAAGTCTCATACCATGTTCTTGGAGCTTGCTTAAGGCCATAAAGTGCTTTATCAAGTCTGTAGATATGATTAGGAAATGTTGGATCTACAAATCCTGGAGGTTGTTCAACATATACCTCTTCTTTCAATTCTCTATTCAGAAAAGAACTTTTCACATCCATTTGAAAAACTTTAAACTTTTTGTGAGCAACAATTGATCTATTCTTTGGTCTTGGCACTAGCGTCCAAACTTTATTTCTTTCAAATTCATTTAACTCTTCCTGCATTGCTTGCACCCAATCAGCATCTTGAAGACCTTCTTCCACTTTCTTTGGTTCAGTCTGAGATAGAAAAGAATGATATATACATTCATTTAATGTTGATGTTCTAGTTCTGACACATGCTTCAGAATCTCCAATTATTAAGTCAGGTGTATGTGATTTGGTCCACTTCCTTGCAGATGGAAGTTGATTTCTAGAACTGGATCCTCCCCCATTATCCATGTTGTCTCCATCAGCATTTTCAGATGATCCCCCTGTAGTTATGCCCTCTTAGACTTCAGAATTTGAGTTGGATCCTTCAGGATTTGAAGAATCGGAGTTTTCAGGATTATCAGAATTTGGCTCATCAGATATTGATGAATCAGAACTTGAAGAGCCAGTGATAGGTTCTGATACTTCTTGAGAGTCTTGAGATGTGGTAGGATCATTAGCTTGCTCCCCCTGGACATGTGCATTTTCCCTTTCAGTAGTTACCACAGTTTCAATGACATCAGAACTTAACCCGTCAGAACTTACAGGATCAGAGTTTAAGTCATCAGAATTTACAAAATCAGAATTTAAATCTTTATTTTCAAATCTCAGCTGATCATGATCATTGAAATCTTCAAGTCCAGTAATCTTCTTATCATCAAAAGATACATTGATAGATTCCGTGACAACCATTGTTCCTAAATTGTAGACTCTGAAGGCTTTTGTGGAAAGTGGATATCCAACAAAAATTACTTTATCAGCTTTTAGATCAAATTTTGACTGCTGTTCAGGATGAGTCTTAAGAACAAAACACTTACATCCAAATACATGAAAGTATTTCAGATTTGGCTTCTTTTCCTTCACCATCTCATATGGTGTTTGTCCATGCTTGTTTATGAGTGTAGCATTCTGTGTAAAACAAGCAGTCTACACAGCTTCAGCCCAAAAGTATGTTGGTAGCTTTGCTTTATCAAGCATAGTTCGTGCAGCTTCAATGAGAGTCCTGTTCTTTCTTTCTACAACTCCATTTTGTTGTGGAGTTCCAGGTGCAGAAAATTCCTGTTTAGTTCAATGCTCTTTGCAGAACTCTTCCATGATTGAATTCTTGAACTCAGAGCCATTATCACTTCTTATAATTTTAACAGAATCTTTTATCAACTTATCCAGCTTTCTGACATGATCAGTTAGAGTAGATGCAGTTTCATTCTTCTTGTGCAAGAAATACACATAAGTGTATCTTGTGAATTCATCCACTATAACCATAGCATATTTCTTCTTTGCAATAGACATAACATTGACTGGACCAAATAGATCAACATGCAGTAGGTGATAAGGCTCAAGATTTGAAGATTTAGTTTTGCTCTTGAATGAAGATTTTCTTTGTTTAGTCTTTTGACATGAATCACAAAGGCCAACAGGAGCAAATACTGAATTTGGAAGTCCTCTCACAA
Source organism: Apium graveolens (assembly GCF_009905375.1). NCBI lineage: Eukaryota > Viridiplantae > Streptophyta > Magnoliopsida > Apiales > Apiaceae > Apium > Apium graveolens. Next base: position 172,652,919 of record NC_133648.1, on the reverse strand, counting down.
GATCTTTCAGAACCACTTTGCCTGTAGAATTGCTTACAACTTTACAGTGTTCTTCAAAGAAATCCACATGATAACCTCTATCACAGATTTGACTTATACTTAGCAGATTGTGTTTAAGTCATGAGACAAGAGCTACTGTTTCAATGATCATATTCCCAAGATTGATATTGCCATATCCCAGAGTTTTTCCCATGTTACCATCTCCATAAGAAACTCCTGGGCCAGCTTTCTCCACAAAGTCTGATAGCAGGGCTTTATTTCCAGTCATATGTCCTGAACATCCACTGTCCAGAACTAGGATGTTTTCATGTTGCCCTACAATCAGAAAGTCCATTATTGGTTACTTTTAAGGACCCAGACTTACTTGGATCCTTTGGCCTTTTTAAGTTTGTTAGTATTTGCAGTGGATTTAATTTCAGAGTTTATTCTAACATGTTGTTTATCAGAATTTATATTAGACTTTGCATCAGACTTTACACTAGAAAGAATAATACTAACTTTCTTCAAAGAAGGTTTTATTTGATAAAAATAAAATACAAACTATGATATTCCTTATAAGTATAAATGGAATGCCATAAACTACCACAATGAAAACAAGGATTTTATGGCTTAAACCTAACAGACTGTCTCTTAACTCCTGATCTAGGAGGTAAAGAGTTTTATCTTTATTCTTCCTGCAAAAAGAAGCAAGATGGTTAGAGTTTCCACAGTTAAAGCATTTCTTTCTAGGAGCATGAGGAATAGGCATAAAGTTATTGCTTTTATTCACACCTTCCTTTCCATTCCTATTTTTCCTAGCTTCCTTTACCTTGTTCACATTTTTAATCTCTTTCAGCTTATGCTTAATCTATTTCTTTGTCATTAAGCCTATGTTAACTTTAGCTGTTTTATCCTGTTTTAATTTGTTAGAAGTTGACATTTCTTTGACTTTTGTCTTAGACTCTTTTATCTTTTAAGAATCAGACTTTACAGTTTTTGCTACAAACTTAACAAGATTTACATTTGGCTTAGAAGTCTGTTTAACAACAATTGGCTCAATTTGAATAGTTTCTTTCTCACTTTTATCATCTCCATAACCTAAGCCCTCTTTCTAGTTTCCACTACTTAGTAATTTCTGAGTTGTTCTGCCAGAGTTAGTCCAAGTTCTGATAATCTCTTTTTCCTTATCTAAGTCAGCTTTTAGAGATTCATTCAATTTTAACACTTCATCTCTAACATACAAAGCATCATCTCTTTCTTTCTTAGTTTGATGAAGAAAACTAACTCCTTTTCTAAATAGTCATTTCTTTTTTTAAAAGCAAGATTTTCAGATGTTAATCTTTCACATGTTAAAGTCTGATCTTTATAACTAATAAACATGGTTTTAAGATATAATCTCAACTCAGTAATATTATCAGTATGAAAAACATAAGTTGTTTGAGGTACCTTCAATTCAGCAGTTTCAGGGCTACTATCAGCATTTTCCATCAAGGCATAGTTCACCTCATTTTCAGAATCTGAAGTGTCTGTCCAGCTTTTCTTCTTTGTGACAAGTGCCTTGCCTTTGTCACTTTTTCCTTTCTTGTAGTCAGGAGATATGTTTCCTCTTTCACCACAATTGTAGCATTTAACATTTGAGTTGTCTCCTCTGTCAGAATTTCCTCCTTTGCCTTCAGACTTTCTGAAACCATTCTTATCAGAACTTCCACCTTTCCTCGAAAACTTCTTTCCCTTTCTGAATTTCCTGTAGGCTATCTTTGTGATTACCTTCACCATAAGAGCACACAGTTGCATCATCTCTGCATCAACATCCATTTCAGGTAAATTTTCAGTTTCTGAATCATCATCATCAGAATACGATGACTCTGAATCAGACTTTATGATGAGAGCCTTTCCTTTTCCTCTTTTTGAGGCAGCCACTTTAGGAGATTCCTCCTCAGCTTTAAGAGCAACTGTCCTTGACTTTATTCCATGCCTCTTGCTCCTTTGATCCATCTCAAGTTCATAAGCCTTGAGCATACCATAAATTTCATCAAGAGTAGTTTTATTAAGGTCATAGTTGTCTCTTATGGTGGTAGACTTCAAATCCCAATTTTCAGGAAGAGCTAAAAGGAATTTTAGATTTGAATCTTCAAGATCATATTCCTTGTCCACCAGTGACAGATCATTCAAGAGTTTGACAAACCTATCATATAAGTTAGTTAATGACTCATCAGCTTTTGAGTCAAAGTGCTCATACTCATGAGTGAGTATAGTCCTCCTGTTCTTCTTGATTACATCAATTCCCTGGCATCTTGTCTCCAAAGCATCCCATATCTCCTTTACAGTCTTGCAATGAATTACCCCGTTTGACATGACATTATCAATGGCACTATGCAGCAAATGCCTTACCCTTGCATCCTTGGCAATAGATGAGATGTCTTTAGTTGTTTACTCACTTTTCTCCTTTGGTATGGTCTTTGCTGGTTGATCAGCAACTACAACAGAGAGCTTGGTAGGCTTATGTGGTCTTTCATTAATTCTGTCAAGGTATTCTGGATCTGTTGCTTCCAGAAACATAGCCATCTTCACTTTCCATGTGGGATACTTAGAAGGTCTCAGTATGGGAACCCTAATAGTCTCATATTGACTGTGGGTTTGAGTGTTTTGGCGGGCTTAGTTGGTGTTTGTGCTTTTTCAGACATGATTGTTTGGATCTTTACTATATGTGTGTTAACAGAAAAGCTCTGATACCACTTGTTAGGTCACACAACATTGTAGAAGGGGGTTGAATATAGTGTTTATACAATCAAATCATTTTAACACAAGTATTTAATAAAGATCAAGTATATTCAATAAACTCTGTTACAATAAGAACTGTTGTTCTCTCTCAGTGATGAACAAATATCACTAAGAGCTGCTAGGTTACAATGTATAATCTTCTCGATAATGATAACACATCTAGTGTAAACCCTAAGTCTGTGTTTATATAGTACACAGTTAAAAGATATATTCTAATTGATATGGAATACAATTATGTCTCCTAAAATATATCAATCAGATATCTTCTACAATTCTTCCAGTGTTCTAACTCTTTCCATGCATATCTTCTATTGTTTTAGTCTCGATCTTCTCCTGTAAATCGGCTTCATTCCTTATCTGAAAGTCTTCCCGCACTTAAGTTCTGATATGACCTTAAGTTCTGATATTAAGTTCTGACTTGCAGTAAGTCCTGATTTCAGTAAGTCCTGATTTGTCCTGTTGTTAAGTTCTGAAAACTAAACACAAATCATCTTAGACATGACATCTCAAATATATCTAATAGGGTATAAATACAGTTGTCACTTTATCAACATTTATTTTAGATATTGATTTAGTTTTTTCAGCATTTATTATATGCTTTTATGATATAAATCATATTGACATGATTACATCTAGACCTTAGTTAAGGACTACCTCTAGTTGTATGATCACAGATCACCATTCTTTAGCCACCTCTTACTTATGTAGGACAATTATTCTGAGCCTTTTTCTGTGTAATGTGTGAAAAGATTGAGAGAAAAATAGAATTTAAGAGATGCAGGATCCTTGCTGGAAAAAGGAGAGGTAGATGAGATGTATGGTGTGTGGAGTAGTGAGACTACTGTAAAAGAATAGAGAGATTAAGTTTTATTTTCTATATGTTTGCAGATGCTCAGAGTACTAAAGGAACAAATGTTGAACACCAGTCTGTTGAATCTCAGGAAAACTCTGATGTACCAAAGGATTTTAATCTCCCTGCAAGTCTAAGTACTGATACTTTCTTGGAGTCCATACATTCTACTATTCCACCATATGAGATAATCCCTGTTTTTGTTGAAAAATAGTCTATTTACTCTACTTTTTCATCACCTGAGGAAATCCCTGTTGTTGTTGAAGATGTAGTAGCACAACAGTCCATTCATCAAATTTCATTCATTTTAGAATCACCACAACATTCTACATGAATTGAGCTCCTAGAAGTTAATCTTGAAGCTCCATTTTATTTATTTCCAATACTTGAATATGTGGAGTTAACTACTGAAGGTGTGGAAGCTACTGGATCATATACTGCACCAATTTCTCATTCTATTCTAAATGTTGAAGCTGGTGATAAAGTTCAACAATTAGTGCAAGATCCAGCTGCTATTGAAGAATCTAATGATGGTAAAGACACTCATGTATCTAATACTATTTTAGATCTTGAGGATGATCTTTTCTTTCCTGAAGATATACCTATGCATGTGGGACAACAGAAAATGGAAGAGTTAGATGCTAAGAAGAAGCAAGATTATTCTGATAATCTCGGGAAAGTTCGTTAGAAAGATGATACATATCCTATTTCCAGAACTCACGCTATTGAACATCTAGAAATAGCAGAATAGAAGATTATAAATCCTCATGTGCTGAATCATCTGAAATCACCAACTTTAGTTGTCAGATCCTTACACACAGCTCATGAAGCAACTACTACTCAAATCAATCAGATCAAAGAATCATTGATTGCTTCAAAGCTATTTACTCATCAGGAAATTCAGAAACAAGTTTCACCAATAGTTGTCAGATAAACTATAATTGAAGCCATTCAAGCTAGAATTGGAAGCTAATCAAGTTCAAATGTCTGATCAACTTACAGAAGTACATAATTCAATGGAGCTAATTCTTTCTCTACTACTTGGTGATGATGACAAAAAGAGGGAGAAAATTATTAAATCTAAATGCAAGCAGTTGTCATTGAAAAGTACTGATGATGAAAATCCTGATGGAGGTGATAAGGGGGAACAGAAGGAAAGCAAAAGGAGAAGAGGTGAAGAACTAGTTGAAGTTAGTGGTTCATTTAAAGAAATCATTTGATTTCAGTCTAGACAAGGAGGAGAAAGTAAGATGAATGAAAGAAGGGTAGAAGATTTGACTGTGACTACTAAAATGCAACAATCTTCACAAGTCTCGATTGTTGCTGATGAAGACCAAGGTATTCTGGAGAGAGACGCTGGTGCTGAAGCAAGTCAATATATTCAAACTGTGAAAACTAAAGGAAGAAAGACAACTATGTTCTACAAGGATCCAAAGATTCACTTATTTGACTCTGAGGTGAGTAGAAGAATATTTGCAAAATAAAATCCTAGAGTTGATCTTGAATAGCTAAGGTGTGACGACCTCAACCCCGGGGTCAGGAGTGGACGTCACTAAATATAATAAACCATAATTATCGAAATTATTACTATTACAATAACAAAACCCCAAAACCAAGATCCGCTCCAGGTTCAAGTATGATTTAAACTACTCACTATTACATAACCATTTATTAAAAAGTCTAACACACTAACTTATTCAGCAACTCTTCAGACCACATATGGTCTGATACAAACTACCTCAGAGGAGCCGGGACCGAAAGGGGCTGAAACTCTGTTCTGAACAGGTCTGATAGATCGTATAGGCATCTGTAATATATATATATAACAGGTTGCAAGGGTGAGCATATAATCGCTCAGCAGTACCAACATATGAATAGCAGAGTAAAAATAGTTCATCTAAGTAGTTATAGAAATAGAACTATGAAACAGTATAAAATAATAACCTGTAAATCATTTCAAATATATGTCATGATAACAAAATTTAAAATTGGATATCACTGACTAGAATGCTCTTAATAAAAAAACATAGTTCTGTGCTCTGTAAACACTAGAGTCCAATTTTAGCATGATATTCACATTTATAAACTAATTGTATAAATCACTTACTTCGTTACGGGAATCACAAAGCCAAATCAGATACAAAGTGGATATGTAAAGACAGCTGATCAGGCTATCAACACCGGGAGGCTCCATCTTCCATCCCATAAACCTGTTACGGAACTCAGAGACTAGCTAGCTCCCTAACCTGCTGGACTAACCGGTTATGTAGTGTGCACAACCAAGTTAGCCGCTTATGCAACCTCAATAGGCCACTCTGGCCCCTATTTATCCAATATTTGATCGTTTTATCCAGTTTTTCAAATCACTTGTACTTATCTCAGTTTAAAAGCGTTCATTTAACAACACATGTAAAGTTGGTTCACAATACATTTTCATTCGGAGATAGGTACCTTTTCGAAGTTACTTTTCCCCAAAACAGGTTTAAAACAAATAATTATAACTATAGAGGATACGTAACTTAAAACGTTTATGTTCCTATTCAAAAATAAAACAACATTTTATTTATATATACTGAACCATAAAAGTATGGTCATGGGTACTTTCCTTGCGATGATTTCTCGAGATTCCTAAGGTAGTTGCGGTTGACTAACTTTAGTCCTCGCGAACTTTGACTGGGATCTACAGTAACAGAATAACCTAACTAGTTATACCAACATGCTTGATATCCTCGAACTTAACTAACCTAATCCGATATCCCGACTCATATAATGATATACACATATTCACGTAATCGATATTTAAAATAGTGGTAAAATATTTATTACCGAATATTATACTTCTCGTATTTAAAATAATTTTCTAGAAAATTTGGACAGTGACTCCTCTATTTATTGGACTACCCGTCGAAACATAATCGACGTCCACAGCACAATAATCACAGTTTCGAAATTTACGCCACAATACGACTTTTACAATAAGTAACTATTTACGTTCCGAAAAATAATTTTACGAATTACTTTATTTATTTTATAAATTTAGGACTCAAAATTAATCATCACCATCCACCGTTGACTCGTCGAGGCTCATCGTCGACAGCGGTAAAATTTGCGGGTACTCGATAAATTTCGGGTTTCCAACGCAAACTCCACCGATTACTAAAATTTTTCGAACGAAATTCATTTGTATATCATGAATATTAATCAAATAAAATCTGAAAAATAATAAAAATTAATTCAGAATTAACCGAATTAAAATAATAATAGCAGCCAACTCACAGCAGCCAACAATTGGAAAAAGAAACAGCGGTCGTAAAATTACCAAGGCGGCGACAAAATCACCGGAAAAAGAGAAAACCGGGGGAGAAGAAACAGGAGCAGGGGACGTGGGGAAGAACAGGAAGAAAAGAAAAGAAAAGAGAGGGAGAGATTGAGGGATTAAGAGATACAAAGAGATGGATCGAGAGAGGTGAGAGAAGACAGTGAGAGAGACACGCGGCCGAGAGGAAATAAACAGGGGGAGGGGTGTATTATTTTTTTGTTTTAATTTACACTGCTGCTGCTAGGTAGCAACCAACACAAACACATATCAACTTGATAAACCAAATGCAATACACTTGTCCCGGATCCGCTTTTAAAAATTTTCCTGGTTCGTATTCTGAAAAAATAACTAACTAGTTGCGCATCAAAATGCATCGAAAAATTACAAATTTTGTACCAATTTTTTTGAAATATTCAAAAGTTAATAAAATAATTTATTTTATAATTTTTTATAATTTTTAAATCATTTTCGAAACGCAACTCATACCGGCATTTAACGATTTAACGAACAACCGTGCGGGTGATTTTAATCAGAAAAATTCCATAAATAATTTTAAAATTATCGAAATATTCCAAACTTAATAATATATGAATTTCGTAATTTTTGAACCATCATGTAATTAAATACTGAATTTATAATTAAATGAAATTATAAAATCATTTTGAGATAAATAATTAATGAAATATTGATTTCTAAATTTTATAAAATCCCAAAAATAATTTTTGAAATTATTAAACCATAAAAACAATTTTAGAGACAATTCAAATATTTATAAAAATAAATCTGCAATAAAACCACTTTTAAAAATGAAACAAAAACAATACAGCTCAATAATTTATTATACAAATAATCCATCTAAACCAATAACCACATATAATTAGTAACAAAACACCATACAGCGGACATGACCAATACACATATTTTATTTATTTAATTATTCAACAATTACACTTTTAAATAATACAAAAATATACGAGTCGTTATATCCTTCCCCCTTAAAAATATTCTGTCCTCAGAATCTGATCTAACTAAACAAATGAGGATATTTATCAAGCATATCTGACTCTAATTTCCAAGTACACTCTTCTACTCAAGGATATCTCCAAAGCACTTTTACTATGGGGATTGATTTATTTCTAAGGACTCGCTCTTTATGATCTAAAATCTGGATAGGCTGTTCCACATAGGATAAATCTGGCTGAAGCTCAATTGGTGCATACTCTATAACTTTATTCGAATCAGGAATATATGGCTTCAACATGGATACGTGGAACATATTATGAATATGCTGCAAATGTGATGGCAACGCTATCTCGTAAGCGACTTTTCCTATTTTCTTCAAAACTTCAAATGGTCTTATGTACGTTGGGCTGAGTTTACCTTTCTGACCAAATCGAACCAATCCTTTCCAAGGAGACACTTTCAATAATACCAGTGACCCTACTTCGAAGTTCATATCCTTTTGATGTAAATCAGCGTTCTTTCTCTGTCTATCCTGGGTTGTTTCTAACCTTTTCCAAATTAATGTCACTGCATCTTTGGTCTATTGAACTAGCTCAGGACCTAACACTTTCTTTGCTCTTACTTTATCCCAATATAATGGTGATCTACATTTGTGTCCATACAAGGCTTCATAAGGTGGCATTCCAATGCTGGTATGATAAATATTATTGTACGAGAATTCAATTAAAGGTAAGTGTTCATCCCAGTTTCCCTTAAAATCCAAAGCATAAACTCTTAACATATCTTCTACTGTCTGGATGGTTCTCTCACTCTGACCGTCTGTCTGGGGATGATAGGCGGTACTTATATTCAGCTTGGTTCCTAGACATTCTTGAAACTTACTCCAAAATCTTGAATTGAATCCGGGGTCTCGATCTGATACAATGGACATAGGGACTCCATGTTTGGTCACTATTTTATCCAAATACAACTTAACTAACTTTTCCAAAGAATATCTTTCGTTGATAGGGAGGAAATATGCTGACTTTGTCAATCTGTCGATGATTAACCAAATAGGGTCGTGCTTTGCTCTAGTCCTTGGCAATCCTACTACGAAATCCATTGCAATCTCTTCCCATTTCCATTGGGGAATCGCCAAGTGTTGTAACAATCCACTCGACCTTTGATGTTCCGTTTTTACAGTCTAGCACACGTGATATTTTCTAACCCAATTTGCAATTTCCTTCTTCATTCCTGGCCACAAGAAGTTCTTCTTTAAATCTTCATACCTTGGTTATCCTTTCAGATTATCCAATTCTTGCTCCATAACACCCTCTTGACACCTTTTCATCTTATCCATCAATGCTGGTTGAGACGTAATCTCATATAATTGCTCTTTTTCTTTCTTTGGTAATCGAACTTCAATCTCAATCTTTTCCCAGTCTCGTGCTAACTTTTCTGCAATCTGAACCATATTCGGCCTCTCTTTTCTGCTCAAGGCATGTGCCACCACATTGCCCTTGTTAGGTCACACAACACTATAGAAGAGGGTTGAATATAGTGTTTATACAATCAAATCGATTTCAACACAAGTATGTAACAAAGATCAAGTATATTCAAATAAACTCTGTTATAATAGAACTGTTGTTCTATCTCAGTGATGAACAATATCACTAAGAGCTGCTAGGTTACAATGAATAATGTTTCTCGATAATGATAACACATATAGTATAAACCCTAAGTCTGTGTTTATATAGAACACAGTTACAATATATCATCTAATTGATATGGAATATAATTCTGTCTCCTAAAATATATCAATCGGATATCTTCTACAATTCTTCTAGTCCTCTAACTCGTCATGCATATCTTCTTTTGTTTTAGTCCAGATCTTCTCCTGTAAATCACCCGCATTCCTTATATGAAGTGTTCTCGCACTTAAGTCCCGATATATATCTTCTGATGCCTTAAGTTCTGACTTCAGTAAGTTCTAATTTCAGTAAGTCCTGATAAGTCCTGTTGTTAAGTTCTGAAAACTAAACACAAATCAGATTAGACATGACATCTCAAATATATCTAACAATCTCCCCCAACTTGTAAATTATGAAAAATATACAAGTTAATAGATTTGATGATGTCAAAAATATTTAAGTACAAATACAATGAGAGTTTAATAAGACAACTAACTACAACTTACAGTCCTTATAGCTTTAACCAATCTTACTGAGTCAATCTAAATCCAAGGTGATTCTTTACAAAGTTTGATATCTATTCCTCAGGACTTGAGCTATTGTAGCTTTGACTTGCTTCAATTCTTCACCCTGACTTCCAATCTGGTAGATTACAGTCCTTATTGCTGAGATGTGATTTCTTTCTAAACCATCACCAAGTCTGATCAACCTTGGATGAGAAGAGTCTTCATTGTAGCACAAACATTTCTCTTTCAGAATTACTTCAAGTTTAGCAGAATCCTTCTTCATTGGAATTTCACTTCCATCATCTTCAACTATATTAGGAATGAATTCTGTAACCCTTGAACCAGAAATTCTTGCTTTATCTCTTATGGTCTTCATTATGAAATTTGACCATCTCCTGGTAATCTCAGACTTTATCTCTAAAAGATAATAAAAGAATTAAAGTTCTTTCAGAGATTTGTTCAGCACATCTGATTCTGACATTTGATATGTTCTTCCATCTTTAAGAAATATAATCAGATTTTCTTTGACATTATTCTTATCATGAGAATATAGTACCACTTGAACAAATATAACCTTATCAAGGTGTTTCTGTGTGACTTCTTCAGAAGGTTTGTTAGTCAATAGAAATGGATCTCTTATAAGTACTTCAACTCCTGTCTTGATCTTGGCTTCATCAGAACCTAGTCCAGCTCTGTCTCTTGCCTCTCTGGCTTTCAATCCAACAATCATGAAATCAGATAGCAGCTGGCTTTTCTTAAGATCTGATGGATTAACATTCTTCAATAGGAGTTTTCTCTTAACAGTAAATGTCAATTTACTTAAATCAACTTGAGCACTGTCAGAGGTTGATGTCTTGATGACTTGATCAGAATTTGTTGTTTCTTCTGTAGCTTGTTGTCCTTCATTCTGAACAACTTGAGCTATGTCAGAAGTTGTTTTAGATTCTTCACTTATCTTCCTTCTCTTCAGAGTTTGAACAGTCTCATCTACTGCAGTAACATCATCAAATACTTGAACCATTTTGTACACTGGTTTCATCAGGATTTAAGGAATCTTCGTCTCTTGTGGCTTTGTAGGTTCATCAATCTTTCCTTTCCCTTTATCTTTGGGATCACTCTCAGCTTGTGATCTTGTCTTGGGCTTTAAAGCCTCAGAATTTGACTTTTCCTTGATCACAATGCCTTTTGCCTTAGGCCTTGGAGGTTTCTTTGCATAAGAAGCTTTAGACTTTAGATTTGTCTTCTCAGCTGCAAATCTAGCTTCTTCCTCTTTAAATTCTCTAAATCCATTACAGAATTATGTTTGAGAAATAATCTTCTAGCAATTTCCGCATCAAGTGTCTGAATTTTAGGATCTTTGTTATAGACAGTAGTCTGTTTTCCCTTAAGCTTCAGAGTTTGCAAAAACTTTTGAGAGTCTTTACTTCCTTCTTGAATCAGAACATCAGAACTTGATATCAGATTTAGATTATCAGAACTTGATATCAGATTTTGAGTTTGAGCATTTACAGCATCATAATTTTTCTTCTTTTGAGTAGAAGATTTGCTTGAATGATAAATTAGTTTCCTTGAAGAAACTTTGCTGCTTTGCTCTTGACCTTGAACCTTGCCCTTGCTAGGGTTTCCCTGGTCATCACCTTTATCATCTTTCTTCTTCAGTATTTGAGTAGCTGATCATTTGGACTTAACTACCTTCTCCCCCTTTTTGGCATCATCTGGTAGTAGGAGAGAGAGAAGAAGTTCTACTGAAGATTGAATTTCATTAAGTTGAGCTTTTTGAGAAGCTTGATTACGCAGGACCTCAGTAATTTGGGCCTGTTGCTGTTCTTGAACCTTCTCAATAGCTTTAACTTTCTCAGAAATAGGTCTGATAAACCTCTTTTTATCTAGCTTGATCTCCATATCCAGCTTTTCAGCTTTTTCCAGAAGTTTGTCAACCTTTTCATGAGTTTGAGAGTGTAGACCTTGAAGAGATTTGATACTTAGAGCAATGACTTTGAGTTGGTGCTTGAAATCAGAATTTGTTATCAGCTCATCAGCTTTGGCAATGTGCTCTGTCAGAACTTTTGAGCTTCGAATGAAATCAGATTCATTCCACTTCTTGGTCCACTCAACCCCTCTGTGAGTTTCTTCCCAAGGAACATGAGCAGCTTGTTCAACAAACTTTTCAATTAGTGCCTCCTTTCCAAGAATGGGAGCTGGAGTATTAACTGGAGCTGACTCTCCAGAACTTATAGAAAACTCATCATCTTCTGACAGTACTAAAGTGTGTGTTATAGAAGGTGATTCTGCAGTAATTTCATCTAAATTTTGATCATCGGAATTTATCTCCAGAATTGGAGTTGTTGGTATCTCAGCCTGTAAGATAGGAGAAGTAGCAATAATTACCTGAGCTACAGTTGGAATGATCAGCCTGTGTATGTCAATTTCAGGACTTAATCCTGAATCTTCAACTGTTGTTGCTTTAACTGGAGAGATAGGAGGTGTGATCACTATTTCTGGAATAGTGTCTTTAGCATGAGGTGGGAATGGCAAAGCTTCAATTATAACAGGTTCTGATGAGATCAGAGATTCCTGATCCCCTTCCTCAGCTTCTTCAGTATCCTCAGAGTGAGGTTTTGCCAAATTCCTTCCTGCTCTCTATTTCTTTGATCTCCTCGATGGTGTAGGAGTTGCTTTATTAGCATCAGAACTTAAAATTCTTTTTCTCTTCAAAATATCAGAATTTTCAGCTGCAGTTTCTTTCTGAGAAGTTGCCTTTTCAGCTTCCACAGTCACAGGTTCTGATGCATGAACCTGGACTTGCTCCTGTTCTTCATCAAACTCATCCCTTAGAATCATCCTTCTTCTCCTTAATGGAGATTTAGGAACATATTTTGCTCTTGAAGGTTTGGGTCTAGATGTTATAGCAGATGGTTGAGATGATTGAGCTGGTTGAAAATATGTTCTAATGGTTGGTTATGGTTGTGGGTGAGATGGTTGTGAGGATTTAGCTGTTTGAGTAGTAGTTGTGGATACTGATGGAGGTTGGAATGGTTGTACATTAGGATATATAACACTGTATGTGAGAGGGTCAGAGTTTACTAAGACCCGTTTGACTGATTATGGAATTTGGAGGGGTCTTAGTACATTCTTCTTATTATCAGTAGATAATAAGTCAGTGAAGGCCCTTTTAGCAAGTCTAAAAGGTTCAATCAACTCACTAGCTGGTTGGGGCTTATCAGAACTACAGAAACTATAAATAAGTTGGCAAAATCTAGCAAAATATACAGTATTTCTGTCCTCTTGTATCCTATCCCCAATAAATCCTAGCACATCACTAGCATAATCAAAATGAGTTTGATTAATGAGAGCATACCCGATTTGCTGACTCAGGATTGGGATTGCATCAAACTTGGAGCACTTGTTGGCAAAGGCCTTGGTGATGCAGTCAAAGAAAAAACTCCACTCCCTCCTAATGCGGGGTCTCTTCAACTGACCCAGCTTGGCCAAAGACTTTTCATAGCCTAAATTTTCCATCATTTGCTGAAGGGCTGGCTCCTCAACTGTTGGATTGAAAGTGCAGTTTTCTGGCAAATGTAATGCATGTCGAACAGTAGACACAATCACCACATGTTCATCCTCCCCTGTTGTAAAGATAATACTTGGGGACCCATTTGCACCACCATCATCATAAAAACCACTCCTCCAAAACTCCAGCACTTGAGTTCCTGAGAGTGCTTCTGGTTGGGTCAATGTACCCAATCTCACAGATAGCAAGAAAGTCCTGAACAAAGTGAAGATCTGATGGAGCTTCGTTCTTGCTAAGAATAACCATGTAGTTGTTGGGAACAAACTTGGATCCATTGAAAATGATGTCCTTTGGTGTCATTTCTGTGAGAAATAAATGTGAAAATGGTGTGTACACAAGATGTTTGATAAAATGCCTGTAAGAAAATAGGTTCAGAGAATATTAGAGAGAGAGAGAGAGAGAGAATAATTGAGATAAGAAAAGAATTTGAAAGTAGGTAAAAGATTGTAAAATCTTTTAAATCCCATATATATACTCTCTCCACTCAACAGCTCTTTTTGGAAGTAAAACAGACACGTTACACCTGTCAGCCAGTAAATAGTTAAAGCAGTAGTTATTGGCACGAGAAATAAGCAGTAATTATTGTGCACATGCAGTTGTCAAGGAAAACACGTTTCCCACTAACCAAATGATTATGACTGTTTTTATCTCACTTAATTATTTTCCGATAAATATGACTGTTACAGTAAAACAACAAATAACTCAAGTAAATAAATAATGCCACGTAAGCATCAGAGTTTCCATCAGGATTTGTATCAGAATTTGACTATTATCAGAATTTAATGGTCATCAGAACATGGCTTCTGTACTCAAAAAGTGAATGTCTGTTTCTGTGATTCTTCATACAAATACTGACTGGTTTCTTCAAAGTTTAATCATCAGAACTTTCATCAGAACTTGTCCTCAGAATTTATGCAAATAATACTAAACTGTTTGTCAAAAACAACTTAATCACCATAGTAATTTTCATCATTCATATAGAGTGAGAGTGTGTGCATTTGCAAATGACCAGATAATGATTAAAGTCTGATAAACTTCAGTATATCTTAGAAATAAGGCTTAACTAAGAAAATTGCTTAAAATCTGTCTTTAATTTTGAAGTCTACTATAGAATAAATTTATGCAAGAGTCCACCTCAACTGTTTGCGCTCATTTTATGCATCTTTTGACATTCTTTTTATAGTGGCTTCTCAGTGTAAGTGAGTCACAACTGCTATCAGAATTTATGCTATTATCAGAGTATTTCTCCAATAATCAGAGAATATGAAAATTCACCAAGAAAAATTTATTTGCTTTTCTAATGCATATTAGTTAATACCAGCAATACACTTGGGTCTTCCCTTTCACATATTTACTCTAGATCTCAAAGGAGTACCTGATTTCAATTCCTTTTCTTTTCTTTTCTTTAGATAAGTGAGGCTTATCAAGCATGTAGTTCATCCTTAAGATTTACTGACATCAGAATTTGACAGATAAGAAGCAAAAATCTAGTTTGTGACTTAGTAATAAGATACACAAAGTAAATATGACTAAGCTCAAAATCAGAATTTGCTTATGTAATTGATTTCCACATAAATGACTAATTCAAACATGGGATATCTAGTATGTTAAAGACTAATAGGTCAGCATCTAGCACAGTAATCCTCATTGGATTGAATAGTCACAGAACATTCAAAACACTATCAGAGTATATAGAATCACATCAGATAACAATCAGTATTTAATATATTACAGTTTAAGCACAGATTACATAGATAAGACAATCTTTAAACACTAATCATAAAGTCTGATGCATGAGAATAAAAACTAAGCAGATTTTGAGAAAGAACCTGAAACCATTCCAAGTTCATTTACCAGTCTTGTAAAAGTAGCTTCACGTAGTGGTTTTGTGAAGATATCTGCAAGTTGTTGATCTGTTGGAACAAAATACAATTCCACAGCACCTTCCATCACATGTTCCCTTATGAAATGGTACCTAATGCTGATGTGCTTTGTCATTGAGTGTTGAACTGGATTACCTGTCATAGCAATAGCACTTTGATTATCACAGTAAATGGGTATTTTAGAAAATTCTAAGCCATAGTCCAGTAACTGATTCTTCATCCAAAAAATCTATGCACAACAGCTTCCTGCAACAATATATTCTGCTTCTGCAGTTGATGTGGAAATTGATTTCTGTTTCTTGCTAAACCAAGAAACCAATCTGCCTCCAAGAAATTGGCAGCTTCCACTAGTGCTTTTCCTCTCTATTTTGCATCCTGCAAAATCTGCATCTGAGTAACCTATTAGCTTAAAATCTGATTCTCTAGGATACCACAATCCTAGATCAGCTGTACCCTTGGGGTACTTGAAAATTCTTTTCACAGCTATTAGATGAGATTCTCTTGGATCAGCCTGAAATCTCTGTAGTTAGTAATATCTAATGGTGCTCCAGTATCTTTATCTAACTTGGATGCAGTGGCCATGGGACTGGATTCAATTGAACAATCTTGCATTCAAAATTTCTTCAGTAAATTTCTGGTGTACTTGGATTGATTTATGAAAGTACCTTCTTCATTTTGCTTGACTTGAAGTCCCAGAAAATAGCTAAGTTCTCCCATCATACTCATTTGATATCTTGACTACATTAGCTTTGCAAACCTTTCACAGAGTTTGGCATTTGTAAAACTAAAGATGATATCATCAACATATATCTGTACCAAAAGTAAGTCCTTTCCATGGTTGAGGTAGAACAATGTTTTATCAATTATGCCTCTGTTAAATCCACTTTCCAGAAGAAATTGAGCTAAAGTCTCATACCATTCTCTTGGAGCTTGCTTAAGGCCATAAAGTGCTTTATCAAGTCTGTAGACATGATTAGGAAATTTTGGATCTACAAATCCTGGAGGTTGTTCAACATATACCTCTTCTTCCAATTCTCCATTGAGAAAAGCACTTTTCACATCCATTTGAAAGACTTTAAACTTTTCGTAGCATAAGCCAAAAAGATTCTTATGGCTTCCAATCTAGCAACTGGTGCAAATGTTTCATCATAATCAATACCATCCTATTGAGAGTAGCCTTTAGCAACCAGCCTTGCTTTGTTTCTTGTAATTATGCCATCACTGTCAGTTTTGTTTCTGAACACCCATTTTGTGCCAACAATGGATCTATTCTTTGGTCTTGGCACTAGGGTCCAGACTTTATTTCTTTCAAATTCATTTAACTCTTCCTGTATTGCTTGCACCCAATCAGTATCTTGAAGAACTTCTTCCACTTTCTTTGGTTCAGTCTGAGATATAAAGGAATGATAGAGACATTCATTTGAAGTTGCAGTTCTAGTTCTAACACCTGCTTCAGGATCTCCAATTATTAAGTCAGGTGTATGTGCTTTAGTCCACTTCCTTGCAGATGGAAGTTGTTCTCTAGAATTGGATCCTCCCCCATGATCCATGTTATTTCCATCAGCATTTTCTAATGCTCCCCCTATAGTTATGCTCTCTAAGACTTCAGAATTTGAGTTGGATCCTTTAGGATTTGAAGAATCAGAGTTTCCAGAATTATCATAATTTGGCTCATCAGAACTTGATAAATCAGAACCTGAAAAGCCAGTGACAAGTTCTGATGCTTCTTGAGAGTCTTGAGTTATGGTAGGAACTTCAGCTTGCTCCCCCTAAACAGGTGCATTTTCCCTTAGAGTAGTTACCACAGTTTCAATGACATCAGAATTTAACCCGTCAGAACTTACATGATCAGGATTTAAGACATCAGAATTTACAGAATCAGAATTTAAATCTTCATTTTCAAATCTCAGCTGATCATGATCATTGAAATCTTCAAGTCCAATAAACTTTTTATCATCAAAAGATACATTGATAGATTCCATGACAACCCTTATTCTTAAATTGTAGACTCTGAAGGCTTTTGTGGAAAGTGGATATCCAACAAAAATTCCTTCATCAGCTTTTAGATCAAATTTTGAAAGCTGTTCAAGATGAGTCTTAAGAACAAAACACTTACATCCAAATACATGAAAGTATTTCAGATTTTCCTTCTTTTTCTTCACCATCTCATATGGTGTTTTTCTATACTTGTTTATGAGTGTAGCATTCTGTGTAAAACAAGCAATCTGCACAGCTTCAGCCCAAAAGTAGGTTGGCAGCTTTGCTTCATCAAGCATAGTTCGTGCAGCTTCAATGAGAGTCCTGTTCTTTCTTTCTACAACTCTATTTTGTTGTGGAGTTCCAGGTGCAGAAAATTCCTGCTTTATTCCATGCTCTTTGCAGAACTCTTCCATGATTGAATTCTTGAACTCAGTGCCATTATCACTTCTCATGATTTTAACAGAATCTTTGACCCATTTATCCAGCTGTCTAACATGATCAGTTAGAGTAGATGCAGTTTCATTCTTCTTATGTATGAAATACACCCAAGTGTATCTTGTGAATTCATCCACTATAACCATAGCATATTTCTTCTTTGCAATTGACATTACATTGACTGTACCAAATAGATCAACATGTAGTAAGTGATAATGCTCAAGAATTGAGGATTCGGTTTTGCTCTTGAATAAAGATATTCTTTGTTTTGCCTTTTGACATGAATCACAAAGGCCATCCGGAGCAAATACTGATTTTGGCAGTCCTCTCATAAGATCTTTCTTTACTAGCTCATTTATATTGTTGAAATTTAAATGAGAGAGTCTCTTGTGCCAATTCCAGCTTTCTTCAATTGATGCTCTACTCAACAGACAGATTGCAGAACCATCAGAGTTTATTGAAAGTATGGCTTCATATATGTTACATTCCCAAGATTGATATTGCTATATCCCATAGTTTTTCCCATGTTTCCATCTCCATAAGAAACTCCTGGGCCAGCTTTCTCCACAAAATTCTAATAAAAAGGCTTTATTTCCAGTCATATGTCCAAAACATCCACTGTCAAGAACTAGGATGTTTTTCCTGTTGTCCTGCAATCACAAAGACCACTATTGGTTAGTTTTAAGGACCCAGACTTGCTTGGATCCTTTGGCCTTATTAAGTTTGTTAGCATTTGCAGCGGATTTAATTTTAAAGTTTATGCTAACATGCTGTTTATCAGACTTTGCATCAGAATTTACACTAAAAAGAATTACACTAACTTTCTTCAAAGAAGGTTTTATTTGATAATAATCATAATACAAACTATGATATTCCTTATAAGTATAAATGGAATGCCATAAACTACCATAATGAAAACAAGGATTTTATGGTTTAAACCTAACAGACTCACTCTTAACTCCTGATTTAGGAGGTAAAGAGTTTATATCTTTATTTTTCCTGCAAAAAAAAGCAAGATGGTTAGAGTTTCCACAGTTGTAACACTTCTTTCTAGGAGCATTAGGAACAAGCATATAATTATTGTTTTATTCACACCTTCCTTTCCATTACTATTTTTCCTAGCTTCCTTTACCTTGTTCACATTTCTAATCTCTTTCAGCTTATGCTTAAGCTGCTTCTTAGTCATTAAGCCTATGTTTACTTCAGCTGGTTTATCCTGTTTTAATTTGTCAGGAGCTGACTTTTCTTTTACTTATGTCTTAGAATCTTTCATCTTTTCAGAATGAGACATAACAGTTTTTGATACAAATTTAACAGGATTTACCTTTGGCTTAGCAGTCTGTTTAACAACAATTGGCTCACTTTGCACAGTTCCTTTCTCACTTTTATCATCTCCATAACCTAAGCCCTCTTTCCAGTTTCCACTACTTAGTAAATTCTGAGTTGTTCTGCCAGAGTTAGTCCAAGTTCTAATGATCTCTCTTTCCTTTTCTAAATCAGTTTTTAGAGATTCATTCAATTTTAGCACTTCATCTCTAACATACAAAGCCTCATCTCTTTCTTTCTTAGTTTGATGAAGAAAAACTAACTCCTTTTCTAAATAATCATTTCTATTTTTAAGAGCAAGATTTTCAGATGTTAATCTTTCACATGTTAAAGTCTGATCTCTACTAATAAACATGGTTTTAAGGTATAATCTCAACTCAGTAATATCATCAGTATGAAAAGCAAAGGTTGTTTGAGGTACCTTCAATTCAGCAGTTTCAAGGCTACTATCAGCATTTTCCAACAAGGCATAGTTCATCTCATCTTCAGAATCTGAAGTGTCTGTCCCGCTTTTCTTCTTTGTGACTACTACCTTGCCTTTGTCACTTTTTCCTTTTTTGTAGTCAGGAGATATGTGACCTCTTTCACCATAATTGTAGCATTTGACATTGGAGTTGTCTCCTCTGTCAGACTTTCCTTCTTTGCCTTCAGACTTTCTGAACCCTTTCTTATCAAAACTTCCACCTTTCCTGGAAAACTTCTTGCCCTTTCTGAATTTCTTGTAGGCTATCTTTGTGATACCCTTCACCATAAGAGCATACAGTTGCATCATCTCTACGTCAATATCAACTTCAGATAAACTTTCAGTTTCTGAATCATCATCATCGGAATATGATGACTCTGAATGAAACTTTATGATTAGAGCCTTTCTTTTGCCCTTCTTTGAGACAACAACTTTAGAAGACTCCTCCTCAGCTTTAAGAGCAACTGTCCTTGACTTTCTTCTATGCCTCTTGCTCCTTTGATCCATCTCAAGTTCATAAGTCTTGAGCATACCATAAATTTCATCAAGAGTAGTTTCAGTAAGGTCATAGTTGTCTCTTATGGTAGTAGACTTCAAATCCCAATTTTTAGGAAGAGCTAGAAGGAATTTTATATTTGAATCTTCAAGATCATATCTTGTCCTCCAGTGACAGATCATTCAAGAGTTTGACAAACCTGTCATATAAATCAGTTAATGACTCATCAGCTTTTGAGTCAAAGTGCTCATACTCTTGAGTGAGTATAGTCCTCCTGTTCTTTTTGATTGCATCAGTTCCCTGACATCTTGTCTCCCAAGCATCCCATATCTCATTTGCAGTCTTGCATCTAATTACCCTGTTTGACATGACTTTATCAATTGAACTATGCAACAAATGCCTTACCCTTGCATCCTTGGCCATATATGACATATCTTCAGGTGTGTATTCACTTCTCTCCTTTGGTATGGTCTTTGCTGGTTGATCAGTAACTGCAATAGAGAGCTTGGTAGGCTTATATGGTCCTTTATTAATTCTGTCAAGGTTTTCTGGATCTGTAGCTTCCAGAAATATAACCATCTTCACTTTCCATATGGGATACTCAGAAGGTCTCAGTATGGGAACCCTAATAGTCTCATATCAACTGTGGGTTTGAGTGTTTTGAGTTTCTTGAGTTTTGGTGGGCTTAGTTGGAGTTTCTGTTTCTTCAGACATAATTGATTGGTTGGATCTTTACTGTATGTGTGTTAACAGAAAAGCTCTGATACCACTTGTTAGGTCACACAACACTATAGAAGGGGGTTGAATATAATGTTTATACAATCAAATCGATTTCAACACAAGTATGTAACAAAGATCAAGTATATTCAAATAAACCCTGTTACAATAGAACTGTTTTTCTCTCTCAGTGATGAACAATATCACTAAGAGCTGCTAGGTTACAATGAATAATGTTTCTCGATAATGATAACACATATAGTGTAAACCCTAAGTCTGTGTTTATATAGTACACAATTACAAGATATCATCTAATTGATATGGAATATAATTATGTCTCCTAAAATATATCAATCAGATATCTTCTACAAGTCTTCCAGTCCTCTAACTCTTCATGCATATCTTCTTTTGTTTTAGTCCAGATCTTCTCCTGTAAATCAGCCGCATTCCTTATCTAAAGTCTTCTTGCACTGCAGTCCTGATATATATCTTCTGACGCCTTAAGTTCTGATATTAAGTTCTGACTTCAGTAAGTTCTGGTTTAAGTAAGTCATGATAAGTCCTGTTGTTAAGTTCTGAAAACTAAACACAAATCAGATTAGACATGACATCTCAAATATATCTAACAGGCCTTACCTGGGTAATAGTTAATAGAACAATCATATTCTTTAATTAGTTCCAACCATATTCTTTTTCTCATGTTCAAGTCCTTCTGAGTGAATATATAATTTAAGCTCTTATGATCCGTGTAAATATCACACTTTTCTCCATATAGATAATGTCTCCACAATTTCAATGCAAAAATTATAGCTGCCAACGTGAGATCATGAACTGAATACTTCTGCTCATGAGGTTTTAATTGTCTGGAGGCGTAGGCGATGATTTTATCGTGTTGCATTAGTACACAACCTAAACCCTTTAAAGAAGCATCCATATATATCACAAAGTTTGCCATCTTATTTAGAAAAACTAATACTGGAGCCGTTACTAACCTCTTTTTCAGATCCTGGAAGCTTTCTTCACACTCCTCCGTCCAAATAAATTTCTCATTCTTCCTAGTGAGTTTGGTTAACGAAGCTGCGATCTTAGAAAAATCTTTTACAAATCTTCGATAATATCCTGCTAGCCCCAGAAAACTTCTCACTTCTGTTGGAGTCTTTGGTTGTTCCCATTTGGATACGGCTTCAACCTTCATAGCGTCTACCTTGATACCTTCCTTGCTTACCACATTAACTAAAAACTGCACCTCTGTCAGCCAAAACTCACATTTGGAAAACTTCGCGTACATTTGTTTTTCTCTCAATCTTTGGAGGGTAATTCTTAGGTGTGTTGCGTGATATTATTGAGTCTTTAAATAAATGAGGATGTCATCAATAAATACAATAACAAACTTATCCAAGTACTCCTTATACACCCGGTTCATTAAATCTCGTGAAGAAAAATCCTCGTCTTCGGCTTGGTCAATCCGAATGACATCACTAAGAACTCATAATGGCCATACCTCGTTCTGAACACAGTTTTGGGTATATCTTCAGGCTTGATCTTCAGCTGGTGGTAACCAGATCTCAGGTCGATCTTTTAAAAATAGCATGCTCCTTTAAGCTGGTCAAATAAATAATCGATTCTGGGTAGAGGGTACTTATTCTTGATTGTCAACTTGTTCAGTTCCCTATAGTCAATGCATAGCCTCATACTTCCATCCTTCTTCTTCAAAAATAACACTGGAACACCCCACGGAGAAACACTTGGTCGGATGACTCCTTTTTCTAGCAGTTCTTGAAGTTGCTTGGCCAATTCCTTCATTTCCACTAGAGCCATTTGATATGGAGCCTTGGAAACTGTCTCAGCTCCTGGCATCAAATCAATAGTGAACTCTATTTCCCGATCAGGTGGTAATCCTGGAAATTCTTCCAAAAAAATGTCGGGATATTCCTTTACTATTGGAATCTCATTTAGAGTAGGTACCTCTTTCTTGATATCCACCACATGAGCCAAATATGCTTCGTATCCTCGCCTTAACAATTTCATTGCCTATAGTACTGAGAGAAACTTCTTGTCCTGCTTTTGTCCTTGATAACTTATCCTTACATTATCTGCTGTATACATGACAATTCTCTTTTTCTTGCAGTCAATACTTTCCTTATATAGAGACAACCAATACATGCCTAGAATAATATCGAATTCTCCTAACTCAAAAGGTATTAGGTCAGCGGAAAAAGAATGACCTGAAATCTCTATGGAACACTTAGGGCAGAATTGACTTACAAGAACCTTATTTTGATTGTCCACTTCTATGGTCAAAGATTCATCTAAGTCTTCCAATATTAATTGAATTTTATTCATACAGTTCAGGGATATGAAAGATTTAGATGCTCCCGAATCAAATAGAATGTTACAGGCACAAAATTAAGAGAATGCGTACCTACGACTACATCAAAATCCTGAGTCGTGGATTTCTTAGTCATTTTGAATGTTTTGACTCTAGTTGTACTTGTTGCTGGTCCTTGAGATGCACTTCCTCCTATACTACCCTGGGTAGCTGATTTGCAATTCCTAGAAATGCGCCCCACTTTACCGAAGCTGAAACATGTGACTCCTTGGTTCTCAGATTTGCACTTAGTGGAATAATGACCCTTCTAGCCACACTTGAAACAGTTGACGTTCTCTCTGCACTGACCATTGTGCTTCTTTCCACATGTCTTGCAATCAATCACCGGCTTGTTGGACTTCGTCGGAGTAAAACTGACGGAAGTAGTACTGGGCCTAGCTTGTGGGAAATTCTGCCTTCTGAATTTCCTATCTCTATTCCTTCCAAACTGTCGCTGAAACTTCTGTCTTGCTTCTTTTTATTCTGACTTCGCAAGCCCACCTTCAAACTTTCTCTTCTTTTCACCTATTTCCTTAGTTGCTAACCTCTGATCACTTTCTATTACTAGGGCAGCCTGAACTACCGAAGTATATGTCTTGAGTTGCAAGGCTACAACTTCACTCCTAATCTCTGGCTTCAATCCCTGTTGAAACCGCTTCGTTCTCTGAGCTTCCGAACTTACATACTCTGGTGCTATTCGAGCCAATTCCGTGAACTTAGCTTCATATTCCGTGACACTTCTATCTTCTTGCCTCAACTCCAAAAATTACTTCTCCATCTGATTCTGGAGACAATCCAGAAAGTATTTTTCCAAGAACAGTTCTGTGAATCGGATCCAGGGAATATGACCTTCTCCTTTCAAGGCTCGTGTAGACTCCCACTAATAATTCGAATCATTCTTCAGAAAGTAACTAGCATAGTATGTCTTTAAATCATCACTCACCTTGGTGAGAGAAAAAGTCATCTCCTTCTCCTCAGCTAGATCCTGGAAGCAATAGGATCTACTTCACCTTTGAACTCTGGGGGTTTTACAGCTTGAAAGGATTTAAAACTAATAGTTTGGGTTATCCCCCTCCACCGATGCTGCTGTTGGATTTGTAGTTGCTGTTGTTGGATTTGATGTTGTTGTTGTTGTATGAGCTGTTGTTGTTGTTGTTGTTGCTGAAATTGTTGTTGTTGCTGGATTTGAAGTTGCTAATGGGCCAGCTGAGTAGACTGCTGACGCAACAGATCTATCAATTCACTCATGGAGGGATCCCCGGCAGATCCATTGTTGGGTTGAGGATTCTTCTTAGGTGGCATTCTCCTGAAATATAGCAGTAATATATAAGAAAATGGAATGCTCTAAACATTTTATACATATGTTTCAGGAGAGTGTTGCCACTATGAAAATATCCTCATCATCAGTTAATTGGATCCATCCAGAGTGAATGGCTAAATTCTAGTAATACCAGCAACAAAAGCAACAATAATAGTAACAACAGTAATAATAGCGCACAAGTATATAAAACTGAACAACATAATAAAACAGCTACTATATAACAACCACATAGAAATCCAACTAGTACAACTAATACCCAACTAATAAACCATCCGAATATACAACAAAATTAGCTGATATAACAGCCTCCATCTACTACATACTACAACAACATAACGTACATATAAAACAAACTACATAACTCCTGAAGTAACCAGATATGAGCTTTGTATACCACTGCTGCAACTCCTCTCTAGCAACTGCCACTGCCACTGCCTCCAATCGTACCCAACTCGAACACCAACCAGTTAACCAGATCCTGGCACTGGATAGCCCTAAACTCTGAGCTAATGAAAGGGTCAATAGATCTAGCTCGCTCAACAACAGTCTGGGTCAAGGACCTCACTTTGGTCTGAATGTCGGGTGAGGGAACAGGAATACCCTGGAAGGGTCCAACTGGTACTCGATCAAGATGAGCGGCCAACTCCGGGCTCTGCTCTCTAATCAAAGATCTATTCACCGCTTGATGAACATGATACAGAATCGGGGAGGAAGTACCTGTAGGAGCAGAGGGAGGGACTGAAGGTCTAAGGAAAGAAGAGATGGGTCCGCAACTTGGGGGAAAATCTCTAAAAGCTGACACTGACCTCCGCACCCAACGAGGACGGGCACTAGGTCCAGGTATATCTCTCGGGACAAAATTAGGCACTGGTGGGGGAGGCAAGGGAGTCTTCTCAGCTATAACATCTAGTGTCCTCTCTGAGTCTGAGTTGTCTGAATCAGATCTATTCTCCCAGGATGGAGAACTGGATATCACTATGGGCCATTGTTACTCCCTAATAATGCAACAAGAATTACAGAAGGGGGTTGAATGGAATTTTTGAAACTGTTTCTCAATTATAAAATGTTCTAACTTAAAATATATATGTTAGTGTTTTGATTTGCAAAGTGCAGAATGACAAGTTAAATATGAATCAAAACACAAAGTAATAAAAACACAAGTTTTTAAAACTTTCTGGTGGATTTGAATGTATCCACTATATATATATATATATATCAAGAGAACTCTGTGAAGCTTGAATAGCTCACAGCTGCTTACAAATAAGAACAACTAAACTTACAGAGAAATGCTAAAGGATTCAGCTTACAATTGTTACTCTGAGAAAATACTTGCTTAGTCTTGTTGTTGTTCCATTTGCTACTCTTGGTTTATATATCACCAAGATTACACAGTAATAAGATAAGATAATAAAACAAAAACTATCAAGTCTAATACTATGCTGTTTCACTACTATATTCCAGCATCTTTGAATATCTTCATAATAGCATGGAAATGGTAATGCTTCTTTGTTCTCAAGAACCCAGTTGAATAGGCTGCCACATTCCTTTTTCAAACACTCGACGCATGTGACTATGTTGTCACTGTCAACAGATGTTTGAATTGATCATCCATCGGGTACATGATCATCCGTCGGGTTGCCTTGTTGATCATCCGTCGAGTAACTTTGTTAATCATCAGTCGGGTAGCCATTTTGACACTTGACTCTATTTCATTTGTGCAGAATTACAAGACATCATCTATTTACATTTAATCAACCTATTCTGCACATCTACTAGCAGTCTACATGATTCATAAGCTACTACAAAATCTATACAAAGGTGTTTTCAGAAATGTGCTACATGACTTATTGTTACATAAGCTACTCACTCGATGGATATCAAATCATCATCCGTCGGGACTATATTGAGTCATCCGTTGGGACTATATTCCTTATCTGTAGAGTGCTACATAATTCACTAAGTTAAATCTACTAAGGTGTTTTGTTAATGAAATCATCAATTTCACAACATATTCCCAACAATCTCCCCCAACTTATGTCTACTAGAATCTACTAAGGTGTTTTTCTGCATTATCCTTTGATACTATTTCTTGATCACTTTCATCATCACTAACCATCTCCACATTGTCAAATTTTAGGCTTTCCTGGTAATCTCCATCTTGTAGTCCTTCAATATTTTTATCATCAAACACAACATGTATTGATTCCACAATAATGTTGGTTCTCAGATTGTAGACTCTGTATGCTTTTCCAACAACATATCCAACAAAAATTCCTTCATCTGCTTTAGCATCAAACTTCCCATTCTGATCAGTTTGATTTCTCAAGATATAACATTTGCAGCCAAAGACATGAAGAAAATTTAGAGTTGGCTTCTTGTTCTTGAACAATTGATAGGGAGTCATGTATTTTGCTTGATTAACCATAGAAATATTCTGAGTGTAGCATGCAGTATTTATAGCTCCAGCCCAGAAATATGTTGGTAACTTAGATTCTTCAAGCATTGTCCTTGAGCTTTAATAAGTGATCTGTTCTTTCTTTCTACTACTCCATTTTGTTGTGGAGTTCTTGCTGCTAAAAACTCATGCAAAATCCCATTTTCTTCACAAAATGCTCTCGTGACAGAATTCTTGAACTCAGTTCCATTGTCACTCCTGATTCTTCTAACTTTGAAATCAGGATGATGGTTGACTTGCCTTATATGATTGATGATGATTTCACTAGCCTCATCTTTAGACTTAAGGAAATATGTCCAAGAGAACTTTAAGAAATCATCTACAATTACTAGGCAAAATATTTTCCTTGAGATGGACAACACATTGACTGGTCCAAAAAAATCCATGTGTAGCAGTTGCAAAGGTTCTTCAATTGTTGAATCAAGCTTCTTTCTGAATGATGCTTTAAGTTGCTTTCCCTTTTGGCAAGCATCACACAGTCCATCCTTAGAAAACTCCACTTGAGGAATGCCTCTAACCAGTTCTTTCTTTACAAGTTCATTCATGGTCTTGAAGTTTAGATGAGATAGCTTCTTGTGCCATAGCCAACTTTCATCTTGACTTGCTTTACTGAGAAGACAAGTAACAGATTCTGCATTTGACGAGTTGAAGTCAGCTAGGTACACATTTCCTTTTCTCACTCCAGTGAGAACTACTTTGTTGTTCTTCTTGTTTGTCACAACACAGGCTTCTGAATTAAAGGTCACTGAATTGCTTTATCACAAAGTTGGCTGATACTCAACAAATTGTGCTTGAGACCATCCACTAAGGCAACCTCCTCAATGATGACATTGTCTTCTGAAATCAACCCATATCCCACAGTATAACCCTTACTGTCATCTCCAAAAGTAATACTTGGGCCAACTCTCTCGTTGAACTCTGTGAGCAGGGTAGAATCTCCAGTCATGTGTCTTGAACAACCACTATCCAAGTACCATAGATTTTTTCTGTTTCCCTGCACACATTAAAATCAAATCAAGTTGATTTTGGTACCCAAGTTTCCTTGGGTCCTGCCTTGTTAGCTTTCTTTTTTTGTTTCTTAGGTTTGATCTCATTTGACTTGGGGATATCAGTTTCATCCTTAGTCATCTGAGTTGGACCTTTGAAACCATTCATTAAAACAGAATTATCATGCACATTTTGATTAATAGGAAATGGCATGCTGTTAGAAAACATGTTATTCCAGTAGGGCATGCTAAATGGCATTTGAGGCATACTAAATGCGGCATAATAAGGAATAGGTGCAAATGGCATATTAGCAAATTGTGCATTAATATTCTGTGTAGACATAACATTAATAGGAATAGAAGGCATGGCATTCAGGTTAGGAAAAGGAGGTGGCACAGATATGAAGGTAGGCATGGCAGTTTTATATTTAACAGACAGATGATTTACACTACCCCACTTAACACAGATTTTTCTTGGAGCATACTTATCAGGTGTGTAGTTGTTATGTTTGTTAATCCCTACTTTACCATTTCTATTGTTTTTCCTTTTAGCCTCTGTTTTAACCTCAATCTTTTCTAGTCTGTCATTCAATTGCTTGATAGACAGATGATCAACATTCACTTTCTTCTCCTTCCTCACTTGACTAGATTCTCCTGAAATGAATTTTTTGGAAACTGATCCATATTTTTCATTTAACTTGGCAAGTTTGGCTTTACTTTTGGCGCCCTCCAAACCCGGGTCAGAAGTTTGGGGTCCACACACACACCTTACTTATAACCTGCTTATAACAATAATAAAGATAATAATAATATATGCAGTGACCCTACTTACCAACCACCACGGACCGCAACAGGTTAAAGTATGCACACAAGCCAAACACACTAATATATTACAAACCGTTCAAATCCCAACTGTTTCAAACTCAAACTGAGTATTAAAAATTATTACAAACTTAAATTATCCCAAAAGAAGCCTACTAGCTCAGCTTTCTCAACCTGAACCCCTAGCTCTCGCGCTGGACTGGGGATCCTCGCTACCAACTGATTCCTTTTTAACTGGAAAGAATATATAAACAACATCGCACAAATGAGCTAACTAGCTCAGCAAGTCACAATGACAAAACTGATAATAATGATCATCAGGTGAATATGATTATGATATCAAGTGAACATTGGATTATGATTTCGAATTGGATATTATACTTTTAATTTAAAAACCAAGGTTAGGCTGCTGATCAGTCACGCACTAACCCCGAGCAAGGCACACATCATTGTTGTAACTACTGGATCCAAGGCACACATTGGCCTTACTTGACCATTATATGGTCTGACCACGAATCTGGTCCACAATTTTATAAAAACAATCCAATTCTAACATAATAACAGAATATGCAATAATAAACAATAACTGAAATCATTAACAATAATAAATGTTTAACAATGAAAGGGTTTTAATCCTTGTAAGGATCAATAAGGCAATTTAAAAGCTTGGATGCTGGGTAATGAAAGAATTGGATAACAAAGAAATCAACATTCCAGGGTTTCAAAGATTTAGGCTTTCAAAGCATAGGATACAAGGATTGAATGTACAAGTAATTCAGTTCAGTGTTTGGGATTTTGTTTGCATGTATTTATGGAGTAGTATCGTATACTTGAGGTTCGTGTTTGGGTATACAACAATCAATGGTCTAGAAAGAATAAGGTTCATGGCTCAAGAACAATAACGGGAATCAGAGTTTAGGTTTCAGTGCTTCAAAGCACTTGCAATATCAACAAGACTATCACATATTACAATATTTCGAGAAAGTTCGGAATACTTGCCTGATATTAGCTTACTACAGTGCACTCGCTTCCAATCACAAGCGTCTTACTCCTCAACTATCTGTTTCCCTTTCCTACATCTTGCCTCTTCTGCTCACATATCATAAGCATCTGTCAATAATTTACTCATGGAATTCTATTCAACACATACTTCTATCTACCCTTCGTTTTACCCAAATCCGATTAACGGATTAAAAGTTATGCAATAATCAAGTAAACACCGAATATATAGACCGATAGTCAATTAACAAGTCACATATAGCACATAATACATCACGTAATCAATGATATATTATTTATAAAGAAGTCTCGGGTCATAAATAGGCTTTCTGGTATTTAAAATGATTTTTAAAACATTTTTCGGAATTAAAACGGGTCATTGGATCAATTTCAGGTTAATAAACAGGGTTCGGTTGGCCAATTCTGGCTCCGAAATAATTTTAGAATAATTATCGAGCCTTGGAAATAATTTAGAATAATATTTTAAAGCTCGAAACTATTATTCAGAATTTTTAAATCATTTTTAAATAATTAAATCTAATTAAATAATTAATTAAAATCAATTAATAATTAATTAAATCAATTAATCAATTAATTTTCGAATTAATTGACCAATTAATCAATTAGAAATTAACTGAAATTAATTAACTAATTAATTTAGATTTATTTGTGAATTAAAAATAATTTTCAGAATTACAATAATAATTTTTAGAATTTTCAGAAATTAAAAATGAATTTTTATAATAAAAATAAATAGGAAATATGATTTTTAAACATTTTTAAAACAGAAATCCAATTTTTGCAAAGTCTGGAAACTACAGGGACCAAACTGCATCGTTTTCAAAACTATAGGTACTAAACTGTAATTTTCCAGGGGGTCGCCGGAAAACAGTCGGGGATGGCCGGAGAACACGTTCCCGGCGTCCTCACCCCACCAACACCTCCAGATCACATCTACAGGTTACCAGGAACACAACCATGCAATCATCCGGCCGTGAAATTTTCCAGTTTCCGGCGAACATCGGAAAACTTCAAAACACAACTCCCTTCTCTACAGACCTCGTTGGTTCATGAAACTTATACGACTAGATTGCAAATTTCACAGAGAACACAACCCACTATAACACAACATCAATCTATCACAGAATAAGAAACCCCCAAATTTCAATTAAGAACATTCATACGGGTTATAAACCCTAATTTTAAAATTCGAAAATCAAACTCAAATTTGAACATGTTATTGAACTCCAAATCAGACGTATGACATATGAAAATCATCAGGAAAACAAGCTCTACAACATGCAATCATCAAATCATACAAACAATCATCCGAACAAAAATTCAATTTTTTAATAAAATAAATTCAAAAATAAATAAATTTTTAGAAAAATAACCTTGATTTCTGCAGGTGTATGGATTACTGAATCTGGTAGAGCTCTTCAAGACCTTCAGATTGGTTACTCGAGCTTTCCAAACCGAATTCAATAACACCTCCAAATGCTTGTTTGATTCTTAGAACAGTTTTAGGAAATTAGGGTTTTTCTCTGAAAATTATATAATTATCTGTCTGCAATTGATTTTGATACGAAATAAAATATGGTAAAAGGCTATTTATAATTACGGAAAATTAGTATCCCGTTGGATCATTCCGGATATAAAACGGTACGTTTATTTGTAAAAACTGATCCAAACGGTATCGGTTTTTGGGATAATTATCCAAATCAGTATAATTTGTACTGCGGTCTTGGTCTCAGCGCCTGGTTACACGTATTACGAAGTGATAATTGTGATAGTTTAATAAAAAGCTCCCGTTTATCGAAAATACGAGTTTTATTGATTTACCGAAATGAATATTGTATCGAAAATGTTGTGCCGGGACCCGCGCAGGACAAACCGTACGCCGGATCGAAAAAGTCGAAACATGGAAAATGCTCAGAATATTACAATTGGGTTAGGAAGGAGTTCTCGAAAGAGTTTCGGGTTCCAAAAACGTAACAACGGTTGACGTCGGTTGGTTCCCGTTTTTATAAAATAGATTTTAATTACCCGGAAAAAGATTTTAGAAATTTCAGATGATTCTTATAAATCCATAAACCAACATAAAAATAATTAGGAAGATATGACAATTATCTATATTTTATTTTGGACATATAAAAATTAAAATACTCAATTAATATTATTTTTGAATAACCAAGTACAGATAACACTTTAACAATTAACTCTCAGAGTAGATACTGAACACACATAATAATTATATAATAGCAAAAATAATTACACGATATATCCCGGATATTACATCCTTCCCCCCTTAAAAGGATTCTGTCCTCAGAATCTCCTAATAAAACAAATGAGGGTACTTTTCTCTCATATCACTTTCTAACTCCCAGGTTGACTCTTCAACCTTTGGGTTTCTCCATAATACTCTTACTAAATTTACCACTTTATTTCTCAATACTTTCTCTCTCTCTTCTAGAACTTCTACCGGGCTCTCTATATATGACAAATCTGTTTAAAGCTCTATTGGCTCATATTCTATTACATGCCTGGAGTCTGGATTATATTTCTTACGCATTGATATGTGAAAAACATTGTGAATGTGCTCCATGTGCGGAGGTAACGCCAATTCGTAAGCTACTTTTCCAATACGCTTTAGGATTTCAAAAGGTCCAACATATCTTGGGTTTAGCTTCCCTTTCTTCCCAAACCTCGTTAGTCCTTTCCACGGTGATACTTTCAATAATACCAAGCTTCCTTCTTCAAATTCCATGTCTTTTCTTGATTGGTCTGCATATTTCCTTTGACGATCTTGTGCGGCTATTAATCTTTTCTGGATAATTTTAACAACTTCCTTTGTCTGCTGTACCAATTCGGGTTCGAGTATTTTGCGTTCTCCTACTTCGTCCCAATATACTGGAGATCTACATTTGCATCCATAAAAGGCTTCATAAGGTGGCATCCCAATGCTGGCGTGATAACTGTTGTTATAAGCAAACTCTACCAGGGATAAATGCTCGTCCCAACTTCCTTTAAAATCAATAGCACAAACACGTAGCATGTCTTCGATTGTCTGGATCGTTCTTTCACTTTGGCCATCCGTTTGGGGGTGATAGGCCGTACTCATATTCAATCTTGTTCCCAAACATTCTTGAAAACTCTTCCAGAATCTTGAATTAAACCTTGGATCTCTATCAGATACGATAGACACTGGAACTCCATGACGAACTACGATCTCTTTCAAGTACATATGAACTAACTTGTCGAGCGAAAATCTTTCATTTATAGGTAGAAAATGAGCTGACTTGGTAAGTCTATCTACTATAACCCAAATGGCATCATGATTAGTCCTTATCCTTGGTAATCCAACTATGAAATCCATGGTAATATGTTCCCACTTCCACTCTGGAATCTCCAATGGCTGTAGCAATCCGCTTGGTCTCTGATGCTCTGCTTTAACTCTCTGACAGGTATAGCATTTGCTAACCCATTCCGCAATTTCCCTCTTCATATCTGGCCACCAATAATTCTTCTTTAAATCTCTGTACATTTTGGTACTCCCTGGATGGATGGAATATCTTGAACTATGTGCCTCTTGTAAAATTTCATTTTTCAGCTCCGTTACTGGTGGAATCCAAATTCTTGAAGAAAACCTAAGAATACCTTGATCATCTTGTTGCGTGCATAATTCCTCACCTACCAAACTATTTATATCTTGATCCATTACCTCTTTCTGGCATTTCTTTATTTTCTCCAATAACTCCGGTTGGAAAATCATACTGTACACTTTTGCTTCCTTGGGCTTGTAAATTCTAATCTCCAATTCCAATTTTTGAAATTCTTTATATATCTCTTCAGGTACGGATAACACATTTAATCTTTCCTTCCGACTTAACGCATCTGCTATGACATTCGCTTTACTGGGATGATAATTAATCGAGCAATCATAATCCTTGATCAATTCTAACCATCTCCTTTGTCTCATATTAAGTTCCTTCTGGGTAAATATATATTTCAAACTTTTGTGATCCGTGAAAATTTCATATTTTTCTCCATACAAATAATGTCTCCAAATCTTCAAAGCAAAAACTATAGCTGCTAACTCCAAATCATGAGTAGGGTACTTCTGTTTGTGTGGTTTTAATTGCCTTGACGCATACGCAATCACCTTGTCATGCTGCATAAGAACACATCCTAATCCTTTATAAGAAGCATCGCTATAAATTACGAAATTCCCTTGATCGTCTGGAAGTGACAAAATAGGTGCCGTGATTACTCTCCGCTTCAATTCCTGAAAACTTTCTTCGCACTTGTCATTCCATATAAACTTTTCATTCTTTTGTGTAAGCTTTGTCAATGGTGTTGCAATTCTTGAGAAAATCTGAACGAATCGTCGATAATATCCTGCCAATCCCAAGAAACTTCTTACCTCAGTGGGTGTTCTCGGTCTTTCCCAATTCGTAATTGCCTCGATCTTTGCCGGGTCCACTTTGATCCCTTCATTACTGACTATATGTCCTAAGAACTGAACTTCCTGTAGCCAAAACTCACACTTCGACAATTTAGCATATAACTTCTTTTTCCTTAAAATCTCCAAAGCTGTCCTTAAATGTTCCGCATGATCCTCCTCCGTCTTTGAATAGATCAAAATATCGTCTATAAATACTATAACGAACTTGTCCAAATATTCCTTGAAAATTCTGTTCATCAGGTCCATAAACGCTGCTGGGGCGTTGGTCAATCCAAAAGACATTACTAGAAATTCATAATGCCCATACCTTGTTCTAAAAGCTGTCTTTGGTATATCTTCTGGTTTGATCTTCAGTTGATGATATCCCGATCTTAAATCGATTTTGGAGAAATACTTGGATCCCTTCAATTGGTCAAACAAATCATCAATTCTGGGTAACGGATACTTATTCTTGATTGTCAACTTGTTGAGCTCCCTATAGTCGATACACAGTCTCATGCTTCCATCCTTATTCTTGACAAATAATACCGGTGCACCCCACGGGGACACGCTGGGTCTGATTACTCCTTTATCTAACAGCCCTTGTAATTGCTTTACTAACTCTTTCGTCTCAACGGGCGCCATTCTATACGGGGCCTTGGATACTGGTTTGGTTCCAGGTGCTAAGTCGATTACAAATTCAATTTCTCTATCTGGAGGAAGTCCTGGTAATTCATCGGGAAACACGTCTGGAAATTCTTTCACAACTGGAATATCTTCAAGTTTTGCTGGCTCCTGACTTCTGTCGATCACATATGCTACGAAATGCTCACATCCTTGTCGTAGTAACTTCTTGGCTTGAATCATCATTAAGAACTTCTTTACCTACTTCTGTCCCTTGAACGTTACTATTCTTTCATCTGGCATTTTCACCATTACTTTCTTATTTCGACAATCTATCTGAGCATCATGCTTAGATAACCAATCCATCCCTAATATAACGTCAAATTCTCCTAACTTAAACGGTATCAAATCTACACAAAACTTACTACCAGAAATCTCAATCTCACAATTCCCACAAACTTGGTTAACAGTTACACGTTCTTGATTTGCTAATTCCACAGTCATTATTTCATTTAAATACCCAACTGGACAATTTAACTTACTAACAAAATCTTGTGAAATAAACGATCGAGTTGCTCCCGAATCTATTAACACTTTGGCACATAAAGAATTTACATAAGCGTACCTGCCACGACATCCGTATCCTGGATCGCATCCTTCACCGACATGTCAAAAACTCTAGCCTTCGGAGTCTCATTCACTGTTGGGGTAGATCCCATAATCCTTAATGCATTACTGACTGGGGCTGGTGTCTTACAATCCCTGGCCATATGTCCTGGCTCTCCACATTTGAAGCATGTAAATCCAGTGGCTGGAACCTTCACTGCTGGATTTCGGATAGGTTGATCCTTATTTGCTGGCTCTCTTGCTGGCTGATTTCGGCACTCCCTCGAGTAGTGCCCTTTCTGGTTGCATTTAAAACATACCACATTCAACTTGTTACAAACTCCTCCATGCTTCTTTCCACATACTTGACAATCTGGAAATGTTAATCTCAACTATTTCGGCTGATTCACATTAGCTGGACGATTGCCCTGGCCTCCGTCTCCTGCATTTTATCTCCTGAAATTAAAATTTCTCCCTGGCTGAAACTTGCCCTTCTTAAAATTTGGAAACTTCCCTATTTGTGACTGACCCTCACTTCCCTCAACTTTCCTTTTCTTACTTTCCTTATCTTTCTGGAACATCTCACTCTCTGTCTCTGCGATCATAACCTTCTGTACAACCCCAGTATAGGTATCCAATTCAAAAATAGCTACCTTCCCTCTGATCCATGGCTTCAAGGCTTGCTGGAATCTCTTAGCTTTCTTTCTATCAGTATCAACATACGACGACACATACCTTGACAATTCCTCAAATTTCCCCTCATAATCTGTTACCGACATGTTCCCTTGCTTTAATTCTAAAAACTTCAGCTCCATTTGATCCTGAACAAACTGAGGAAAATACTTTTCTAAAAACAATTCCTTAAACCTTTCCCAAGTAATAACATCTGTGTTTTCAAATGTCTTCACCATCTCCCACCAATAGGTGGCCTCATTCTTCAGATAGTAACTTGCAAATTCAACCTTCTGCTCCTCTTTTACTTTTACCAAGGCAAATGCCTTCTCTATTTCCTTTAACCACATATTTGCTTCAATTGGCTCTAAGGAACCCTTGAATTCTGGTGGGTTTACTGCCTGAAAAGTTTTGAAAGTTACCTGGGGATTGGTCTGTCTCTGCTGTTGTTGTGCCAGGTGAACTGTTTGTTGGGCCAAGATTTGAAGAATCTGGGCTATTGCTGGGTCCATGGGTCCTAGCTTCACATTCTGGTTTGTATCATCTTGGTTGTTATTGTTGTTGTTATTGGTTTCTTTATTCTGGGTGTTGGTACGGGTATTTCTTCTGGGAGGCATTTTCTGTAAAGAATCAATCAATTTATTTAGCTTTTGAATCAAATCTTTGTATAAAAGAAAAGTTTTGTAAAATAGTAATATCTCTTTTTGAAAACAGTTGTAACTAAGTAAATTGCATGCTTCTTTACAGAATATAAATAGTTATGAAAAACAGGGTACATGGTATCACAGGGTATACTGGTGCAATATATAAGGTAAAGTAAAACAGGTGCAATAAAGTAAATGATAGTGTTGGAAAGGAAAAAGGTACTGATATATAGATCAAAAGTTTTAGGTAGTACAAGCGTAAAGACGCTTCGAAAGTAAAAGCAAAAAGGGTACAACAACCTACTCACTAGTCAGCATCGCTAGTCTATAAATACAACTCAAAAGTCTACTGATACACACTACACACTACTGTACATACTACATAATCATAACAACACTGCTCAGCATCTCCATCTCTGAATCTCTGGCTCATGGCAAATCTGGACCTCCTATCTCCTCAAGCTCCTCTAGAACCCACTTAGCCCACTCCACTAGGAAATCAGGGGTGATGTCCTCATGTGTAGCCTCAGCAATCCTCACAGCAGCTGCTCTACGAAACGCCTGGAGCCTCTCCCTAAGTCACCTCTCACCACTCCCCATCTCTCTGGTACGCATGATATGCAATAACTCCTGGATCTGACCCTGTAGGAATCGCTGCTCCATAAGGAAAGTCTCAAACTGATGATATGGGACGGGATAGGAAGAGAACTGGAAAGGTACTCCTGTGACTGAATGACTAGTAAAGCCTGAATCAGCAGGTGGGGGTCCTCTAACAGGTGACCTCATTCCTGG
This sequence comes from Apium graveolens, assembly GCF_009905375.1. Lineage (NCBI taxonomy): Eukaryota > Viridiplantae > Streptophyta > Magnoliopsida > Apiales > Apiaceae > Apium > Apium graveolens. The sequence continues at coordinate 172,615,247 of NC_133648.1, read as the reverse complement.
AGGTGGAATGGCCTGCAATGGTACGGGCTGCAACACCGGTGGAGGTAGAATAGCCAATGCTGGTGGAATAATAGGACGTGGATCTGATGTTGGTGCTCCAACTGAAGGCTCTGAGTGATTAGCTGATACGGGAATAAAAGAGTCGGCCATCTCTGCTATCTGAAATCATATCATAATATAAGAATCTCGTACCACGACGCAACCTATACTAATACCAGTTATACCATAACACTCAACCTCTCGACGTTCTATCATCCTATACCTTACTTCTAATCCTATCCCTCTACCCATTCCCGTCAACCTAGGCTTGTGTCAGTGACTTATAACCTGTAGCTCTGATACCAAACCTGTGGCGCCCTCCAAACCCGGGTTAGAAGTTTGGGGTCCACACACACCTTACTTATAACCTGCTTATAATAATAATAAAGATAATAATAATATATTTTGTGACCCTACTTACCAACCACCACGGACCGCAACAGGTTAAAGTATGCACACAAGCCAAACACACTAATATATTACAAACTGTTCAAATCCCAACTGTTTTAAACTCAAACTGAGTATTAAACATTATTACAAACTTAAATTATCCCAAAAGAAGCCTACTAGCTCAGCTTTCTCAACCTGAACCCCTAGCTCTCGCGCTGGACTAGGGATCCTCGCTACCAACTGGTTCCTTTTTAACTGGAAAGAATATAAACAACATCGCACAAATGAGCTAACTAGCTGAGCAAGTCACAATAACAAAACTGAGAATAATGATTATCAGGTGAATATGATTATGATATCAAGTGAACATTGGATTATGATTTAGAATTGGATATTATACTTTTAATTTAAAAACCAAGGTTAGGCTGCTGATCAGTCACGCACTAACCCCGAGCAAGGCACACAACATTGCTCTAACTACTGGATCCAAGGCACACATTGGCCTAACTTGACCATTATATGGTGTAACCACGAATCCGGTCCACAATTTTATAAAAACAATCCAATTCTAACATAATAATAGAATATGCAATAATAAACAATAACCGAAATCATTAACAACAATAAATGTTTAACAATGAAAGGGTTTCAATCTTTGTAAGGATCAATAGGGCAATTTAAAAGCTTGGATGCTGGGTAATGAAAGAATTGGATAACAAAGGAATCAACATTCCAGGGTTTCAAAGATTTAGGCTTTCAAAGCATAGGATACAAGGATTGAATGTACAAGTAATTCAGTTCAGTGTTTGGGATTTTGTTTGCATGTATTTATGGAGTAGTATCGTATACTTGAGGTTCGTGTTTGGGTATACAACAATCAATGGTCTAGAAAGAATAAGGTTCATAGCTCAAGAACAATAACTGGAATCAGAGTTTAGGTTTCAGTGCTTCAAAGCACTTGCAATATCAATAAGACTATCACGTATTACAATATTTCGAGAAAGTTCGAAATACTTGCCTGATATTAGCTTACTACACTGCACTCGCTTCCAATCACAAGCGTCTTACTCCTCAACTATCTGTTTTCCTTTCCTACATTTTTCCTCTTATACTCACATATCATAAGCATCTATCAATAATTTACTCATGGAATTCTATTCAACACATACTTCTATCTACACTTCGTTTTACCCAAATCCGATTAACGGATTGAAAGTTATGCAATAATCAAGTAAACACCGAATATATAGACCGATAGTCAATTAACAAGTCACATATAGCACATAATACATCACGTAATCAATGATATATTATTTATAAAGAAGTCTCGGGTCATAAATAGGCTTTCTGGTATTTAAAATGATTTTTAAAATATTTTTCGGAATTAAAACGGGTCGTTGGATCAATTTCAGGTTAATAAACAGGGTTCGGTTGGCCAATTCTGGCTCCAAAATAATTTTAGAATAATTATCGAGCCCTGGAAATAATTTAGAATAATATTTTAAAGCTCGAAACTATTATTCAGAATTTTTAAATCATTTTTAAATAATTAAATCTAATTAAATAATTAATTAAAATCAATTAATAATTAATTAAATCAATTAATCAATTAATTTTCGAATTAATTGACCAATTAATCAATTAGAAATTAACTAAAATTAATTAACTAATTAATTTAGATTTATTTGTGAATTAAAAATAATTTTCAGAATTAAAATAATAATTTTTAGAATTTTCAGAAATTAAAAACGAATTTTTATATTAAAAATAAATAGGAAATATGATTTTTAAACATTTTTAAAACAGAAATCCAATTTTTGCAAAGTCTGGAAACTACAGGGACCATACTGCATCGTTTTCAAAACTATAGGTACTAAACTGTAATTTTCCGGGCGGTCGCCGGAAAACAGTTGGGGATGGCCGGAGAACACGTTCCCGGCATCCTCACCCACCAACACCTCCAGATCACATCTACAGGTTACCAGAAACACAACCATGCAATCAAAACAACCTAACAATCCCTGAGTTGGCCGGAATTTGGCCGTGAAATTTTCCAATTTCCGGCGAACATCGGAAAACTTCAAAACACAACTCCCTTCTCTACAGACCTCGTTGGTTCATGAAACTTATACGACTAGATTGCAAATTTCACAGAGAACACAAGCCACTATAACACAACATCAATCTATCACATAATAAGAAACCCCCAAATTTCAATTAAGAACATTCATACGGGTTATAAACCCTAATTTTAAAATTCGAAAATCAAACTCAAATTTGAACATGTTATTGAACTCCAAATCAGACGTATGACATATGAAAATTATCAGGAAAACAAGCTCTACAACATGCAATCATCAAATCATACAAACAATCATCCGAACAAAAATTCAATTTTTTAATAAAATAAATTCAAAAATAAATAAATTTTTAGAAAAATAACCTTGATTTCTGCAGGTGTATGGATTACAGAATCTGGTAGAGCTCTTCAAGACCTTCAGATTGGTTACTCGAGCTTTCCAAACCGAATTCAATAACACCTCCAAATGCTTGTTTGTTTTTTAGAACAGTTTTAGGAAATTAGGGTTTTTCTCTGAAAATTATATAATTATCTATCTGCAATTGATTTTGATATGAAATAAAATATGGTAAAAGGCTATTTATAATTACGGAAAATTAGTATCCCGTTGGATCATTCCGGATATAAAACGGTACGTTTATTTGTAAAAACTGATCCAAACGGTATCGGTTTTCGGGATAATTATCCAAATCAGTATAATTTGTAATGCGGTCTTGGTCTCAGCACCTGGTTACACGTATTACGAAGTGATAATTGTGATAGTTTAATAAAAAGCTCCCGTTTATCGAAAATACGAGTTTTATTGATTTACCGAAATGAATATTATATCGAAAATGTTGCGCCGGGACCCGCGCAGGACAAACCGTACGCCGGATCGAAAAAGTCGAAACATGGAAAATGCTCAGAATATTACAATTGGGTTAGGAAGGAGTTCTCGAAAGAGTTTCGGGTTCCAAAAATGTAACAACGGTTGACGTCGGTTGGTTCCCGTTTTTATAAAATAGATTTTAATTATCCGGAAAAAGATTTTAGAAATTTCAGATGATTCTTATAAATCCATAAACCAACATAAAAATAATTAGGAAGATATGACAATTATCTATATTTTATTTTGGACATATAAAAATTAAAATACTCAATTAATATTATTTTTGAATAACCAAGTACAGATAACACTTTAACAATTAACTCACAGAATAGATACTGAACACACATAATAATTATATAATAGCAAAAATAATTACACGATATATCCCGGATATTACATTACTCACAGGTTTGCTCACAGCCGATGGATGAGGATTTATGTCACTCGGCGGATAATCCTTTTGGTTATCCGACAGATGACTCTGATCATCCGTCGAGTCCACATCTGTTAGCAATCCTTCAACCAGATTGGATTCCAGCTTCTCCTTATTCTTTTTTCAGGCTACATCACAAAAGGACTCAATACCTTGAACTTAGGTGATTTGAGCATGAACATCTCTAGATGTTTTCCATGCCTTAATCACCTCATGTTCTCGTTCAAGCTGCTTCTTCAAAATCTCTTCTTTCTTCAAGGACTCAATTAATTCATCCTTAGCAATCTTACACTCAATTCTCAGTTTTTCAAATTTAATAAACTGAGACTCTAGCATATTATTTCTCTCACTTAAAAACAAATTGTTTTCTTTGATTTTAGCATTTTCCTTAGTGAAGGACTTAAGTGTAACACACAAATCATATAATTCTGTAGACATGTCATTTATTGCATCATTACACTCAGCTTTAGATAAATGTGTAAGGTTAGTGGTGATTACCTGATTACTTAAAGAACTTGTCTCTGTTTCATCAGACTTGGCCATTAGGGCTAGATTGACATAGCTGACATCCTCATCCTAATCTAGACCATCTGCTTCCCTGTCATTTTCTTGTGTAATGAAAGCCCTTTCCTTTTGTTTGAGCAACTCAAAATATTTCTGTTTATAATCCACAGGCTCAAAATTCTTCTCGCTGGAATCTGACTTTCTACACTCACTGGCAAAGTGCCCTGCCAAGCCACATTTAAAACATTTGAATTTTGATTTATCCACCATGTTTCTATTTGTCTTAGCTGCTCCAAAGTTCTTCTTGAACTTGAGCTTGGCAAATCTTCTGGAAAGAAATGCTAGATGTTCATCAATGTCATCCATATCATCTTGGCTCAATGAATCTTTATTTTCTGCCACCATCCCTTTGCCCTTGTTTTCACAGACCTTTGAAGTAGACTCAACAGCTTCTATCTTCATTTCCTTCTCTTTCCCTAACTCAGCAACCAGTGCAATGGACCCTCCTTTCTTCTTTCCTTTCTCCATCCTCTCATCTTGCTCTATTTAAAGCTCATAAGTTTTCAGGATGCCATACAGTCTCTCCAAAGTAAACTCCTTATAATCTTGAGAGTTTCTCAATGAGACTGTCATTGGTTTCCATTCCTTTGGAAGAGATCTAAGGAACTTAAGATTGGAGTCTTTTGTCTGATAGAATCTTCCATGCAACTTCAGAGCATTTAGTAGTTTTTGAAATCTACTAAAAATGTCAGTGAGAGATTCACTATCTTCACAATGAAAGTGCTCATATTGCTGAATTAGCAACTGCATTTTGTTTTCTCTAACTTGTTCAGTGCCACCACAAATTATTTGAATGGTGTCCCAACCCTCCTTGGATGTCTTGCAATTGATAATATTGTCAAACATGTCACCATCAACTCCATTGAACAGAATATTCATGGCCTTCTTATCTTTCCTGACTTGTTCAATATCAGGATCTGATCATTCATGCCTTGGCTTGGGAACTGATGGCTCATTTCCAGTTGTAGCTCTCATTGGTACATGAGGACCTCTCTCTATGCAATCCACATAGACCTTATCTTGAGAAAGTAAATGAAGATGCATCTTTACCTTCCAGTAATGGTAATTATCTTTGTCCAGAAAAGGAATCTTGACTCCAACATCCTTCTTGTTCATCTTGCTGTTTGTTGTGATCTTTAAACTCTTTGTTCTTCAAGAGCTTGCTCTGATACTAATTGTTACTCCCTAATAATGCAACAAGAATTACAGAAGGGGGGTTGAATGGAATTCTTGAAACTTTTTCTCAATTATAAAATGTTCTAACTTAAAATATATGTCAGTGTTTTGATTTGCAAAGTGCGGAATGACAAGTTAAATATGAATCAAAACACAAAATAATAAAAACACAAGTCTTTAAAACTTTCTGGTGGATTTGAATGTATCCACCAGAGATATATATATATATATCAAGAGAACTCTGTGAAGCTTGAATAGCTCACAACTTCTTACAAATAAGAACAACTAAACTTACAGAGAAATGCTAAATAATTCAGCTTACAATTGTTTCTCTGAGAAAATACTTGCTTAGTCTTGTTGTTGTTCTATTTGCTACTCTTGGTTTATATATCACCAAGATTACACAGTAATAAGACAAGATAATAAAACAAAAACTATCAAGTCTAATACTATGTTGCTTCACTACTCTATTCCAGCATTTTTGAATATCTTCATAATAGCATGGAAATGGTAATGCTTCTTTGTTCTCAAAAACCCAGTTGAATAGGCTGCCACATTCCTTTTTCATACACTCGACACATGTGACTGTGTTGTCACTGTCAACAGATGTTTGAATTGATCATCTGTCGGGTACATGATCATCCGTCGGGTTGCCTTGTTGATCATCCGTCGGGTTGCCTTGTTGATCATCCGTCGGGTAGCCATTTTGACACTTGACTTTATTTCATTTATGCAGAATTACACGACATCATCTATTTACATTTAATCAACCTATTCTGCACATCTATTTGCAGTCTACATGATTCATAAGCTACTATAGAATCTATACAAAGGTGTTTGTATAAATGTGTTGCATGACTTATTGTTACATAAGCTACTCACTCGATGGATATCAAATCATCATCCGTCGGGACTATGTTGAGTCATCCGTCGGGACTATATTCCTTATCCGTCGAGTGCTACATAATTCACTAAGTTGAATCTACTAAGGTGTTTAGTTAATGAAATCATCAAATTCATAACATATTCCCAACAACCATTGTCAATAATATAAATATAGAGGAAATACACAATAAGGTTATGGCAGTTCTATCAAAACATCATTAGATGCCAGGGTAACGCCTTCAGAACCCTAGACTGACTCTTAAGTTTGCTCCTTTAAATGAGTTGCTGATTAACACCTTAGGAAACAGTCTCTATACCCTTTTGACTCGATTCCTAACATAAATTAGGGAATTGAACCTGTAGCTCTGATACTAACTGTGACGGCCTCAACCCAGGGGTCAGGAGTTGACATCACTAAATATAACAAACCACAATTATAAACTATGAAATTATTACTATTACAATAACAAAACCCTAAAACCCAGATCCGCTCCCGGTTCAAGTATGATTTAAGCTACTCACTATTACAAAAACAATTATAACTACAGGGAATACGTAACTTAAAATGTTTCTATTCCTGTTCGAAAATAAAAAAACAGTTTATTTATATATAATGAACCATAAAAGTATGGTCAGGGGTACTTGCCTTGCGACCATTTCTTGAGATTCTTAGAGTAGTTGTGGTTGACTGACTTTAGTCCTCGCAAACTTTGACTGTGATCTACAGTAACAGAATAACCTAATTAGTTATACCAACATGCTTGATATCCTCAAACTTAACTAACCCAATCTTGCCATTCCATTCGATATAGGGGCCGAGGGCGAAATTGAAATAAAAGTGCCCTAATTTTTTCCCTTAATCTATAACCAAAAGTGCTCATATAAATATGTTAAAGTCACCAATTCACCTAGAAACAACACGAATAGACTGTCAAAAACTATAATTAAAAATGCACGATCTAGAGCATCCCCGTGCATTACACGGGTTTTAGAGCAATCGATCAACTTGATCTTTTCAAATGCTCAATGACGACAATTTAACAAATATGATCGTCACTTATTTGTATTTGGATAACGTTAAATATGATAAATGCATAATATATTGAAAGTACAAAAGGGAAAAATTGAAATAGCTTGAGAAGAAAATTATCATTCGTAAACTTAATAACTCTAAAGCAAATATTACATTGATAATTCAAATAAAATAATATTATTAAATCTTAAACCTAACCTATAAATTAAAAATAAAAAATCTCAAGTTTGTAAAATTTTGAAATAACATACACTAAAATTTAAAACTAGAAAAGTACAAGCACATATTTATATTTATTTTTTGATTTTTATATGAAATGCGTGTGTGTGTATATATATATATATATTATTAAAATTTTCTGAATTTTGTGCCCCTTTAAATGTATGGGCCCTGGGCGGTCGCCCTCTTCGCCCTCCCTCTAGGTCGGCCCTGACCGATATCCCGACTCGTATAATGATATACGCATATTTACGTAATCGATATTTATAATAGTGGTAAAACATTTAATACCCAATAGTATACTTCTCGTATTTAAAATAAGTTTTGGAAAATTTGGACAACGACTCCTCTATTTATTGGACTACCCGTCGAATCATAATCGACGTCCATGACACAGCAATGACAGTTTCGTAATTTAATCCACAATACGACTTTTACAATAAATAACTATTTACGTTCCGAAAAATAACTTTACGAATTACTTTATTTATTTTATAAATTTGGGACTCAGAATTAATCATCACCGTCCACCATCGACTCACCGAGACTCATCGTCGACGACTGTAAAATTTACGGATACCCGATAAATTTTGGGTTTCCAACGCAAACTCCACCGATTACTAAAATTTCCCGCATGAAATTCATTTATATATCATGAATATTAATCGAGTAAAATCTGCAAAATAATAAAAATTAATACCGAATTAACCGAATTAAAATAATAACAAAGGCCAACTCACAACCTTATACATATCACCACCATACACGCGCCACCGTGCGCCACGCACACACTGAAATGCACACATACACACAAATTACACACACATAACACACATATACACACGAGTATATATATATATACATATATGCACCCAACCAGAAACACAACTGAGGCCAACAATCGGAAAAAGAAACAGCGGCCAGAAAATTACTAAGGCGGCAGCAAAATCATCGGAAAAGTAGAAAACTAGGGGAGAAGAAACCGGAGCAGGGGGCATGGGGAAAAACAGGAAGAACAGAAAAGAAAAGAGAGGGAGAGATTGAGGGATTAAGAGATACAGAGAGTGAGATGGATTGAGAGAGGTGAGAGAAGAGAGTGAGAGAGACACGCGGCCGAGAGGGAATAAACCGGGGGGTGTATTATTTTATAATTTTTTTTCTAATTTACAATGTTGCTGCCACGTAGCAACCAACACAAACACATATCAACTTGATAAACCAAATGCAATACATGTGTCCTGGATTCACTTTAAAAACTTTCCTGATTCATTTTTTGAAAAAATGAACCAGCAGCGCATCAAAATGCATCGAAAAATTACAAATTTTGTACCAAAATTTTCAAAATATTCAAAAATAATTAAAATTAAATTTTCGCAAATTTTAAACCATTTTTGAAATGTAACTCATACCCGCATTAAATGATTTAACGAACAACCCTACGAGTGATTTTAATCAGAAACATTCCTGAAATAATTTTAAAATTCTCGAAATATTCCAAACTTAATAAAATTTGAATTCCATATTTTTTGAAGCATCCTGGAATTAAATATTGAATTTATAATTAAATAAAATCAAAAAATCATTTAGAGATAAATAATTAATGAAATATTGATTTCTAAATTTTATAAAATCCCAAAAATAATTATTGAAATTTTAAAAAAACATGAAAATAATTTTAGAGACAATTCAAATATTTATGAAAATAAATTTGCAATAAAACCACTTTTAAAAGTGAAACAAAAACAATACGGCTCAATAATTAATTATACAAATAATCCTTGTAAACCAATAACCACATATAATTAGTAACAAAACATCACACAGCTGATAGACCCAATACACATATTTTATTTATTTAATTAGTTAACAATTACACTTTTAAATAATACAAAAATATAGAGTCGTTATATAAGGCAAACAAAGGAAGACTTTAAAAATTCTATGAAGACGGCAAATGCTGATATTGCTATTATTTCTCAATTACTTTATGAAGATAATCCTTCTAACAGACCAACCAGAGGTATAGTTATATGGGAAATCAGTCAGGTAGAAGATGAAAGATCTCTCAGATCACAAGTTATTGGAACTGATGACAGGAAGCTTAAAGGAAAAGTGAAGACAGAAGAAAAGTCAAGGATTTCAAAGCCTAAAGCCAAAGCTGTTATAAAGAAGAAGTCAGTATCTAAGGAATCTAAATCTGAAACTCTAATAGATCCAATCTATACAGTAGTTCAAGCTCATGATACTGAAGATAAATAAGTAGAAGCAGAAATCATTCAAGCTTGTCAAAGAAAAAAGATTTCTGGAAGCATTCTAAGATGAGGAAGTGGAATTAACCTCTGACATTGCTCAAGTTAAAGAAGCAGTTCAGGATGAAGAGTTAAAGTGTTATATTCACTGAAGCAAGATTGAATATGCATACTTGGTTCTTGCATTTATATAATTTTGACATCATCAATTGAAACTTATCCATATTTCCATAATGAACAAGTTGGGGGAGATTATTAGGAGCAATTGATGATATCAAACAGAAACTATTAGAAGTTCACTTCAGAACTTATATATCAATGGATACTGATGACATCAACGGATGATGAGATATCAACGGATGATAGGATATCAACGGATGATGACGTCAATGGATAATTAAATCAGTATTTGTCACATCAGTTGATCTTCGATGAGGAAAAAGGAAACAGGAACTCAAGGCGATGAAGGACTTTATCTCAGAAGTAATTGTATAGGTTTCCTTATTATTAATAGAATAAGATTCCTTATGCATTGGTAGTTGTGCTCTATATAAAGCATAGTTTAGTTTTATGCTATAAACATTGTGACATTGTTATATCTTTCGTATAACCTAACAGCTCTCAAGGATAATTGTTCATCCTTTCGAGAGAGTATGTTTGCAATAAGTTTTTATCAGTTAATATAAAAACTGTTTATAATGTTGAAGCTTTGTTGAATAGATTGTATTAAATGTATTCACCCCCCCCCTCCACGGTTAATTAAGGGCCTAAAACCATATCAGTTGATACTATTTCACTATATAAAATTATAAGGTATTTTATATGTACACTTAGCCCACCTATTTTGCATATCTTTCTAGTAGTAAACATGACTTAGAAAACTAAAACTTCCAAACCCCTTAGCTATTATAGTGTACAGAATGTGCAATATACTTATTAACATAAGCTACTCCTTCAACGGATAGAAAACTGTGGTTATCCGTTGAAGGCCACAAAAGACACTTACCAAATCTACTTAAGGTGTTTTGGTGAATTATCATCAAGACTACAACATATTACTAGCATCAATCAATAAAATGTTTGGCTGATATGAGTACTTATTCACATCATGAGAGTTTATTCATGCAACAATTATAGAGAGCAAACTATTAGAATTTAACACTCTATTTAAATATTATAAGATAAATAGAATGAATATATGGCATCAGTGTTATCAGAATTTAAGAAATACTGATATATAGAAAAAGATATCAAACTCTGAACATATATGCCTTTTTCAGAACATAATTTATTCATCAGTTTTTGAAAAATATCATGAGATCATTCCCGACTCATTTACCAGTCTTGTAAAAGTAGATTTACAAAGTGGTTTGGTGAAGATATCTGCTGATTGCTGAACTGTAGGTACAAAGTGCAATTCCACTGTACCTTTTATCACATGTTCCCTTATGAAATGGTACCTTATACTGATGTGATTTATTATTGAGTGATGTACTAGATTTCCTGGCATTGCAATAGCACTTTGATTATCACAATATATAGAAATTTGAGAATACTCTAACCCATAATCCAGTAACTGATTGTTCATCCAAAGAATTTGTGTACAACAGCTTCATGCAATAATGTATTTAGCTTCTGCAGTTGAAGTGGAAATTTACTTTTATTTCTTGCTAAACTAAGAAACTAATCTATCACCAAGAAATTGGCAGCTTCCTGCAGTGCTTTCCTGTCTATTTTGCATCCTGCAAAATCAACATCTGAATATCCAATTAGCTTAAAGTCTGAATCTCTAGAATACCATAATCCAAGATTCATGGTGCCTTTGAGATATTTAAGAATTCTCTTCACAACTAATAGATGTGGTTTCCTTGGATCAGCTTGGAACCTTGCACACAGACAGGCAGCATACATGATATCAGGTCTACTAGTAGTCAAATATAGGAGTGATCCAATCTTACCTCTATAGTTAGTTATATCTATTGATAAACCAGTATTTAGATCTAATTTGGTTGCAGTGGCTATGGGAGTTACAGCAGTTAAGTGTCTTGCATTCCAAACCTTTCAAGTAAATTCCTAGTATATTTTGCTTGATTTATGAAGATTCCTTCTATAGTCTTCTTGACTTGTAATCACAGAAAATAACTTAATTCTCCCATAATACTCATTTGATATCTAGAATGTATTAACTTGGCAAACCTCTTACAGAGTTTATCATTAGTAGAACCAAAAATGGTATCATCAACATATATCTGAACTAACAACAAGTCCTTACAATGATACTTAAAAAATAAAGTTTTATAAATGGTACCTCTTTTGAAACCATTTTCCATAAGAATTATGCAAGTGTTTCATAGCAAGCTCTTGGAGCTTGCTTTAGTTTATAGAGTGCTTTATCCCACTTGTAGACATGATTTGGATATTTTGGATCAATGAACCCTGAAGGTTGTTCAACATAAACTTTCTCATCAAGTTCACCATTAAAAATGCACTCTTTACATCCATCAGGAACACCTTAAATTTCATATGAGCAGCATAAGCCAAAAAAATTTTGATGGCCTCAACTCTTGCAACTGGTGCAAAAGTCTCATCATAGTCAATGCCTTCTTGCTGTGAATAACCCTTTGCAACTAACCTTGCTTTATTTCTTATGATAATTCCCTCACTATTAGTCTTGTTTCTGAACACCCATTTAGTACCAACTACTGATCTATCTTTTATCCTTGGTACTAATGTCCGGACTTTATTCCTTTCAAATTCATTGAGCTCCTTTTGCATTGCTGTGATCCAATCATCATCCTGAAGAGATTCATCCACTTTCTTAGGTTCAGTTTGAGATAGAAAAGAGCGATAGAAACATTATTTTTAAGTGTTTTTTTTGGTCTTGACACCACTATCAGGATTTCTAATTATTAAGTCAAGAGTGTATGTGTCTTTTTTAGAAATCGAATGGATTCGGTCTTATACATACGCGAGGGAAGGTAATCAAAAAAGAAAGAACAACAATTGCGTTCTTAAGTTGACTCCTTGAAGTAGATCCCCCCTTGATCCATGAAGTCTCTATTTTCACTTTGACGTGTACCATTATTATTTCCAGATGCTCCCCCTGACTCGGTGCTTCAAGAGTTATCAGTATTTGAGGAACCACAATCTGATAACGTATTTACTAATCTTTCTTGATTTAAATCACTTGAGCTGGACTCTAAATGTGAATCATATTGCTCCCCCTTAACATGTGCTTTAGTATTTGTATTATTGCCATTGAGAAATGGCTCATAGGAGTTTAAACTAATACCGGGATTTGCATTATCAGAGTTTGTCAGTCCATCAGGATTTTGTTATTCAGCATATGGTACTTCATTTTCAAATCTCAATTCTTCATTATCATCCTTATCTTCTAGACCTATAATCTTTTTGTCATCAAATGATAGATTAATAGATTCCATTATCACTCTTGGTCTCAGATTATAAACTCTGAAGGCTTTTGTTGATAGTAGATATCTACCAAAAATACCTTCATAGCTTTTAGATCAAATTTTATAAGCTGTTTAGGATGATTTTTGGGAACAAAACATTTACAGCGACAAATATGAAAGTACTTCAAATTTAGCTTTTCCCTTTCACCATCTCAAATGGTGTTTTTACATGGTTTTTTATTAAGGTTTTATTTTGTGTAAAGCAATCAATTTGCACAGCCTCATCTTAGAAATACGTTAAAAATTTTGCTTCCTCAAGCATGGTTCTTGCTGCTTCCATAAGAGTCTTGTTCTTCTTTTCGACAACTCCATTTTGATGTGGAGTTCCAGGGGCAGAAAATTCTTGTTTGATCCTCTTGTATTTACAGATGTCTTTCATAGTGTTATTCTTGAATTCAGATCTGTTGTCACTTTTAATTATCTTGACTTTGTTTCTTGATCCTTTTTCTAGTTCCCTCACACGATCAAGAAGAATGAATGGAGATTCTGAAGGGTTTCGAGGCATAAAACACAACGGAAACTGTAATTAAAAAATGTAAAAAACAGAAACCCATTGCAGGATCCATGTAAAAAATAGATATTTAATTCATTGATCAGACTGTTTACCTCAAGAATCTTTACCAATTGGTTGGATAATGGAGATCCAAAACTTTTCAAATCACCACGCATCCTGCTCTCACAATCTACGCTCTATCGGTATCCACACGAATGCTTGAAAGAAAGGATTGGATGTGTACTAGCACAAAGTTGTTTCTTCTTACTCTCTCCATCTTCTCTCTTAGTGGCTAGGATTTTTAATAAAAGTCTTGCATCCAAAATTAGCCACGCAAGAGATATTATATAGAGAGTGAAAACACGAATTATAACTCTTAACTAGTTAGAAGTTATAATTAATTTGAAATTCCTATTTGTATTATAATTAAGTCTCACTTAATTATTTAAAAACTGAATTTCATAATTAATATTAGAAAATTTGAATATCATTATTTATCTAATTAATTTTGTCAAACTTAATTAATATTATAAATAATTCGAATTACTTTAATTTAAATCCAATTTAAATTAAATAATCCTTCAAGAATTCTTTGTATGTGACCCTATAGGTTAATATTACGTTGACAAAAATTTAAATCTGATTTAAAATCGTAAATAATGAGCGACATCTAGTACTACATCACTTCTACCCTAGTAATAATAATTAAATCAGTGATCGATTAAACCTTTTGTGAATAATGTATAATGTAATATAGTCCCTTTAACCATATATTATAGATTAAACTAGAGGTATGTTGATGTGTCATCCTTATCAAAGATTAATCTAGGTTTCCTTGATCAATGAGCTGACTATCACATCAAATTAATATTTTAGCCCAGCCACGTATTTTATAGTTTAGGTCACACATGAGGCCAATAATATCACTCCTAAAATTAGTCGGGTTAAATCATTTCTAAATTATTCATATTTCTCATATGATACATAATATACCTAAAATACATTTTTATCATTACTCGTTCAAAGGTAATTTTTAATGTAATCAAAGTACATTAATTCTCGTATAAAAATATAATGATTTCGAGTCTAAGGACCATTACATCAATATTACAGTGAGAATTACTGACACACTAGTCTTAATGTATTATTATTGTCCCTTAATAATAATATTCGACTAGGAACTTTTAGGAATATTGATACTATTCTCCTAATCTCATTTCTAAGCCATATACTTAAAGATATAGAATTCATATCATTTTCCAAGGACATTTATTAATCTAGCATTTATATCACATTAAATTAAGACATGATAACTTATAAAGAGAATAATCGATAGAACATAAACATTAATAATCCAAATGTCTTAAAATAAAGCATTATAGTGGTTTCTCTAAGGCACAAACACTAACAATCTCCCACTTGCACTAGAGCCAATCACCCATATATGTAATACTCATGAAACTAGTATGACCATCGTGCTTCTTCTGGGATAAAGTCTTAGTCTGTGGGTCTGCAACATTATCATTACTTTGGACTTTACATATATATATATATCTCCTTGATCATCAATATCATTGATAAGGTAATATTGCCTAAGCATATGCTCAAACAATCTCCTTGGTTGTTTCAAAGGCGTCAATATATTTAGCTTCCATTATGGAATCATCATTATTCTTGCCGTGAACTATTTCAGGTGACATCACTTATATTTAGACAAAACACAAATCAGACATTGACAAATAATCATCCTTGTCTGTCCAAATATTAGGTTTAGAAACTAGCATCAGTGTAATCCTTAACAACCAGTTCCCTATCTTTTCCATACACCAAAAATAAATCTTTAGTCCTCTTTAAGTACTTAAGAATATTCTTGAAAACTATCCAGTGACCCTTACCTAGATTAGACTGGTATCTACTCATCATGCTCAAAGCATATGAAACATCAGGACAAGTACATATCATTATATACATTATAGATCCAATTGCTGAAGCATATGGAACTTTCTCAAACAGCCTTATCATCTAATGATTTAGGGGCAATTATACTTTATGATTAATTTCACATGATACATCAAAACATATTATTTCTTTGCCTTATGTATTCTAAAATGATGCGATACTTTATCAATGTATGTACTCTGACTAGGTCGATTAATCTCCTCAATCTATCTTTATATATCTTGATCCCTAATACATAGGTAACATCACCTCAGCCTTTCATCGAGAAACTATTTCTCAACAAATTTTTAACAGTCTGTAGAGAAAGTATGCCATTCCCAATTTGTTATATGTAATCTACATATAATACTAGGAATTTCACAGTACTCCCACTAACCATCTGGTAAACACATGGTTCATCTTCATTTTAAATTATGCCAAACTCTTTGATTTTTTCATCAAAATGAATATTCCATCTCCTTGAGGCTTGCTTCAATCTATAAATAGATAGAAGCAACATTTAGACCATCTTAGCAAAGTTTATATTGACAAAACCCTCAGGTTGTATGATATATATGTCCTCTTCAAGGCTCCCATATAAGAAAGCGGTTTTGAAATCCATTTTCCAAATCTAATTGTCAAAGTAAGCAGCTATTGGTATTAAAATCCTGATGGACTAGACCATAGCAACTGGTGAAAAAGTCTCTTCATAATTTATACCATGAACTTTTTTGAAACCTTTTGCCACTAGTCGCGCTTTATAGGTCTGTACTTTACTATCCATGTCGATTTTATTTTTAAAAACCCACTTGCACCCTATAGGTTTTACCCCTTCGGTTGGATCAACTAAAGCCAATACTTTATTTTGATACATGGATTCCATCTCGAATTTCTTGGCCTCCAGCCATGTTGGTGAGAATGCGAAGCTCTAGGATCAGTAGATGTGATAACTCAATGATGGAACATGACAGGTAAATAATACTACGTCTACACAAGAAATCAGCAAGAAATGAAGACAAGGCAAATAAAAAGAATCAAAACATTAGAAGAAGTTTTGTAGTCTATTTACAGGTCACTGAAAGAAGTTCATTAATATGTTCATACCTCAATCAAGAATAAGGTTTAAAGGAATTTAGGGTTTCAGAAGTGTTGAAGATTCAGTGTAAAAGTGCTACCAAAAGATTTCAGTGTATTAGCATTGATTAAAGATACACAGTGTTTGAAGCATAGGAATCTGAAGAATTGAAGACATGGTATAGACAAAGGTTAACAAAGGTAACTATAGTCTTGAATTTATACTCACTAAAAGGAGTTCATTTAAATTTTCAAGCATCAGTGAAGAAAAGTGAATGAAGTATTCAATATTATAGTAATAATGCAGACGTTGTCTGAGTGCCAGAAAAGATTCTAGTGAAAGTACATTTGGTTATTGACATTCAGTGTTCGAAGCGATAAAATTGCTGCAAGCTTAACAATGTAATCAAGGGTATTTTACGAAGACCTGATCGAAGTTAGTCATTTTTGAACCAGACCAATTGCACTAGACATCAGCGGTTCATGAAAGGAATCTGAGTATTATTATAAGAATGATTATTAACTGAGGATTCGAATCTGAATATGAAGGTTATATGGTTTGTATGAAGACTCGGAGAAAAGACTTGAAGACGGGACAGTTTAAGGGTTACATCACTCTTCAAATACCAAGTAAAAGTTACCTTGTAGTTGGAGTCACCATGGCCACTCTATAGCTTAGAAGGAGCAAGAACCTTTAAGTATGGCTCAAAAACTAAGTACCAGAGTTGGTCTTGACCTATTAAAAGCAACATAGAAGAAATGAGAGCAGTAACTAACTCAAAAATGCACCTGGTAGCATGTGGTCGCTAGTGGAATGTCCTAGGGAGCTAGGAGGCGCAACTTAAGATTGTTTATAAGGAAAAAATCTCCCCCAGTGCCTTGTGGTCGCCATTGGAGCTTCAAAGTCCCTAATATGCGCAACTAAAGGTTTTTTCTAAGGAAAATACACCACCTTAGAGGTAGTAGGCGCAAGTGAAGTATACAAGGGACATTGTAGGCACAACTCAAGATTTATTTTAAGGAAAAATATCACCAAGAGACTAGTATTTTCCAGTGGAGATCCTAGATGTCCTAGATGGCGCAAGTCATGGAAAATCTAAGGCAAGAAGCTCCTTGAATAATCCTTGGCGCAAGTAAAGCTCTAGTGATGTCTTATAGGCGCAACTTTTGAAAAATCTAAGTAAAAGAATGTTCCTGAATGCAAGTAAACTTTCAGCAACAGTTTATTGAATGTTATCAATTGCTTTACTTGGTTCACAATTGACCACGTATCCAATTGATATAAAATTCTATACCAAAGAAGGAGTAGATTAACAATCAATTATTGTTTTATTCATCATCTCTCTCACGTGAGCTGGTGAAATAAGAAATAAAGATACACAGAGAAGCCCATGCTTATTGTATATCCATTAAACTTTTTACCGGAGAAACATTATAATGCCCGATTTAACTCTTGTATATTCATAAGGGGCATACTAATCGTAATCGGGTAATTAGATCCTTAGACGAACAAAAATCTATATCATTATATAGGATTTAATTTTTATATCTTTATAGAAGCAAGAACATTGTTGTTCTTGGATTGTAGCCGGTTAATTTATTTATCGAAGTGTAGCAACACCCTTGAAGATTTATGTATGAATATATACTTCCCTGAATATCTTGTGTTCGTTACTTTATTATCCTAAACACTATTCACCTCAAAAACACGGAACCACTAACTGAACACTAAATTGAAATTCGTAAAAGATTCAATAGGATTTTTTTAATTTAGGTAGTATCGTATTCAACCCCCCTTCTACGATACTTCGAGACCTAACAATTGGTATCAGAGCTTGTTGATTAATATACAAATCAGATCCGGTGTGTTAGACCAAACAATAAAGTTCTCATATTTTTGGATCTTTTAATTTTAAAAAATTATCAACTCTTAAGATTTTTTACTTTTAAATAATTTAAACTTACCAAAGTCAAAGGTTCTCAAGGGATTGGTAGACTCAAGATTCTTGCGAGTGTTAAGATGATTTTAATCTTTTGAAGAAAACAAAGACCACATGCTGTTCAGACGAAAAATTCCCGAACACAGAAATTCAAGATAATGATTTTCTTATTCAAATGAAGCTGATTTCAAGACCCACTAAATAAAATTGTGGAACTTCCTAAAAAGCTTACTCAATTGGATACCACTGGATATTCAGATGCGGGGAAAGAAGAAAACTTACTCAATTTTTTCTGAAGATTTTAAGATAACTTTATTGATTCCGGATTTTACAATCCCACAGTGGTTTGTACCAATTCTATATTTATCTGGGAATCGAAGAGATCATAAAGAAATGAATCGAAAAGGTTAGAGAGAATAGTGGGGACATGCAAATATGTCAGTTACAGACATTAAAGTTGGAACCTTAGGACAGAATATAAGAGTCACTGATAGTTGAATCAGAGGAAGCTCAGGTATATAAAATTGACTTGTACAATTTAAGAATACTTGAAGGACTAGACTACATGGCAGTGTTCACATGTCAGGGAAACTTAGTTAGATCAGATTCATAAAGAATACATAAGCTATATTTAAGGATCAAGCCTATCTATTCCGAAGCAGAGACTTCCGGTCAAGAGGTGGTTACAAGACTGAGATGGTGACATAAACAAGATTTGATAGCTACAGTAATGACAAGAAATATGTGTCAAAGTAACTATCAGGGTTTTTCTACAACAGAACATGAAGCTTGACAAACAAGGATGAGTAAGGACTCAGTCGGCGAGTTGTAACGTCTGGGAAAATTACGCTTGTATTATATCATATTTATAAAAAATTATGTGTGTTAATATGTCATTTATGTGTAATTAGTTATAAAACCCTAACTGTTACGTGTTATGTGTATTCTATATTGTCCGAGAATTTTCAGGGTATTTTTTGAATATTTTATTTTGTATATATAGCCTTCGTATCAAAAGTTAAAAGACCCGAACTATGATTTTATAGCTGATATTTCAAATAAAATAATGGGCTTTATTTTCCATCAAATGGCTTGTACCATCGTGTTATTCCGAATATCTAGGTATTTTATAAATGTTCTCATTTCGTGAAAAATGACTTTCCGGGCCCCATTGGGTGTTAAAAACCCCACAAAAATCACATTTTTATTTTTATAAAATTATAGGACTTTCATTTATACCATTTCTTTGTATTTTTGCATTATTCATAATTTTTGGGAAATTTTGACATATATATTGTATATATAAAATATTTAAAAATTAAATTTTAATACTCAAAAATTTCAAAATTAGGGGTCAATTAACTTTAAAAGGTGTAGAATTAGGGCCTTAATTTTAATTAGGAGTATTATTTTACCTACTATAAATAGCCTAATTTTATTTTAATTATTATTAATTAATCATTAAAAATCAGAAAAATACCCAAAATTCTCTAAAATTAGGGTTCTTGAGTTCGAGAATCAAATCGTGGTTTTGATAGATTCTGGTAACCAAAAGGGGTCGTGTTTGTGCTCAATCTTCATAGTTTTTCAAGCTCTATTCAATTTTGTAATCAAATCGAATTAGAAAGGTATGAAACTCAAACTCGATTCTGGGTTTCGTGAACATATTTGGGTTTTTAATTTCTGGGGATTTTTGGATGTTCTTGATGGTTGATATGTGTTTATATGTGTTAGTACAAGCTGTATACATCATTAATTTCATGTTTTATGTACGGTTTGATTGATTCAAATTTTAGGGTTCATACTAGTTTTAAATTAGGTGTTTTTGATTTACTGATATTTGGATGATGAAACTTATATGGTTAGTTTTGTCTTGTTGAGTAGTGAATTTTAAGTATTTTTACATGATTTTTCTAGTTCGGGATAGTTAGTACGAGTTCGATGGATTTGACCCATTTTTTATTCGGGTTGAACAATTTTACGAATTAGATGATGATATTTGGTTTTGTAGGATGTTAGGGATAGATTCCTCATGTCCTAAGCTTTGTTTTGATGTATAGAACATCAAGTTTTAAGTTCAGATTAGTTAAAACGTAGTTTGGCCGGATTTTTAGTCGGTTTCTCCGGAGATGGTGATACAGGGATGATTCTGGTCAATTGTGGCCGGAGTTGTGTTGCTGCAGTGATTTAGAACAGATTCCAGTTGAGAAACGAATCAAACAAAGTCGATTTTGACCTGAAATTAGGCCACCGGAGTTTGCTCCAGTGACCGGATTCTGGGCAAAATCCGGCGTGTTCTTTACGACCCGGATTTTGACCCGTTCGACCCGTGTAGAAAACCCGTATTTGATCCGTTTTTGTTAGAGTTCCAGTTCTGACAAATGTTTCTGAAAATTAATTTTATTTTTATTTTTATTAAATATAAAAATCAGTTTTATTTATTTCATAAATTGGTTAATTAATTATTTAATTGATTTATTTATAAATAATTCTGAAATATTTTCTAAAAATCAGATTTAATTATTTTCTTAATTATTTAGTATCTCTTTATTATTTATTAATTATTTAAAAAGGATTAATTATTTTGATAACTAATCAAATAATTTTTAATAAATCATAATAAATTTATTTTAATTCCAAAAATTATAGAAAAATCATTTTTAATTCTGATTTTTCCCAAATAATTATTTAAAAATATTTTTAGGGTTTATATTGAATAATAAATTTATTTATCTATGTTTAATTGATATTAGTTGAACCGTTTACCCGATTCGAGCGAAATGAAAGCCCTTTGACTCAGAAAAATGATTTATTTTCATTTAAAAATAATATTAAATCCTAATTTCTTTTAGAAACTAGTTGACTTTTGATATTTAATTAATTATAAGTCTTATCGCGTATAGAGACGAGTCCGATAAATTCTGAAAAATAGGAAACGAGTCAAATGATGATCAATTAAGTGAACATCGAGTCGATTTTGATTCTAAAAATTATTTTAAAACTAAAAATGCCTACGTGGCTTATGTGCTTATATGTATTATGTGGGTAATCGAGTCTTGCTTGTTAATAAATAATATACGAGTCAAAATGCCTATGTGGCTTATGTGCTTATGTGTATTATATGGCTTATGTGCTTATGTGTATTATGTGTATTATGTAGATCTATAATAGTGAGATATAGATTTGAACTGTATCCTGGCTGATCAGCAGGGTATAGGTGTGAACTTGTGTCCAGTTTAGTTCATTTGTATTCACCGACAATGGCCTTCGTTCTTTTCTCACAAGGTTATATCTTTGCAGATGTAACCAGATTACCGATTCATTTAAATTACTTAAATACTGTTTATCTATTGCGGACTTGTTGAACAATTTTTGGCTCACCCCTTTCTTGTTATTATTCACCGTATTGTTTTCAATTAAGAAGGAAAATGAAACCTATCAGAACTCGAGTAGTAAAGAAGCGAGTCAAGCCGCGGGACCCTTTCATACCCAAGGTGTTGATTCCAATCCAGGAAGAAAGCTTTGAGTTGCCTGAACATGTGGAGTATAGATAGTGAGTGTGTGTTTGAATAAAGATGAATTTAGTGTAAAACTGGTTAGACAATGATTTGTAATAAAGA
This sequence comes from Apium graveolens, assembly GCF_009905375.1. Lineage (NCBI taxonomy): Eukaryota > Viridiplantae > Streptophyta > Magnoliopsida > Apiales > Apiaceae > Apium > Apium graveolens. The sequence goes on along the minus strand of NC_133648.1, from coordinate 172,592,773 downwards.
GAGTTTGTAAGATTTTGAATTTGATTTGTAATAAAGTAGTTAGTGGTTCTTATTTTCACACTTTAACCTAAAAAGATCCTGGTTAGTGTTAAAGGGGCTTAGATATATTTCTGTATTATTATTATATAGGTTGTACAGGTTTGGTGATTAGCTAGTAACCCCCAGACTTATACCCCGGGTTTGGAGGGTGTTACAGTTTGGCATTAAAGCTGTAGGTTAGGTCCCTGAAAACAAGAACATTATGATTAAGATAAGATAGGAAGATCACATAGGATATGAATAGACAAATAGGAAGAGTAGTGTTAGGATTTAGATAAGTTTAAAATAGGAAGGTATAAGTTTTAGGATTATTATATGACCTTTCTTTTTTTCCTTGTTATATTATTAGATGGCGTTGTCAGGTTGCTCAGGTTCATCCGAGAGGACAGTCATAGGACCAGTCGCACCAGTTATTCCTCCAATATATGAGCATGTATTTCCACCTCTTCCACCACCGCCACCATTTCCCTAGGAGCCAGCACCACCAGTGCCAGAGCTGATTATTTGATCCGGTAGAGATGTTTGATCTGCTAGAGTTCTTTGAGCCGATGCTTCCACCCCCACTTCCAGTAGAGTATCTGGTTTATTCTAGAGGTTGAGCCAGAGTTTCCATCACCAGCGGTGTTACCTCCTATTCAGGTGCATGCCTCAGAGCCAGAGATATTTCTGATGGCCCCGGTTGAGGGTATGGATGAGCACGATGTAGGGTTACAGTTGGGGTTTCCACAACAGGGTGCTGCAAGGATACCGAAAGTTCCATCGCAGGAGTCTGTAGGACATGTGGCACAGCCATATATGATACCGTATCATGATTACAGTGTTGTGAGAGAGGATGCTGAGTATTGGAGATCTCAGTGCAGGGAGATTATGCATTTGTTTGATCAGAGAGACGGAGGACCATTAGCCGCACTTCAGCCGGATTATATGATGAGACAGAGGCTTCAGTCCACAGTGATGAGTGCTACTTTTTAGTTAGATGCTGTGATGCATGACGGGCTGCCTTCTTATGTAACGACCGAGAAATTATGCTTGTATTATATCATAATAAAGATAAATTATGCGTATTATTATATGAATAAATGTGTTGAGTCATTAAACCCTAACTGATATGTGTTACGTGTTGTATGTTTTGATCCAAACCTGTTTTGGATATTTATTGAGTGTTTTATTGTAAGTTATATATCTTATATCAAAACCCGTACAGTTCAACCCATGTTTTAAAAGCCCGTATTTCAAACAAAATCATTGGCCCAATTTTTCCAAAAACAACCTATACCATATCGCTATTCTGAACCCCTAGACGTTTTATAAATTTACCTTTTTCGAGAAAAACGACCTTTCCGGACCCCTTCGGGTACCAAAAACCCCAAAAAAAATCACATTTTTATTTTTATATGATCATAAAATTATCATACATTATTTTTCTTTGCAATTTTGTAATATTCACAATTTTTGGGAATTTTTAGCATTAATTTTATATTTATTGGATATTTAAAAATTTATTATTAATACCCAAAAATTATAAAAATTGGGGCCAAATATTTTTATTAGGAGTGTAATTAGCCCCTTAAATTTATTTGGGGGTATTATTTTCATAAATATAAATAGCTGATTTACTATTAATTAATTAGCTAATTATAATAAAAAAATCAGAAAATTCAGAAAATCAAGAACTAGGGTTTGTTGGTGAAGAACGGGGCAGAGAATCAAACAGGATTTTGATTGTGATTCTGTCAACCAAATCGAGCATTTAAGTAGTCAAATTGAAGATGGTGATTCGTAGTTTCTGTTTATGTAATTACTTTTGTTGATTGTTGAGTCGATTTTAATTTCGTATTTTCGGGTTTTTAATTGAATTCGGGTTGCTTGATTTGTGGTTTTTTTTATGATTCTATGGTCATAAGCTTGTAGATTGTTGTGTTGCGAATCGAACGGCACCGGTTTCGTGCCTGTTGGTTTCCATTTTAGCCTCACCGGAAAGCGGCGACGCCGCCGCTGTTCTTTGTTTTTCCGGCGTTGTGTTCGACGAGGACGAATGAGAAACAGAAGGGAACATCTTGTGGTTGCTGTGGAACAAAAACGGTGAAAGAGCGGGATTGAAATCGCAGCTGTGGTCGTTGTTTTTGCTTCGCCGGTTCCGGCCGTCGTCGTCGGAGTAATTGCCGGATTCTGGGCGTTCTTCGTGACCCGATAACCCGGGTTTGACCCGGTTTCCAACCCGGTTTCGACCCAGGGTTGATCCAAAAACCCTAACCCTGAAACCTGTTGTTCTGTTTCTGAAATTTTAATATTTATTTTATTTTTCTAAAATCAAAAATTAGTTTTAGTAATTCTAAAAAGTAAATAAAAATCAGTTTTAAATTTTGAAAAATATTATAATTAATTTCTAAATTATTTTATTAATTTAGAATTTAGAATTTAATTATTTAATTATTTATCTAATTATTTATTAGTTATCTAATTAATAAATACTTAGGTAATTAATTAATAATTAGGTAATTAATAAATAAATAAGGATTAAATAACCTGATTAATAACTCGATAATAAGTTTATTATTACGAATAACCTGTATCTATACGAGTAGTGATTCGATAATTAGAATTATTAGTCGAGCGATAGTTTATTCGAATAATATCGTATTAATTATTCGTATCGTATAATTAAATACCGATAGTTAATTGATTAATTAATCGTATAGGTATAGTAAAAATAATAACGGTTCAATAATTATGCGAGGATTGCGAATAGCTCGTATTTATAGGAGTAATTAATCGTTGAGTTAGTTTATAATTCGAGTAATAAGTATTTATTCGATAAATAGCGTATTAGTTAATTGTATCGATTGTTTATTTATAAATAATCGATCTAATCGAATAAGTAATAATAATTTGTAGATAATTGTAAAAAATTGTAATTAATCCTAATAATTAGGGATTAATTATTTTAAAATACAATAATTATTAATTAATTATTTAAAAATATAATTGTGGGCTATTTCATTATAATTAATTATTATTAATTAATTAAATCTTGTTTAATTCATAATAATTAAACCGTTAGTCCGATTTGAGCGAAACGAAGACCCCTAGACTCAGAAAAATGAAACGAATCTAATAAAAATAATTGTAAGTTATAATTTCTTCCAGAAGAGAATGGTCTTGTGTTAGTGAATGGTTATAGACCCTAATAGGGGTATAATCGAGTCAAATAAATTTCGAAAAATTATAATAAAATCAGATAGGGTTAGTTATTCTAAATATGAGTCTAGTATCGATTCTAAAAATAATTATAAGTCTAAAATCAATTATGTGCTTTATGTGCTATATGCTTTACGTGGTTATGTGAACCTTACGTGCTATATAATTATATATGTGTATATATGCGAGTCAGATAAAAACGCATGGGTAGATTGATAGGGTTGCGTAGTATCAATTCGAGATATGTGTATGTAGTAAGTTATCTAAACGATTATCTTTCTATGATTGGTTTTGTGTCAGCAAGGCAGATCAAGCTAGAGACCGAAGGTGGTGAGTTGAACCAGGTTAAGTAAGCGCAAGGCAAGTTTTTCCCCTATTCTAAAATCAGAATAGTGAATTATATCCCATTTTCCATATCAGTTACACTTTGATAATTCTTTTTCATAAACACTATACCAGTTATTGATTCTTGTTTCTATTTCATTTCGATTCTTGATTTTCCCAGTTTATTAAATCCTTTATTCATATGCCAATACTTTTACCCTTGTTACATATACTATGATATATCTTGGTGTTGGGATACATCAAAAGCATTCTGATTGTTCCGGATGCTACACTTTGGACTGGATGGTTACTATACGGGCTGGGTTTTACCCAGACCATTAATTAATATGCCGTGGTTGCCTGAGTACTCTTTATGTTGATCGGGTCTATACAGTTGGATATAGATCCGCACTGTATCCTGACTGATCAGCAGGTTATAGTGTAAATTTAGTTCTTGTTTCCAGTCTTGTTCATTTGGCACTCGCCAGTGTTGGCAAATTATTATCTTATACAGATTCAGATGGTTGTTCAAACCACCAGATTATCGGTTCATTTATACTTCTCTCTTTATACTATATATATGATAGGGATAAATAAATCCTGATTACATAATTAAATATTACAGTTTGGGCTGTAAGGCCCAATAAGAAGATGTATGACATTCAGACCAGAAAGGTTAACATGTTGATCAGGCCTGATGAACCAGATCAGGCCTGATGGAACAAAGAAGGCCCAAAAACCCTGATTATTTATTAATTTCGTAATTAATAAATAAGGAAGAAAAACAGCTATTAAGATAAGTCCTAGTGAGGATATAAATCCTTGTAGATTGGCCTCCAAGGAACCTCATGGGATAAGGAATCAGCTTCCTACTCCCTAGGACTCCTAAGTCTATCCTAATTCAGAGACTTGACCACCAAGTCTTCTATACCAAGTCCAATTCAAGGACTCCCACATCTATATAAGGGGTCTCACCCCACAAATCAGAACTACATTTTTGACTTGGTCCTTGGCAATCAACAAGGTACGTATGCATCTTGTTAAGGCAGATTGAGTCACGGAACACAAGAGCAGTCAAAATGAGCCTTGAAGCTCACGTTCCTTAGTACTAAATACAGCAATTATATATATTAGTTTTTAATCCATAACATTTGACGCCATCTATGGGAAGGCACAACAACAACCATGGCGAGAACACGGAGAACAATTAGAGCCCTGGAGGAAGGAACACCATCAGGGACAACCCAGGTGATTTCGTCAACCGTGGAGATTCCTCCCCACTCAACTTATGCATCTACTCAAGGGGAAGCCCAAATAGGGGCAACTCAACCTCAGCCACAAGGGACGACTCCCCAGACTATTCAAGGTACGAATCCTCAAGTTCAACAAGTACATGTACCTGTGACTTCTCGACCCATCGGGTATGAATATTCAACTATTGTTACTACTAACCCCCCTTATGGGATGCCCCTTTACCCCGAGGTTGGAGGAAGTGGACATGCTGGGCGAAGTGAAGCACGAGGGCAATCGCCCCCTATATATGAGGTTTGGCTCCTATCCCCGAGGATCGGGAATTTTCTGGTCCTTATACTGAGAGAGACTCTGAATCTTCGGATGATGAAGTGGCCCCAAGAAGGAGGCGTCCTGGCAAAGAGCCGATGGTCGATGGAAGGCAACGCCCTCAAAACACCCAAGGGGCGAATCCCCAAGAAGTGCAAGAAAGGATCAGGGCTCATGAGGCCGAGATCCAAAGGCTGAGGCGTGACTTGGAGGCTCACCAGGCCACCAGACCCCAGATACCTCCTAGGGGGAGAAATCCTCCTCCTATCATAGACCTGGATGGTCCGGTATGGAGAAGGGTTGTTGTCCTAAGAACTGATCCAAGCAATCTCCTTCCCCTTGGAGATCCTGATGATCCAACTCCGCCCTTCACTGAAGAGATAATGAATGCCCATATCTCAAGGAAATTCAAGATGCCCACTATCAAAGCCTATGATGGCACGGGAGACCCCGCTAATCATGTTAGGAAATTCTCTAATACACTGCTGTTGCAACCCGTGAATGATGCTATAAAGTGTCGGGCCTTCCCTCAAACCCTGTCGGGTATGGCTCAAAGATGGTACAGTCGCTTGCCCCCAAACTCTATTGGGTCATTTAGAGAATTAAGCCAGGCTTTTACTAAGCCATTCATCAGTGGAAGAGTTCATGAAAAAAGTTCTGCATCTCTTATGAGCATTGTCTAGGGGCAAAGGAATCCTTGAGAGATTACCTGAATCGTTTCACAAATGAGGCTTTAAAAGTCCCAGACCTTGATGATAAGGTAGCCATGATAGCGCTGCAACAGGGAACTAGGGATGAGTTTTTTAAGATGTCCTTGGCCAAACGCCCCCTGAAAGTATTTTTGCAGCTTCAGGAGAGGGCAGGGAAGTATATCAAAGTTGAAGAAAGTATGAGGAAGACCGTAGTAAGTAATGAGCCCACTGGAGGCAAGAAGCGAAAAACTGATCTGGAATATATCGCTAAGGACAAGTATCCTAGAACCGAGCAAAACCCTGATTCAACCCCTAAGAAGGGAGGACCTGGGCAAAAGTTCAACAAATACGCTAAGCTGAATGCTCCTAGAAGCCAGATCTTGATGGAAATCGAGAAAGATCGAGATATTCGTTGGCCTAAGCCCCTAATGCTGATCCTACCAAGCTAAACAAAAGCAAATATTGCAAATTTCACAAAGATGTTGGTCACGACACCGATGAGTGTAGGCAGCTGAAAGATGAAATTGAGTTCCTCATTCAAAAAGGAAGATTGAACAAATACACTGGAGAAGGAGGGGACAGGAATAATAATGGAAGGAAGAACTTTGCGGATCGTAGGAGGGACCAAGACGATCAGGGGTGAAACCCCCAGCCTAGAGGCCCGGTTATAAATGCAATTTTTGGAGGGCCGCGACCTCGAGGGCCTGTGATAAACACGATCTTTGGAGGTCCAACTGCTGCTGTATTGTCCAAAAATTCCAGAAAGGCATATACTAGAGAGGTTATGCATATTGTTGGAGAAGCCCCAAAGAGGGTCAGGACAGAAGTAACATTGGCTTTTGATGATTCTGACCTAGAGGGTGTGAAGTTTCCTCATGACGACCCGCTGGTCATAACACCAGCAATAGGAAATAGCCCGGTTAAGAGGGTCCTTGTGGATAATGGTGATTCTGTGGATATCTTGCTCCACAACGCCTTTCTAAGGATGGGGTATAACGACTCCCAGTTGACACCAACCGACATGCCGATATATGGATTTGCTGGAGTAGAATGTCCTGTGGAAGGGATAATCAAATTGCCAACCACCATAGGTACGGAACCAAGGCAAGCAACGCAGATGTTGGATTTCGTGGTGGTAAAGGCTAGTTCAACTTATAATGCTATCATAGGGAGAACAGGGATACATGCCTTCAAGGCAGTCCCATCTTCCTACCATTTAGTTATGAAGTTTCCCACCCGGAATGGGATTGGAGAGGAGAGAGGAGATTCAATTTCCGGAATGGTTAGCAAACCCTATAATGGTGAAGAAGGCTAATGGAAAGTGGAGGATGTGTATAGACTTTACTGATCTGAATGATGCATGCCCTAAAGACTGTTTCCCGTTGCCAAGGATTGATACTTTGATTGATGCCACTGTTGGGCATGAGATGCTGAGTTTCATGGATGGATTTAGCGGATACAATCAGATCAAGATGCATAAAGATGACATTCCAAAGGTATCATTCGTCACTGACTTTGGTGTTTATTGTTATCTTGTTATGGCATTTGGTCTTAAGAATGCAGGAGCCATCTATCAAAGGCTGGTAAATAAAATTTTTAAGGATCTTATTGGTAAGACTATGGAAGTCTATGTTGATGACATGTTAGTCAAGAGTGTAGGATAGACTGATCATATAACCCATTTGAGGGAAGCTTTCGAGGTCTGAGGTACCACAAGATGATGTTAAATCCTACAAAATGTGCTTTCGGAGTAGGATCTGGAAAATTTTTGGGATTGATTGTCTCCAAGAGAGGGATAGAGGCTAACCCTGACAAAATAAAGGAAATCCTAGACATGGAACCACCAAAAACCGTCAAGGATGTTCAGAAGCTCACAGGAAGGGTTGCTGCGCTAGGATGATTCATCTCCAAGTCAGGAGACAAGTGTTTATCATTCTTCAAGTCACTAAAGAACATCAAGGACTTTGCATGGAATGAGGAAAACCAGAAGGCATTCGAAGAGTTAAAGAAGTATATGGCCCAGGCCCCGTTGTTGGCCAAGCCAGTTCTGAGTGAAGTTTTATTCTTGTACTTGACTGTTTCAGAAAGTGCCTTAAGCGCGGTGTTGGTTAAGGAGGAACTGAAAGTCCAGAAACCCGTATACTATGTCAGCAAAATTCTGCATGGTGCTGAGTTGAATTATTCAACTATTGAGAAATTCACTTTAGCCTTGGTAATGGTTTCGAGAAAGCTGCGTCCTTATTTTCAGGCTCATCAGATTGAGGTGCTAACAAATTAGCCCCTGAGAAATATCATTCACAGTCCCAAGGCAAGTGGGAGATTGATTAAATGGGCAATAGAGCTGGGAGAGTTCGATCTCAAGTATAAGCCACGTACGGCAATAAAAGCCCAGGCACTAGCTGACTTCGTGGTGGAATGTACCATACCCAACCAAGAAGTCGGGGGGCAGGAAGATACCATACCTCAAGACAAGGGAGTCGATAATGGGGATAAAAAGAAGGATGATAAGGAGAAAGAATATTGGGTTCTCTATTTTGATGGAGCATCAAAAAAAAACTCCAGTGGAGCAGGATTGGTTTTACAAAGCCCTGACGGGTTCTTGATTGAGTATGCCATGAAGCTAGACTTCCCAACCACAAATAATGAGGCAGAATATGAAGCTCTGATAGTTGGTCTCGGCCTAGCTGGAACACTTAGAGTCAAAAACTTAAGGGTTCGTGGAGACTCGAAGCTGATCATATCCCAGGTAAAGGGAGAATTTGAGGCAAGGGATGATACAATGGCTAAGTATGTCCGCCTAGTAAGAGCTGTGATAACCCAATTTAATGAATGTCATGTTGAGCACATTCCAAGGGAGGAAAATGCTAAGGTAGATGCATTATCAAAGTTTGCTTCATCCGAGATAGAAGAAAGTTCAGGAAGTGTGTACTTCCGTGGTTTGAAGACACGAAGCATAGATGTTAAGCTTGTGGCTCCTATAGGCCTGGGGACGTCATGGATTGATTCCATTAAGGTTCACATTCAAACCGGTTGGTTGCCAAGCGATGCAACTGAAGCACGGAAGTTAACTGTTCGGGCACTAAGGTACTCTTTGATAGATGGGATTCTGTACAAAAGATCTTTCGTGGTTCCTTATTTAAGGTATCTCAGGCCCGATGAGGCCCTCTTGGCTCTTGAAGAAGTGCATGAAGTATTTGTGGACAACACTTGGGGGGCAGGGCTTTGGCTCATAAGATAACTCGTTTAGGCTTTTACTTGCCAGAAATGATGGCTGATGCCAAAGAATATGTGAAGAAGTGTGACCGCTGTCAGAAGCATGCACCTATTGTTAGACAACCCCCCGAGATGTTGACCTCTATCAACTCGCCCATTCCCTTTGCTATGTGGGGAATGGATATTTTAGGGCCTTTCCCCATGGCCACGGCACAAAGAAAGTTTCTGATTGTAGCGATTGACTATTTCACCAAGTGGATTGAAGCCAAACCCTTGGCCAATATCACAACTAAGCAGGTTGCACAATTCCTGTGGGAAAATATTATGTGCCGATATGGAATTCCCCGTATCCTAGTCACCGACAATGGGACACAATTCAACAACGAGGAATTTAAGAAGTATTCTGAAGAAAATGAGATTCAATTACGGATCACCTCTGTGGCTCACCCACAAGCCAATGGGCAAGCTGAGGTAGCAAATTGAATAATCCTGGATGGACTAAAAAAGAGGATCGAGAAGTCAAGAAATAATTGGGTGGATGAGATACTTCCAATATTATGGGCCTATAGGACTACCCGTAGGGTCACGACCGGAGCAACTCCCTTCATGTTGGCATATGGGGCAGAGGCAGTAGTTCCCGTGGAGATATCACATTCCTCTCCAAGGATTCAGGCTTTCAATGCTGAGGAAAATGAGGAAGGACAAAGGTTAGCTCTGGACTTAATCGACGAAGTGCGAGATGGGGCACATGCAAAGATAGTAGAGTATCGGAAGAAGGCTTCATTCTACTACAACCTAAGGGTTAAAGAAAGATTTTTCAAACAAGGTGACCTGGTTTTGAGGAAGATATAAGCTTCTGGTGTAGGACAGAAAGGGAAGCTTGCCCCGAATTGGGAAGGGCCATACAGAGTCAAGAGTGTTCAAGGTAGAGGAACCTACAAGATAGAGACTATGTTTGATTTTGAAGTCCCGAGAACTTGGCATGCACAAAACCTGAAGGTTTACTATGTGTAGGGTAGTTGGATACGATTCTCACTTGTCAAGATGGCGAGTAGGTTGAAAAGCACCTTGAAGCTTTGCTTGCTTAGGATTTATATGTTCTGGTTTTATTCAAGAAGTTTATTAAGACTTGTGTAAGGGACGAATCCCAGACAATGTATGGAAATTCATTAGTTCTTCAAAGTATGTTTATGGCCTAACAAGTAAAAACCAAATGCATGGATGCAAGCATAAAAGGTGATAAATAAAATAGATCGGATAAATATTACAAGAAGTTCGATAAATAAAGTCTCGAAAATAAGATAAGCCACGCAGGGCTGAAAAAGCTCTAAGGAGCTGAGGTACCCTCGGCATCCATATCATTGTCCTCTCCGCTCTCGCTGGATGTCTCTGTCATCTCGGAGGAGGAGGAAGAGCTATCATCCTCAGCAGGTCTGGAAGAAGACTCGGGAGGAGGAAGGAGTGGATCCTGAGGAACATGATCTGAGACAACTACTCGGGTACGAAACCTCTGTAGCAAAACCTCATCATCAGGGTAGACATAGTCCGCCGGGTTAATATCAGGACAAGCCTCATTCACGGTCCCAAGGGTAGTGTCCCAACCAGTCCTAAAAAACCCGGGAAAGACTGAATCATCCCTAATCCTTATGGATTGGGCAAACTCCTCCGAGTCCAGATAGTTGTCTATAGCTTTATTCTTCTCCCCCCGAAGTACCACCAGCTCGGCGTTAGACTCTCCGAGTTCTTCCTCCTTGCGCTTGAGCTTCTTCTCCAGGGTAGCATACTTCTTCTGTTGCCTCCTAAGGGCATTATCGGCCTTATCAGAAGCCCGCTTCCATGACTCGGCTTGCCTCACAACGCCTTGAAAATAGGCGTTTGACTGAAACAAAACAATCAGCAAAGTATAAGGCAAGAAAATGCTACAAGAATGAAAGATAAGTTCAAAAAAGAAGAGGCATACCGAAGCCAGAGACTGAGCTCCCATGTGCTCAATCCTCTCAAGGTCAGGGGTGGCCACCACGTCAGTAAAGTCATTGGGAGTCACGCTATGATAGGACCAATACCAAGCATACTTCGTGGAACCAACCACGGTACCCCCTCGGCGGAATCCCCAGAGAGGCTGAAAGGCGCCTGTAGCAGCAGCAGCAGGGGCAGCAGCAGTAATAGGAGCATTATGGCCCTCAGCTCCTTCAGTTGAAGCCTCCCCCATAGGCTCCTTGTGCTTTCTCAAGAAGATAGGCTCTGTCGCCTTTCCCCGGGTGTCTAGGCCTACGAGCCGAGCTTTCTTCATCCTAGCAGTCTCTTCAATAGGAGGAACATTGTCCTCGTTAATCTCCTTAGCAGCTGCAAAACAAGGCAAAAAACAAAATAAGTGATGTTAATAATGCATGAAATGAAATAAAGATGATAAGGGAAGAAAAATACCCTGTTGAGAAACAGAGGATAGTCCCACGTGAATGAGGGAGAACTCCTCTAAGAGAGTCCAGCTGGTAGTAGTGCCGTTGTCCTGAGTAAGCCCATTATAAATAATAGTTTCCTCAGGAGTTAAGTGAATGGATTTGAGGCTACCATCACTGACCTTCCCGAAGGAAGATCGGAAGAGTGTGCCCCAGTCACCATTCTCCCAACGTAACCCAACGAAACTATTCCTCCAATTTTGGTTGTTGTCGGGAATGGAGGCGCTGTAAAAGATATGTTTACTTTTGGGCCTTTGCTTAACATAGACCCAACCACAAATACTGGAAGTGCTATTATAGCACTGAAAGACTTTCCTAAAAACAGCTACGGAAAGGGGAAAACCCTCCCTAAGGCAGCAGACCATAAAACGTAAAATATTCCTCCAAGCGTTTGGAGGAAGCTGACACGGGTTGATTTGTAAATCAGCTAAAAGATGAGGAATAAAAGGGTGGAAAGGAAACCTAAGCCCAGCATTAAGGGCATATGTGTAAATAAAGAGAGTGTCGGGTCTCCAATGGCAAGTACGGTCACCACCAGAGACTGGAACTAATCTAAGAGGAGGAAGGACATTATAACGTGCATTTAGTTTATCGAAATCTATGTTGTGCCAAGTATTACAATGATTAAAAGAATCGAGATGTGCAGTAGAGGGATATTCATCCCCCCTAGTGTTAATCATATCGATTAAAGACATATACGAAGAACGGATCTCGATATCCTTACCTCGTTTTGAAGCCGAGGCTATCTTTGCTGCCCTCTCGGAACTCTTGTCAGCCATTAGTAAGCTGGAAAAAGCCTGAAGTTAGAAAACTAAGGGAGGGAATTTGAGAGAGGAAAGGTTAGAAGGAAGGGGGAAGGATGATGAGAAGTTATGAAATGAGTAGAGAGGTGAAATGAGAGGTGTGGAGAAATCAAAATCTCACCCCACCTTTATATAGCCAAGGAAGGGGGATAATGGGCCTTAAAAAAGCCCATTTGGGCCCAAAAACTAGAAGGTTCTGGAATTATCCAGAGAATTCCAGTAAAAAACAAAAGAAAAACTTAAGTTTTTAGGAGATTCTGGAAGAATCTGGAAGAATCCTAGAAGAGTTTGGAATTTGGGCTCAGAAATGAGGCCCAATTCTAGAAAAACCTTGAAAAAGTCAAGCCCAGTTAAGGGCCCAAGTATTTAAAAAGCCTAGGTAAAAAGGCCTCTGTATTAGGCCCAAGTGATTTTAGGGGTGAAAAAGAAAAACCCATTAGAAGGGTTGGCCCAAGAAAATTTAGCCCAGATTTAAGGGCCCAAATCTAAAGTATATGCAAAAAATCATTATGTAAATATTCCTGACCCATTCGACCAGAAAACATAAAAAAATCCTGGTCGAATGGCTTGAGGTCAAAACTCTGTCGATCAAGGCTAAAAAACAGCCTTAATTCGACCAGAAAGAAGATCCATTCGACCAAGAAACACGAAGGAATCCTGATCGAAGCTCCTGAGGTCAAAGTTTTGTCGATCAAGGCTGAAAAATAAGCTTAATTCAACCAGAATTTAGACTCATTCGACTAGAAATCAAGAGAAAATCCTGGTCAAACCAATCCTGCTCGAAATAGCTTCGACCAAGGCAAGAAAGATGGTTAATTCGGTCAGAAACACAAGAATCCTGACCGAAAGGGACGAAAATCCTAGTCAAAAAATTCCTAGTCGACAAAAAAAAGGGGGGGGGGGGGAATCCTGGCCGAAATTCGACCAGGATTCCTGATCGAATGCATCCTCCTCGAAAAGCCTTCGACCAAGGCACATCAGAGGTTAATTCGACCAGGATCCTGGTCGAACTGGATTCCTGGTCGAAATCTGTATAAAAAAAAGTGAACAAGAAAAAAGGAAAAAGGGGGAAGAAAAAGAAGGAAAAGTTCCTGGAAAATTACAGAAAGATAAGGAAATTCCTTAAAATATTTTCTGAAAAATGCTAATATTTTCATAAATAAGGAATAAATCAAAAAAAAATAAGGATAAATCCCAGAAATTAAGGGAAAAATCCAGTAAAATAAGGATAAATCCCAGAAATTAAGGGAAAATCCAGAAAAATAAGGATAAATCCCAGAAATTAAGGGAAAAATCCAGAAAAATAAGGATAAATCCCAAAAATTAAGGGAAAAATCCAGAAAATTAAGGATAAATCCTAAAAATTAAGGGAAAAATCCAGAAAATTAGGGAAAAATCCCAGAATTAAGGGAAAAATTCCAGGAAATTAAGATAATTCCTGAATAAAAGGAACAATCATTGTAAACGTGTAGGTCGCTCCACACTTTACGCAAAAATGAAACCCTATAAGGGAATGAATAGACTTAACTTCTGCGAAACCTAATCAATGTTTCCTAAAAGTTGGGGGGCAAATGATAGGGATAAATAAATCCTGATTACATAATTAAATATTACAGTTTGGGCTGCAAGGCCCAATAAGAAGATGTATGACATTCAGACCAGAAAGGTTAACATGTTGATCAGGCCTGATGGACCAGATCAGGCCTGATGGAACAAAGAAGGCCCAAAAACCCTGATTATTTATTAATTTCGTAATTAATAAATAAGGGAGAAAAACAACTATTAAGATAAGTCCTAGTGAGGATATAAATCCGTGTAGATTGGCCTCCAAGGAACCTCATGGGATAAGGAATCAGCTTCCTACTCCCTAGGACTCCTAAGTCTATCCTAATTCAGAGACTTGACCACCAAGTCTTCTATACCAAGTCCAATTCAAGGACTCCCACATCTATATAAGGGGTCTCACCCCATAAATCAGAACTACATTTTTTGACTTGATCCTTGGCAATCAACAAGGTACGTAGGCATCTTGTTAAGGCAGATTGAGTCACGGAACACAAGAGCAGTCAAAACGAGCCTTGAAACTCACGTTCCTTAGTACTAAATACAGCAATTATATATATTAGTTTTTAATCCATAACAATATATATTGTTGCAGGCTTGTTGAGCAATTTTGGCTCATCCTCTTTTATTGTTATTCCTATTGTTTTACGGTTAAGGTAGAAAATGAAACCCATCAGGACCCGCGTAGTCAAGAAGCGAGTCAAGCAGCGGGACCCTCTTATACCAAGGGTGTTCCTTCCTATCCCCGAAAAGAGCTTTGAGTTACCGGATCAGGTGTAACAGGATAAGTAGTATTATGGTTTGAATAAAAGTTTGATGTAGTTTGAATAAAAGTTGTGTGGTAAGAATGTAGATAGAATAAGGTTTTGTAACAAAGAGAGTTCTTGAGACAGATTGTTTTATTTGGGTTTGTAATAAAGTTAGTATGTGGTTCTTGTTTTCAACTCTTAACCTTAAAAGATCCTAAGTAGTAGTAGTTCGGGGTAATTATCATATTTATATTCCGCTTGTGCAGGTTTAGTTGTAGTTGTTATTAATAATGCCCAAAATCTATACCCCGGATTTGGAGGGTGTTATAGTTGGCATCAGAGCTTAGGTTTTGACCCTTGAAAATAAGAACATTAGGATTAAGACAAGATAGGAAAAGCGTATAGGATAGAAGTAAGAGTGTTAGGATTGTCTGTTTATGTGATTTATGAGTTTTAGGATTGTGATTTAATTTGTTTTTATGTATTATTGTTATGTATATTAGATGGCCTCATTATCATCGTCTACGGAGCAGACCGAGACAGAACCAGTGATTGCACCGGTAGTGGCTCTAGTGTCAGAGCAGATCTTTCCTCCATTGCCACCACCTCCACCATTGCCACCTGGACCAGCACCAGAGATACCACTTCCCCCAGAGGTACCAGGTTTTGCAGATTACTTTCCATATTTTGAGCAAGATATACCAGATTTTCCACCACTAGAGTTCCCGATGTTCGATATTCCTGACATGGTTGATATTCCGCAGTGGGAGGATCTAGAGCCCCAGATTCCTATGCCACCAGTCGAGATTCCAGAGATTCCACTGATGGAGCCTGAGGCAGAGCCACCAGTGTATGCACCTATAGAGCAGCCTGTCTTATTTCCTGCCCCGTTAGCTATCTATGCCCCTATTCACGGGGTATATCAGTTTCCACAACCGGAGTTCATGGACGAGGTAGTAGTAAATGGGCCGTTACTTTCTCGAGGTTCCTGCACGGATCTTCGTGAGCATCATACAATTACATATCAGCATTTTCAGGCAGAGAGAGAGGAGAGGATTAGATGGCAGAACCAGTGTAGAGAGATCCTTGGATTGTTTGAGACATAGGCGGATGGTCCCGTTCGAGCACTACGACCAGACTACATATTGAGGGAGAGGTTACGCCAGATTCATAGAGTTAGTTCTCAGTAGCTTAATGATCTGATGCAGCAGGACATTAGTACAGAGGTAGCATACCGCAGGGTAATGGGACTTACTGAGGCAGTGTTAGAGGCATTGCAGAAGTAGCTGAGCCATGTGCCACCAGGATTCTGATATTAACAGATGGAGGAGTGTTGTATCTTGTATATTTTTATAGATAGAGGCAGCATAGTATTGTATGACTAGTTTGTATGAGTGTAGCTACTAGTTTTGACTGATAGGAGTAGCAGTATGACTGGTATATCGCAGACTTTTGTATCAAGTATTGACACCTGCAGCTGGTGTCCTACCTATATATATATGAGATGGACTTTTTCACGTTTTCTTTATTTCCCAGTTATTTAAGCATTTACATTTATTTCACTGTTTTATCGTTGCATATTTACAAATGCTGTTTTATTTACGATCATGTTGTACCCTTTATGTTTTCAAAATTTTTAAAAGTATTTTAAAAAGGATTTATCTACACATCGCACTGTTTTATTTACTTAGATATTTAATAAATTATTTTATTTCCCCATATCAACTATTTTAACATTGTTTTAATATTATAAAGATTGTTTCCATTATATAATACATGTTTAGTATACTATTATTAAGAGAAACCTATTGTTTTATTATCAGAAAGATGGCACCTAAAAGAAAAGCACGAACCGACTCATCTAACGGAAATACCGAGGGCCAAACCGATAATAATCAGATGGATCAGATGTTCCATCTCATGCAACAGCAGATGCTGATGATGCAACAACAAATACAGCAGCAACAACATCAGTTCCAACAACAGATGTTACAGCAAGCCGCTCATCCAGGACATCAAATACCACCAGCAACACCTGCAGTCACTTTCAAGCAATTTCAGTCGGTAAAGCCTCCAGAATTTGCCGATTCCACAGATCCTACAAAGGTGAGAGCTTGGCTGAAGGAGATAGAAAAGGCTTTTATGTTGGTGAAAGTTGAGGAAGAACAGAAAATGAGGTTCGCTAGCTACTTTCTGAAAGGCGAAGCCAATTACTGGTGGGAATCGAAGAAAGCTTTGGAAGGAGAAGGTGTGGTGACCTGGGATAGATTCATTGATCTTTTCCTGGAAAAATATTTTCCTCGCTTCATGAAGAACCAGATAGAGATCAAGTTCCTGGAGCTGAAGCAAGATAACTTATCGGTCGCGGATTATGAGACCAAGTTCACTGAGTTGGCCAGGTTTGTACCTGAGCAAGTGGATACGGATGGAAAGCGGGCCAAGAGATTCCAGCAGGGACTGAAACCATGGATTCGTAGCAGAGTAGCTATGTTTGAGCTGACGACTTATACGGCGATTGTTTAGAAGGCCATGATAATTGAAGGTGAGAGTGAAGCAGCTCAGAAAGAGAAGGGACCAGGAAATTCTAAGAATCGTTTTAACAAAAGGCCGGGATTTCAAGTCCGGGGAAAAGCAAACTTCAGGAGACCAGAACAAAACAATCAGAGGGCGGGTAATCGACTTCCAGCCCTGAATCAGCAGAAACTTATTCAACCTTTCATACCTGATTGCAGAGCGTGTGGTAAGAAGCATACGGGGATTTGCAACAAGCCAAATGTCACGTGTTTCAAGTGCAAGCAAAAGGAACACTATTCTGGAGAATGTCCGATGGGAAAGACAGAGATCACTTGTTTCCAGTGCGGAAGAAAATGACATATTGCCAAGGACTGCAGAGGAGTTGCAATGGCCGCTAGTATTCCAAGGATTTTAGCATTACCTCCACCTCCACTACCACCACAAAATCAGCCCAGGGCAAGGACTTTCAACATGTCAATGAAGGAAGTTGTACAGAGTCCGAATGTGGTTGCAAGTATGCTCCTTTTGAATTTCGTAAATGATCTAGTATTGATTGATTCAGGAGCTACCAGATCTTTTATTTCTGAAGATTTTATCTTTAAGATAGATTGTGAGACTCAGTGGTTAGATGAAGTGCTAGTTATAAAATTAGCAAATGATGATCAGGTTATGGTAGATCAAGTATGCCCAGGTTGTGATGTTGAGATATGAAGATGTCATTTCTCAGTTGATTTGATAACTTTCAGGTTAGGAGAGTTTGATGTTATTTTAGGAATGGATTGGCTAGCTAGTAATAATGCTCAAATTGATTGCACAAATAAGAAAGTGAAATTGCAGACTGAAGGAAATAAAATGCTAATATTTAAAGGTGAAAAGCAAAAGTAGAGATTCTTAACAAAGATACAGACGAAACGACTGCTACTCCAAGGATGTCAAGCTTACTTAGCTTATATATTGGATACCGACAAAGAAAGTCCGAAGATCGAAGATATTCCTGTAGTTTGTGAGTTTTCCGATGTCTTTCCAGATGAACTTCCAGGACTTCCACAAGATCGAGAAATCGAGCTCACTATTGATTTGGCACCAGGGACTGAACCAATTTCGAAAGCTCCATATCGAATGGCACCTGTTGAAATGAAAGAATTAGCAAAGCAGTTGCAAGAACTTCTCGACAAAGGAATTATAAGGCCAAGTGTATCCCCATGGGGCGCACCAGTATTGTTCGTGAAAAAGAACGACGGTAGCATGCGATTGTGTATTGATTATCGTGAGCTGAACAAGTTAACTATCAAGAATAAATATCCTTTACCTCGCATTGATGACTTATTTGATCAACTAAAAGGAGCAGCATGGTTTTTGAAAATTGACTTACGATCAGGTTATCATCAGTTAAAGATCAAGGTAGAAGATTTTCCAAAGACATCGTTCAGAACGAGATACGGACATTATGAATTTCTTGTGATGGCTTTTGGACTGACGAATGCACCTGCAGCGTTTATGGATTTGATGAATCGAGTATTCAAGAAGTACTTGGATAAGTTTATCATTGTATTTATTGATGACATCTTGATTTATTCAAAGACGGAAGAAGAGCATGCAACACACTTAAAAAAGACATTGGAGACGTTACGAAAGGAGCAACTCTATGCGAAATTTTCAAAATGTGAATTTTGGTCGAAGAAAGTGCAGTTTCTAGGACACATCATCAGTATTGAAGGAATTCAAGTGGACCCAGCAAAGATTGAAGTTGTTTTAAATTCGGAAAGACCAAAGACGCCGACGGAAGTCAGAAGTTTCTTGGGATTAGCAAGCTATTATAGAAGATTCGTTAAAGGTTTTGCAAAGATAGCCACACCATTGATGAAGTTGACACGAAAGAACGAAAAGTTTGAATGGAACGAAAAATGTGAAGCCAGTTTCCAAGAATTAAAAAATCGACTAGTAACCGCACCTGTGCTTGTGTTACCTGATGATCAAGGAGACTTTGTCATATACAGCGATGCTTCGTATCGAGGACTTGGATGTGTTTTGATGCAGCATGGGAACGTAATTGCATATGCTTCCAGACAGTTAAAGCCGCATGAACAGAAATATCCGATGCACGATCTCGAGCTAGCAGCAATTGTATTCGCATTGAAACTTTGGAGACACTATTTATACGGTGAAAGATGTGAGATTTATACGGACCATAAAAGCTTGAAGTACATTTTCATCCAAAAGGAACTCAATATGCGACAACGACGTTGGCTAGAATTAATCAAGGATTACGATGTTTCAATCAATTATCATCCATGTAAGGCTAATGTAGTAGCAGATGTGTTAAGTCAAAAGGAACGATTGAACCTGTTAACATCTTCAGAGGACTTAATCAAGGAATTTGATAAATTGGAGATTGAAGTTCGTGTGCCAGAAAGTTCTACCGAAATGATTTACGCTATGACTTTTTAGCCAGAATTATTGGAGAAAATAAGAAGGTGTCAGGAAGAAGTAATGGACCAGGATATTAACAATTTGATAGGAGAAGAGATTACCAGTCAGAAGGATACTAAAGGAATTTTTCGTGTTGCTTCAAGAATCTGGATACCTAACGTACCGGAATTGAAAGCGGAAATTTTGCAAGATGCTCATAGTTCAAGATATTCAATTCATCCCGAAAGCACAAAGATGTACAGAGACCTGAAGAAAAATTTTTGGTGGCCGAATATGAAGAAAGAGATAGCGGAATGGGTCAGCAAGTGTTATACGTGCCAAAGAGTGAAAGCTGAACATCAACGCCCGAGAGGACTACTACAACCACTAGATATTCCAGAATGGAAATGGGAACACCTAGCTATGGATTTTGTAGTGGGACTTCCAAGGACGAAAGCAAATCACGATGCAATTTGGGTTATTGTTGATCGATTGACGAAATCAGCACATTTTCTCCCGATCAACGAAAGATTTTCACTGAACAAGTTGGTGCACTTATATCTCAAGGAAATCGTAATGCGTCATGGAGTACCCGTATCGATTGTATCGGATCGAGATCCCCGTTTCAATTCGAGATTTTGGAGACAATTCCAAGAATGTCTAGGAATGAAGTTGAACATGAGTACTGCTTATCATCCACAAACGGACGGGCAAAGCGAAAGGACAATTCAAACAATTGAAGATATGCTACGTGTATGCGCAATAGACTTTGAAGGCAATTGGGACGAGCACCTACCACTAGTGGAATTTTCTTATAATAATAGCTATCAAGCAAGTATCGGGATGCCACCTTATGAAGCTTTATATGGAAGAAAATGCAGATGACCTACATGTTGGGATGAGGTTGGAGAACGTAAGATTCTAGGTCCAGAACTAATTCAGCAGACCAAGGAAAAAGTAGAACTTATACGAAAGCGACTAGAAGCAGCGCAGAATCGACAGCGTAAATATGCAGATCTATCCAGAAATGATATGGACTACCAGGAAGGAGAGCATGTATTGCTAAAGGTATCACCATGGAAGGGATTAACCAGGTTTGGCAACAAAGGCAAATTGAAACCTCGCTACGTTGGACCATTTGAAATTTTGAAGAAAGTTGGGAAGGTTGCGTACGAGTTAGCTTTACCACCCCATATGCAGCATATTCACAACGTATTTTATGTATCTATGCTTAAGAAGTACAACCCTGATACAAGGCATATAATAGAATATGAACCAATAGAACTTCAGGCAGATTTGTCGTATGTAGAACAACCGATAAGAATTCTAGATAGACAAGAGAGGATATTAAGAAATAAGTCTGTGTCATTAGTGAGAGCTTTGTGGAGAAACCGAGTGGTTGAAGAATCAACCTGGGAGCTCGAAAGTGAAATGTTAGAAAAGTATCCTCAGTTATTTGTATAGAATGATTCTGAGGACAGAATCCTGTTAAGGGGGGGGAGAATGTAACGACCGAGAAATTACGCTTGTATTATATCATAATAAAGATAAATTATGTGTATTATTATGTGATTAAATGTGTTGAGTCATTAAACCCTAACTGCTATGTGTTACGTGTTGTCTGTTTTGATCCAAACGTGTTTTGGATATTTATTGAGTGTTTTATTGTAAGTTATATATCTTATATCAAAACCCGTACAGCTCAACCGATGTTTTAAACACCCATATTTCAAACAAAATCATTGGCCCTATTTTTCCAAAAACAACCTATACCATATCGCTATTCTGAACCCCTAGACGTTTAACAAATTTACCTTTTTCACGAAAAACGACCTTTCCGGACCCCTTCGGGTACCAAAAACCCCACAAAAATCACATTTTTATTTTTATATGATCATAAAATTATCATACATCATTTTTCTTTGCAATTTTGTAATATTCACAATTTTTGGGAATTTTTAGCATTAATTTTGTATTTATTGGATATTTAAAAATTCATTATTAATACCCAAAAATTATAAAAATTGGGGCCAAATATTCTTATTTGGAGTGTAATTAGCCCCTTAATTTTACTTGGGGGTATTATATTCATAAACATAAATAGCTGATTTACTGTTAATTAATTAGCTAATTATAATAAAAAATTCAGAAAATTCAGAAAATCAAGAACTAGGGTTTGTTGGTGAAGAACAGGGCAGAGAATCAAACAGGATTTTGATCGTGATTCTGTCAACCAAATCGAGCATGTAAGTAGTCAAATTGAAGCTAGTGATTCGTAGTTTCTGTTTATGTAATTACTTTTGTTGATTGTTGAGTTGATTTTAATTTCGTATTTTCGGGTTTTTAATTCGAATTCGGGTTGCTTGATTTGTGGTTTGTTTGATGATTCTGTGGTGATAAGCTTGTAGATCGTTGTGTTGTGAATCGAACGTCACCGGTTTCGTGCCTGTTGGTGTCCGTTTTAGCCTCACCGGAAAGCGGCGACGCCGCCGCTGTTCTTTGTTTTTCCGGCGTCGTGTTCGACGAGGACGAAGGAGAAACAGAAGGGAACGTCTTGTGGTTGCTGTGGAACAAAAACGGTGAAGGAACGGGATTGAAATCGCAGCTGTGGTCGTTGTTTTTGCTTCGCCGGTTCCGGCCGCCGTCGTCGGAGTAATTGTCGGATTCTGGGCGTTCTTCGTGACCCGATAACCCGGGTTCGACCCGGTTTCCAACCTGGTTTCAACCCGGGGTTGATCCAAAAACCCTAACCCTGAAACCTGTTGTTGTGTTTCTGAAATTTTAATATTTATTTTATTTTTCTAAAATCAGAAATTAGTTTTAGTAATTCTAAAAAGTAAATAAAAATCAGTTTTAAATTTTGAAAAATATTATCATTAATTTCTAAATTATTTTATTAATTTCGAATTTCGAATTTAATTATTTAATTATTTATCTAATTATTTATTAGTTATCTAATTAATTAATAATTAGGTAATTAATTAATAATTAGGTAATTAGTTAATAAATAAGGATTAAATAATATGATTAATAACTCGATAATTAGTTTATTATTACGAATAACCCGTATCTATACGAGTAGTGATTCGATAATTAGAATTATTAGTCGAGCGATAGTTTATTCGAAGAATATCGTATTAATTATTCTTATCGTATAATTAAATACCGATAGTTAATTGATTAATTAATCGTATAGGTATAGTACTAATAATAACGGTTCGTTAATTATGCGAGGATTGCGAATAACTCGTATTTATACGAGTAATTAATCGTTGAGTTAGATTATAATTCGAGTAATAAGTATTTATTCGATAAATAGCGTATCAGTTAATTGTATTGATTGTTTATTTATAAATAATCGATCTAATCGAATAAGTAATAATAATTTGTAGATCATTGTAATAAATTGTAATTAATCCTAATAATTAGGGATTAATTATTTTAAAATACAATAATTATTAATTAATTATTTAAAAATATAATTGTGGGCTATTTAATTATAATTAATTATTTATAATTAATTATTAATTAATTAAATCTTGTTTAATTCATAATAATTAAACCGTTAGTCCGATTTGAGCGAAACGAAGACCCCTAGACTCAGAAAAATAAAACGAATCCAAAAAAAATAATTGTAAGTTATAATTTCTCCCAGAAGAGAATGGTATTGTGTTAGTGAATGGTTATAGACCCTAATAGGGGTATAATCGAGTCAAATTAATCCTGAAAAATTATAATGAAATCAGATACGGTTAGTTATTATAAATATGAATCTAGTATCGATTCTAAAAATAATTATAAGTCTAAAAATAAATTATGTGCTTTATGTGCTATGTGCTTTACGTGGTAATGTGAACCTTACGTGGTATATAATTATATATGTGTATATATGCGAGTCAGATAGAAACGCATGGGTAAATTGATAGGGTTGCATAGTATCAATTCGAGATACGCGTATGTAGTAAGTTATCTAAACGATTATCTTTCTATGATTGGTTCAGTGTCAGCAAGGCAGATCAAGTTAGAGACCGAAGGTGGTGAGTTGAACCAGGTTAAGTACGCGCAATGCAAGTTTTTCCCCTATTCTAAATTCAGAATAGTGAATTATATCCCATTTTCCATATCAGTTACACTTTGATAATTCTTGTTCATAAACACTATACCAATATTGATTCTTGTTTCTATTTCATTTTGATTCTTGATTTCTCCCAGTTTATTAAATCCTTTATTCATATTCCAATAATTTTACCCTTGTTACATATACTTTGATATATCCTGGTGTTGGGATACATCAAAAGCATTCTGATTGTTCCGGATGCTACACTTTGGACTGGGTGGTTACTATACGGGCTGGGTTTTACCCAGACCATTAATTAATAGGCCGTGGTTACCTGAGTACTCTTTATGTTGATTGGGTCTATGCAGTTGGGTATAGGTCTGCACTGTATCCTGACTGATCAGCAGGTTATAGTGCATAGTTAGTTCTTGTTTCCAGTCTTGTTCATTTGGCACTCGCTAGTGTTGGCAAATTATTATCTTATACAGATTCAGATGGTTGTTCAAACCATCAGATTATCGATTCATTTATACTTCTCTCTTTATACTATATATATTGTTGCAGGCTTGTTGAGCAATTTTGGCTCATCCTCTTTTATTGTTATTCCTACTGTTTTACAGTTAAGGTAGAAAATGAAACCCATCAGGACCCGCGTAGTCAAGAAGCAAGTCAAGCAGCGGGAACCTTTTATACCAAGGGTGTTCCTTCCTATCCCCGAAGAGAGCTTTGAGTTACCGGATCAGGTGTAACAAGATAAGTAGTATTATGGTTTGAATAAAAGTTTGGTGTAGTTTGAATAAAAGTTGTATGGTAAGAATGTAGATAGAATAAGGTTTTGTAACAAAGAGAGTTCTTGAGGTAGATTGTTTTATTTTGGGTTTGTAATAAAGTTAGTGTGTGGTTCTTGTTTTCAACTCTTAACCTTAAAAGATCCTGAGTAGTAGTGGTTCGGGGTAATTATCATATTTATATTCCGCTTGTCCAGGTTTAGTTTTAGTTGTTATTAATAATGCCCCAAATCTATAACCCGGATTTGGAGGGTGTTATATCTTATGTGAAGTTTCATAGGGTTCTTCGTTTGACACAGACAGTTTTCCAGATACTTCGGGATGAGCTGAGGCGTATTCCACCAGGGTTTTGAGATCTGATAGTAGGAGACCAGGTGTGTAGTATATGTGACTGATGTAGATAGATGCAGCCTAGTATAGTATGGTTAGTGATGTATGCGTGTAGTACTTAGCTTGACTTGTAGCAGCAGCAACCATGACAATTTTGATCGAGACTTTTTGTACCAAGCACTTACACATGAGGTTGGTGCTATATATAAAATGAATTTTTCAAATTTTCTTTTATTTAAATTTCAATCTTTACAGTTTTACAGCATTTACATTTACTTTATCGTTTTACAGTTTTCCATATTTTAAATTCTGTTTAAATTTAAAAACAGAATACCATCATTTCATTACAAGTTACATATTATTTCAACCGATTGTTTAAATTTCCTATTTTTATATTAAGCAAATTGTTTTTCCTTCCATAAATCATTATTTAAATTTGGTTAATACAAGATAAATTGCTTCTTTATTTATTGTTAATTATTTAATAAACTGTTAAAAAGAATCACTTGTTTTATTATCAGAAAATGGCACCAAAGAGAAAGACTAGAACCGAAACCTCCAACAGCAACTCTGAGGGACAGACTAATGACACTATGAACCAAATGTTCCATCTGATACAATAACAGATGGTAATGATGCAGCAGCAGATGCAGCGACAACATCAACAGATTCAACAACAGATATTACAACAGCCACCCCGTCCTGAACCCTGGATACCACTAGTTATGCCTGTTGTTACCTTCAAACAGTTTTAGTCATTTAATCCTCTAGAATTTGAGGAAACAGCAGATGCTATTAAGGCTACAACTTGGTTGAAGGAAATAGAAAAAGCATTTGCGCTTGTGAAAGTGGGTGAGGACTAAAAGACTGATTTTTCTAGCTACTTTTTGAAAGGGGAAGCGAATTATTGGTGGGAATCTAGGAAAGTCTTAAAAGGTGAAGACATTGTGATGTGGGATAGGTTTAAAGAGCTGTTTTTAGAGAAACATTTTCCTCAATATGTGAAGAATCAGATGCAGATCAAGTTCTTAGAGCTGAAGCAGGGAAATATGTCGGTGACAGAATACGAAGCCAAGTTTACTGAGTTGGCTAGGTTTTTTCTAGAATAAGTTGATATTGAGGAAAAACGAGCCCAAAGATTCTAACATGGATTACGACCGTGGATTCGCGGCCAAGTGGCAGTTTTTGAACTGACAACTTATACCGCTGTGGTCCAGAAAGCCATGATCATTGAGGGAGAAAGTGAAAGATCCCAAAAGGAAAGGGGACAGGAAAGTTTCCAGAACCGTTCCAGCAGGAAGCCGGATTTCAAGCCCGGATAAATATGAATTTCAAAAGGATAGTACAAAGCAACCAGAAAACAGGTAATCATTTCCAAGCTCCCAACCAACAGGGTATTCTCAGAGTCCCAGTTCCGTACTGCAAGACATGTGGTCAGAAGCATACAGGCGTTTGTATCAAGGCTAATGTGACGTGTTTCAAATGTAAGCAGAAAGGGCACTATTCTAATGAATGTACAACAGTAAAAATTGATGTTACTTGTTTTCAGTGTGGAAAGAAAGGAGATATCGCTAGGGATTACAGAGGACCAGTAATGGCAGCTAGTATTTCTAAAGTGTTGGCATTACCTCCTCCACCACAGCCTAATCAGCCTAGAGCAAAGACTTTTAACATGACAATGAAAGAAGCCGTGCAGAGTCCTAGTGTGATTGTGGGTACGCTTTTGGTGAACTCAGTGAATTCAAAAGTATTAATTGATTCTGGAGCTACACGGTCTTTTATTTCCGAAGAATTCAATAATAAGATGTGTTATGAAACTGAATGGTTGGGCGAGACATTAATTATAAAATTAGCGAATGACGACCAAGTTCCGGTAAATCGAGTATGTCCTGAGGGCGATATCGAGATAGCCGGACATCATTTCTCCGTAGACCTGATTCCTTTTAAGTTAGGGGAGTTTGACGTTATTTTGGAAATTTGATTGGTTAGTTGGTCATAATGCTCAGATCGATTGCGCGAACAAGAAAGTGAAATTACGAACTGCGAAAAATGCAACGGTAATGTTTAGAGAAGAAAGACAGCGAAAGAAATTTCTGACAATAATGTAGACCAAACAATTGCTACGACAGGGATGTGAAATGTATATAGCCTATGTGTTGGATACAGAGAAAGGAAGTCCCAAGATAGAAGATATTCCAGTTGTATGTGAATTTCCTGATTTCTTTGTAGATGAGCTTCCAGGATTACTGCCGGACCGAGAAATTGAGTTTTCAATCGATTTAGGTCCGGGTACAGAACCCGTTTTGAAAAATTCTGTATCAAATGGCACCGGTTGAGATGAAAAAATTGTCAACACAATTGCAAGATCTTCTAGACAGGAGAATTATAAGACCCAGTGTATCCACATGGGGTGCACCAGTATTATTCGTAAAGAAGAAAGACGATATCATGTGACTATGCATCGACTATCGGGAATTGAATAAACTAACTATGAAGAATAAATATCGTTTTCCATGAATCGATGATTTGTTTGATCAATTAAAAGGAGCCGCATGGTTTTCTAAGATAGCTTTAAGATCGAGCTATCATCAATTGAAGATCAAAGCTGAGGATATTCCTAAGACTGCCTTTTATACCAGATACGAACATTATGAGTTTCTCGTAATGGCGTTTGGTTTGACCAACGCGCCAGCCGCATTCATGGATTTGATGAATTGGGTATTGAAGAGGTACTTGGATAAGTTCGTAATTGTATTTATTGATGACATTTTGATTTACTCAAAGAATGAAGAAGAGCATGCCGAGCATTTGAGGGTTGCTTTGGAAATTATAAGAAAGGAACAGCTGTATATGAAGTTCTCGAAATACGAATTTTGATCGGAGGAAGTACAATTTTTAGGGCATATCATTGGCAGGGAAGGCATTCAAGTTGATCCAGCAAAGATTGAACATGTGTTAAGTTGGGAAAGTGTAACGCCCCCAAATCCGGGGTCAGGAATCTGGGTCTTCACACAATCCTTCAATCATGTGTAACCTGCATTAACTCAATAATCCAATAATTTCATATCACAGACCCCCAATCTCACACACTCACAAGTTATAGCCTTAGAAACGTCGTACAACAAATATCATATGTTATTAAAACTCAAATGTACTTTACATGATCTCAAACAATTATTCATAACCTCTACATGAAGTTACAATAATTACGATTGATATCTTATACCTATCTAATACTCTGGCTCACCTGAGATAAAGCTGCCAGAGATTCTCCCCATGACTGCAAGCGACTAAGTCCCACACCGGCATATTGATTATCTGTTGTGTTGTGTCATTTAAAAGAAAGCAAGAGTGAGCTATAACGCCCAGCATAATAATGTACAGTATGAAATGACTGTATGATAAACTCAAGTAAAACGTCATATATGATAAATACGTTTTATTCAAAAATAGTTTTCCTTGGTGATACACACCTCCTTTTGAAAACAATTCTTTAGTGGATTTATTATCCTGCGAATACCTTAATGGTAAACTCAGCACCTAAGCTTGGGTTACGGTATTACATCACAATTCCAGTTGGAAGAATAGGACGTTCATTGGAGCCGCCGCTTACGATGATCAGTCGTAATATGGGAAATAATAACCTTTTCTACTAGTAGAAGGATGACAAATTTGTATCCCGGTTATCACCCCTGTCGCATTCGGGCTACGTGTCCTATTTTTGGGTATACACATACTTCACAAGTTCCTGAGTACATAGAGTACCTTCACCTGCGGTACCTTTGGTAGTCCACCTAGCACACATAGAACTAGAGTCTACCCCTCCCTTGTCCTTTAACATAATTCTATCATATCTTGAGAACTCGAACCACATCAAAGTTCCCCCAAGCATTTTGCTTGTTGATAGAAACAACTTATTTTATTAGCGTATATATGTATATGTATACGTACTTCCAAAATTTTTGGAGGAAGTACTAAGGATGTGAGTTGACCGTTGTCAACAGATAATTAAATAAGGGGGAGTTTCTTTTGAAACTATATTTAAAATATTTAGAATAAGTCGAGATAATATTCCTCGATGATCTGAAATTATACAACTGATTTTCCGAAAATCAGAAAGTATATTAAATCAGGTTTTATGATTTTTAAATCATAAATAAATCATTTAATAAACAATTAATAATTAAATAATAATCATTAAATAATTAAACCTCAAATAATTATACTTTCAAAGAATGTTTGAAATAATGTTCCTCAACTAATTTATGTTTAAGTAATTTAAAGTAATCTTTAGTAATTGGTCGAGTTTGAAATGAATAATCGTTGGAGAATACTACTCCTATATTAAATTAATAACCGAAATAATATTCGTTGTTCGAGTAAAATATGGTTGAGTAAATACGATCTTTGGAAATCGTTTTAATAAAAGTTCGAGGTATTTAATGTTTCGCAAATGGACATCGAGTCCCTTGGAATAAAATAAGTACAGACTTAATGGTCCAAAACATCTCCGGGATGATTCTCGAGTTTATACTTTATAAAAACTGACCGACTCTCGGTCTTATAACTTATATATCACGCTCTACTATAGCGTTTGTATTCTTAAATAAAACACCTCCGGAATACTTCCGGGTTTTCATAAAATTATATTGACCGATCCTCGGTCTAAAATATACTACTCATATATACAACGCTACTCTCTAGCGTTATCGATTGAAATTCGGTAATATTCATATACCAAAATCATTATCATATCGTATTATATTATATAACATAATTCGTAAAATATCGTAAATATAGCATCATGTATATATCGACATTATTTGAAAACAAACACAACACAACAGTTTCAAAAAGGTAGGGTTTGAAAACTTGCCTGGAGTCCAAGACACGTTTCCCGACTTCCTCTCGTTCCGGGTTTTCTAATCAACAAACATCATAATCTTAATCAGTATTCCTACTCTCATCACCAACTTATATTT
Organism: Apium graveolens; assembly: GCF_009905375.1. Classification (NCBI taxonomy): domain Eukaryota; kingdom Viridiplantae; phylum Streptophyta; class Magnoliopsida; order Apiales; family Apiaceae; genus Apium; species Apium graveolens. The sequence goes on along the minus strand of NC_133648.1, from coordinate 172,563,096 downwards.
CTAATTAGTTCAATACTTCATAATTTTCAATATTCGACCGACTCGAAATAAGTATCAATCCTTGGTCGAAATGGACGGTCAAAGTAGTCTTCTAGAGTTGACTTTACCAAATGTTACTATTACGCGACTCACACTCTATCATTTTTAATAAATCGTAAAATTAATTTTTTAATACAAAATCACCTCGAGGATATTCTTAAGTTCTTGTAATATTTATCCTAAAAGTTTCATTTTGATAAAATGAATTTAATTAGGTGAAACGTATTTCAAAAGTTTGGTCAATTACGGAGTTTTACTATTCAAACCGCTTTCACTAAAACATTGATATCTCTCAAACCGTTAACTCAATTGATGCACCATTTTCGCGTGCGCGATCTAGACAAAATTTGAACCACATCGTTTGAAAATGGTTTTCTGGTAACAGGAGTTAAAATCCCGAAGTTGCAGTTTCCTAACAGGGGTTGTTTTTGACATTTGTACTCCGCGCGACCTCGGCTCCGATATTTTTATAAAATTGAAAATTCAACATTTTTACCTGAAATTTTTAAGCCAGATAAAAAACTCTATTTCGTACTCTTTGTAAACATTTCATGATTTTTAAATATTTTTAATTTGATCATTTATATTTACAAAGTTTGTAATTTATAGCAGTTTTGTCGCATAAATCCCTTTTACTAAAACGGTCATAACTTTTGATCCGTAAATCGGAATCAAGCGATTTAAGCACCTAAATGATCCTCATAACATTTTCTATCATAATAAAAAAAGCCCTTTCTCCTTTTTTAGAAAATCATGAGATTTTAAAATCCAGATTTTATTATGCGGATCTTGTTGCAGAAGAGAAAGGAGTGAGACTTTTGAGAAGCTGAAAGAGCTATCGGATTTCCTTTTCGTGCCATAGGAAAGCACAGCTTTCGCTTTCCCACCTTCAGGAAACTACAGTTATACATTTGGGAACTTCTGCAGAAATTTAAGTTGAGTTTTGTTCGTTTTAACGAGATTATGATTACGATCCAAGATTCATTTACGTCTTAAATCATTATACCACCATCAACAACCATCAAATTATCATCTCAAAACTAACTAATCTCAAGAACATCATGTTCTTGAGGCAACAATCATCAACCTTAAAACTAATTAACTAAACATCAAGATAATATGAAATTAATCAACAACATACTTATATCCAAGATCCTTACTTTTCTTGAAACTTAAAACTTAAAAAAAGTTTGGATGAATGTTTATAGCTTCCTTGAATCTTGTTAATACTGAATAAATTCCTAAGATCCTTGATGAAGCGTTGGTCTAGCTTTAGGAGTCTTAAACGTTCATGAAAAATCAAGAAAACAAGTTAGTGATTTTCGGAGTTACTATTCACCCTCAACTTCAAACATTTTTATAAAATTGAGAACTTCATGTATGGACATGAAATTTAGTGAGTGACTTACCCATGATATGAGAGAGGTTTGGTAAAAAAATTGGTGATTGTTGAATGAGTAGATCATGATATATGAATTTTTCTCTCCATGGTGTTCTTGAAAATCAGCATGGTATTTTGTGTGAGAGAGAGAGCGTTTGTTGCTTCTTGAATGCTTCTCTTAGAAGATTGTATTATGTGACTTATATATCTTCTAGTATATATCCTAGGAATAGATAATGTTGGCATATCTTAAGACATATCTTGCTAGCTTCCTAGGTTACAAGCTAATCTATTTAGTCATGGGTTTTAGCTTTACTATTCCTAGCTTTAGGGTATCATGCTTCCTAGTTTAGGTTAATATTTGCTAAACTAGCCATGGTTAGTTTCTAACCATGGTTAGTTAGTTTATTTAGTTTGGTTCAATACGTTTATTTATTCGTTTTCGCGTTTGCTCGGTCGCTTAATCGTTTTCGTAATAATTTATCGTAAATGGTTCGCGGTGTAAATCCTTTCATATACATTCTTTATGTTTTGAAGTATCATTATTGGATATAAATCCGTAGGATTTTAAATTAGTAATTATGTTGTGATTCCCGTAATCCTTGATGGTTCATAGATACGGTCATTTTTCAAAGTTCGTTTTCTTCGAAAACTAATAGCGTTTACATACACTTATTTGGTACGTATAATCATGTTATCAACTCCGAAACTCAATTTCTCATGCACAACATAGTGTGGGCTAAAAAGTTTTCCCCGTTTGTCAGGGTTACTATTCAATAAGCGTTTTACAAGGTCTCAAAAATTTGAGTTAATATATTACTATTCATAAAGGTCTTTTACTGATGTCAAAAATTTGGGTTCTTACAGTCTTTCCCCCTTAAAAGAATTTCGTCCCGGAATCAGTTTAGAAACATGCAGGGATATGCTTCTCACATGACAACCTCGAGTTCTCACGTTGACTTTGCAGTATTTGATCTCTTCATAAAAGTTTACTCCTCCGTCAAATATATTTCAGAGTACTTGTTATTGTAGATCTATGATCTCTACACATTGTTCCACATACGCTAAGTATGGCTGCATGTTTATTAGCTCATTTTCAATCGTATGTCTGGCTTTGACGGTTAAATTTCTGTTAGGTCACACAACACTGTAGAAGGGGATTGAAGATAGTGTTTAATACAATCAAATCAATTTCGAACACAAGTAACAGTAAACAGATATATTCAATATAATAAACTCTGTTACAATAAAACTGTTCTCTCTCAGTGATGAACAAATATCACGAGAGCTGCTAGGTTACAATGTATGATCTTCTCGATAATCATAACACATATAGTGGAAACTTATGTCTGTGTTTATATAGTACACAATTATAAGATAACTTCTAACTGATATGGAATATAATTCTGTCTCCTAAAATATATCAATCAGATATCTTATACAAGTCTTCTTATCTTCTAACTCTTTCCATGTATATCTTCTTTTGTTTTAGTCTCGATCTTCTTTCCTGTAAATCAGCTTCCTTCCTTAACTGTAAGTCATCTCGTACTTAAGTTCTAACATCTATCTTCTAATATTTATCTTCTAATAACCTAAGTTCTGATATCCTTAAGTTCTGACTTCCAGTAAGTACTGATTTCAGTAAGTACTGATATTTCCTGTTTGTTAAGATCTGAAAACTAAACATGAAACATATTAGACATGATATCTCAAATATATCTAACAATCTCCCCCAACTTGTAAATTGTGCAAAAATATACAAGTTAATAGATTTGATGATGTCAAAAACATTTAAGTTCAAATGCAATAATAGTTTAATAAGACTATTAACTACAACTTACAGTCCTTGTAGCTTTACCAACATCACTGGATCAATCTTAATCCATAATGATTCTTAACAAAATCTTTTACCAGCTTATCTTCAGCTTTTCTCAGAACTTCAACTAACTGTGCTTTGACATGCATCAGTTCTTCATCTTTCCTGTCACCAATTTGATAAATGGTTGTTCTGAGAGCTTGAATTGATGTTCTTTCAAGTCCATCACCAAGTATGATAACTCTAGGATGTGAAGAGTTTTCATTATAACATAAGCATCTTCCTTTTAGAATAACTTCCACTTTAGCAGAGTTCTTCAGCATATGAATTTCTCTTCCATCATCTTCAGTAATCATTGGTATATACTGAGAAGTCTTTGTACCAGAGATTCTACGTAGATCTCTTATAGCCTTCAAAATGTATTCTGATCATCTTCTTGTAACATCAGATTTTACTTCCAGAAGATAGTGAATATGTTGAAGCTCTCTAATAGACTTCTTTAGCACATCAGTATCAGCTAGTCTGTAAGTTAGTCCATCATTGAGAAAGAAGATCAATTTCTCCTTTAGATTATCCTTATCATGAGCATCTATCACAATTTGAGCAGACAACACTTTGTCAAGGTGCTTTTGTTTGTCAACATGAAAGTATCTCTTAGAGTAACTTCTACTCCTGTTTGTATCTTCTCTTCATCAGAACCTAATCCAGCTCTATCTCTAGGTTGCTTTGCTCTCAACCCAAATGTTGCGAGTTGATTAATCATAAGATTGGATTTTGGTTCAACTAGAGTAAATTTCTTCCATAACAGCTTCTTATCAGCAATTGTCATCTTTTTCAAATCAACTTGATCATAATTTGTTGTTTCTTCTATAACTTGTTGTTCTTCATTCTGAACAACTTGAGCAGTGTCAAGGTTGTTTTAGATTCTTCAATTATCTTTCTTCTCGTCAGAGTTTGAACAGTTTCATCTTCTATCAAATCATCATCTTGCATGTAGTTTGATAGACTGGAACAGAAGAACTTATCTTTTTCTCAATCTTTAAAGGTTCACCAACCTTTTCTTTTCCTTTTGACTTAGGATCAATCTCCGTTTGTGATCTAGTCTTGGACTTTGAAGTCTCAGAATTTGACTTTTCCCTTATCACAATGCCTTTTTCCTTAGTCCTTGGAGGTTTCTTTGTATCAGAAGCCTTAGACTTAAGATTTGTCTTCTCAGGTGCAAATCTAGCTTCTTCCTCCTTGAGAGTTTCCAAATCCATTCCTGGATTTAGTTTCAGAAATAATCTTCTAGCTATCTCCTCATCAAGTGTCTGGATTTTAGGATCTTTTTAATAAACAGTAGTCTGCTTCCCCTTTAGCTTCAGAGTTTGTAAAAACTTCTGAGAGTCTTTAGATCCTGACTGAATCAGGATATCAGAACTTGACATCAGACTTTGCTTATCAGAACTTGACTTCAGACTTTTAGCATTCAGAGCATCAGAACTTGACTTGTTCTCTGTAGAAGATTTTCCTTGAACTTTTCCTTGACATCTGCTCTTATCAGAGTTTCCCTGGTCATCACCTTTGTCATCCTTCTTCTTCAGTATTTGAGTAGGTGAGAATTTGGACTTAATTACCTTCTCCCCCTTTTTGGCATCATGAGGAAGTAAGAGAGAGAGAGAGAGAGAGAGAGAGAGAGAGAGAGAGAGAGAGAAGAAGTTCAACTGAAGATTGGATTTCATCCAATTGAGCTTTCTGAGAAGCTTGATTAGCCAGAACCTCAGCAATTTGGGCCTGTTGCTTCTCTTGAATCTGCTCAATGACTTCAAATTTCTCAAGAGTAGGTCTGATATATCTGTTCTTGTGAAGCTTGATCTGTAGATCTAGCCTATCAGCTTTTTCCTTTAGTGTATCAACCTTATCATGAGTAGAAGAATGTAGACCTTGAAGATGTTTGGTAGATAAAGTAGTGATCTTGAGTTGTGTCTTTAAATTAGCATTTATGAGCAACTCATCAGCTTTAGCAATATGCTCTATCAGAACGTTAGAGCTTGGAATGAAATCAGTGTCATTCCACTTCTTGGTCCACTCCACACCTCTGTGAGTATCTTCCCAAGGAATAGGTGCATCATGTTCAACAAATTTCTTTACCAATGCTTCCTTGCCTAGTATAGGAACTGGAGTCTCAACAGAAACACTGTCTTCAGAACTTGAGGAAGACTCATTATATTCTGACAGCACAAGAGTGTGTGATGCTACTGGAGATTCAGGAATAACATTATCTAAATTCTGAGCATCAAAATTTATCTCCAGAGCTGGTGTGGTTGGTGTAGATGGTATCTCAGCATTTAAAATTGGAGAATGAGTTGGAGATTGCTGAGCTGCTGTGGATGGAGCTTCCAGATAAAGAACAGTTGGTATATTCAGATTATGAATATCTATTTCAGAATTTTCAGTTTGTTCTTTAGCATCATCTGTAGCTTTAATAGGAGAGACAGGAGGGGTAACCACTGTATCATTAGCAGTGTCTTTGGCTTGAGCTAGAAGGGCTTCAATGATAATTGGTTCTTGTGAGATCAGAGATTCCTGATCCCCTTCCTCAGTTTCTTCAGTATCTTCTGATGGAGCCTTAGCCAAATACCTCATAGCCTTCATTTTCTTCAATCTCCTTGCCGATGAAGGAGTTGCTTCAGCAGCAACAGAACTTACAGATTTTTTTCTCTTCAAAGTATCAGAACTTTGAGCTGCTATTTCTTTCTGAGAAGTAACATTCTCAGCTTCAACTGTCACAGGTTCTGATGCATGAACCTGTGCTTCAACTATCTCAAATTATCACAATTTATTAGTGACCACAGTATTAATCAAAATAATCATCAAGAAATAGATTAACAGGCTGCACTAATAACATTCACAATCACATAATATGAGATAAACACAGACTAAATCTTGCAATTAAAGGAAATTTCATTAATATATCAAACGAGTACATTTCATGAAATTTATAGATTACATGAAAAAATTACAAGATTGTCCTAGTCTAAGATGGTTATTATCAGGTCTAAGCAGCCTGACAAAGCTGATGGTGAAGAGATACGAATGGATGACATTTAATTCTTCTTTCTACTTTTAACAAAGAGAACAACAAGACAAATGATTTTCTCCTGCTGTTTAAGAATGCGGAGATGAAATTCTCTTTGGAAAGACAACAGATCATTTTTAATGTTGTCTGGAAGTTGAATCCAGATGTCGTATAAAATGTTGTTGATAGGATATGAAGTTGGAATTCCATTTCTAAAAATGGTTACAGTGTCTGTGCCATAGCAGTAAAACCAACTAAAATGTGCCGTTGTTTGAGAGAAATGAAAAGATGTGATTTTACTGAAGGATGACCAGTCATTTAAATAGCCAATGGAATACTAAGGGACTCGAGGACTGTTGAATGATTAAGAGTAGAAATAATGATGCCTTGTCTCCCTAGACCGATGCGTAATAATAACTGTCAGTAAAAAGTTAAAGCATGAGTTAATGGGCACTGGAAATAAGTAACAATTACTATGCACATGCAGTTTTTCAAGACAAACACGTTTACCACTAACCCTTAATGATTATGACTATTTTTATCTCACCTAAATATTTTGATTAAATATGACTGTTTCAGTTTTTACCACAAATAAGTCAAGTAAAGAATAATGCCACATAAGCATCAAGGATTCCATCAGGATTTAATATCAGAACTTTAACTTATATCAGATTTTAACAGTCATCAGAATATGGCTTCTGAACTCAAAAAGTGAATATCTTTTTCTGTGATTCTTCATACAAATACTGACTTGATTCTTCAGAGTTTATTCATCAGAACTTTCAACAGAACTTATCCTCAGAATTTTATGCAAATGACACTTAACTCTTTGTAAAAAACAACTTAATCACCACAGTAATTTTCATCATTCATATGGAGTGAAAGTGTGTGCATTCAGCAGAATTTCAGATAAAGATTAAAGTCTGATCTTCAGTACATCTTAGAAATAAGGCAAAACTAAGAAAAGTGCTTAAAATCTGTCACCAATCATGAAGTCTACTCAAGAACAAATTTATGCAAGAGTCCACCTCAACTGTTTGTGCTCATTTTATGCATCTTTTGAAATTCAATTTTACAGTGGCTTCTCAGTGTAAGTGAGTCACAACTGCTTATCAGAATTTATACTGTTATCAAAGTATTTCTCCAGTAATCAGAGATTATGAAAAGTCACCAAGAAATATTTATTTGCTTTTCTAATGTATATTACTTAATACCAGCAATGCACTTGGGTCTTCCCTTTCACATATTTACTCTAGATCTCAAAGGAGTACCTGACTTTTCTTTTCTTTTCTTTTCTTTTGATAAGTGAGGCTTATCAGCATTTAGTTCATCCTTTAGATTTACTGACATCAGAATTTGACAGATAAGAAGCAAGAATCTAGTTTGTGACTTAGTAATAAGATACACAAAGTAAACTTGACTAAGCTCAAAATCATAATTTGCTTGTGTTAATGAGTTTCCACATAAACAACTAATTCAAACATGGGATTTCTAGTATGTTAAAGACTACTAGGTCAGCATCTAGCACAGTTATCCTCATTGGATTGAATAGTCACAGAACATTCAAATCACTATCAGAGTTTAAAGATCCACATCAGATAACAATCAGCATTTAATGAATTTCAATTAAAGCACATATTATATGAAAATAAAAAAAATCTTTAAATACTGATCATAAAGTCTGATGCATGAGAACAAAAACTAAGCAAATTTAGAGAAAGAACCTGAATCCATTCCAAGTTCATTTACTGGCCTTGTAAAAGTAGCTTCATATAGTGGTTTTGTGAAGAAATCTGCTAGTTGTTGACCTGTTGGAACAAAATGCAATTCCACTGTACCTTCCATCACATGTTCCCTTATGCAATGGTACCTAATGCTGATGTGCTTTGTCATTGAGCATTGAACTGGATTACCTGTCATAGCAATAGCACTTTGATTATCATAGTAAATAGGGATTTTAGAAAATTCTAACCCATAATCTAGTAACTGATTTTTCATCCAAAGAATCTGTGCACAACAGCTTCCTGCATCAATATATTCTGCTTCTGCAGTTGATGTGGAAATTGTGCTAAACCAAGAAACCAATCCGTCTCCAAGAAATTGGCAGCTTCCACTAGTGCTTTTCTTGTATATTTTGCTTCCTGCAAAATCTGCATCTGAGTAACCTATTAGCTTAAAATCTGATTCTCTAGGATACCACAATCCCAGATCAGCTGTACCCTTAAGGTACTTGAAAATTCTTTTCACAGCTATTAAGTGAGGTTCTCTTGGATCAGCCTGAAATCTTGCACAAAGACAGGTAGCATACATGATATCAGGTCTACTTGCAGTTAAATAGAGTAAAGAACCAATCATACCTTTGTAGTTAGTAATATCTATTGATGAACCAATATATTTATCTAACTTTGTTGCAGTGGTCATGGGAGTGGATGCAGTTGAACAATCTTGCATTCCAAATTTCTGGTGTACTTGGATTGACAGATAAAAGTACCTTCTTCATTTTTCTTGACTTGAAGTCCCAGAAAATAGCTGAGTTCTCCCATCATACTCAATTGATATCTTGACTGCATTAGCTTTGCAAACCTCTCACAGAGTTTGGCATTTGTAGAACCAAATATGATATCATCAACATATATTTGTACCAAAAGTAAGTCCTTTCCATGGTTGAGGTAGAACAGTGTTTTATCAATTGTACCTCTGTGAAATCCACTTTCAGGAAGGAATTGAGCTAAAGTCTCATACCATGCTCTAGGAGCTTACTTAAGGCCATAAAGTGCTTTGTCAAGCCTGGAGGTTGTTCAACATAGACCTCTTCTTCCAATTCTCCATTAAGAAAAGCACTTTTCACATCTATTTGAAAGACTTTAAACTTTTTGTGAGCAGCATAAGCCAAAAAGATTCTTATGGCTTCTAATCTAGCAACTGGTGCAAATGTTTCATCATAATCGATACCCTCTTGTTGAGAGTAACCCTTAGCAACCAGCCTTGCTTTGTTTATTGTAATTATGCCATCACTGTCAGTTTCGTTTCTGAACACCCATTTTATGCCAACAACTGATCTGTTCTTTGGTCTTGGCACTAGGGTCCAGACTTTATTTCTTTTACATTAATTTAACTCTTCCTACATTGCTTGCACCCAATCAGCATTTTGAAGAGCTTCTTCCACTTTCATTGGTTTAGTCTGAGATAGAAAAGAATGATAGAGACATTCATTTGATGTTGCAGTTGTAGTTTTGACACCTGCTTCAGGATCTCCAATAATTAAGTTAGGTGTATGTGATCTGGTCCACTTCCTTGCAGATTGAAGTTAACTTCTAGAACTGCATCCTCCCCCATGATCCATGATGTCTCCATCAACATTTTCTGATGCTCCCCCTGTAGTTATGCTCTCTGAGACTTCAGAATTTGACTTGGATCCTTCAGGATTTGAAGTATCAGAGTTTTCAGAATTACCAGTATTTGGCTCATCAGAACTAGATGAATCAGAACTTGAAGAGCTAGTGACAGGTTCTGATGCTTCTTGAGAGTTTTGAGATGTGGTAGGATATCCATCTTGCTCCCCCTTGACAGGTGCATTTTCCTTTGGAGTTGTTACCACAGATTCAATGACATCACTACTTACAGGATCAGAGTTTAAGTCATCAGAATTTACAAAATCAGAATTTAAGTCTTCATTTTCAAATCTTAGCTGATCGTGATCATTGAAGTCCAATAATCTTCTTATCATCAAATGATACATTGATAGATTCCATGACAACCCTTGTTCTTAAATTGTAGACTCTGAAGGCTTTTGTGGAAAGTGGATATCCAATAAAAATTCCTTCATCAACTTTTAGATCAAATTTTGACAGCTGTTCAGGATGTCTTAAGAACAAAACACTTACATCCAAATACATGAAAGTATTTAAGATTTAGCTTCTTTTTCTTCACCATCTCATATGGTGTTTTTCCATGCTTGTTTATGAGTGTTGCATTCTGTGTAAAACAAGCAGTCTGCACAGGTTCAGCCCAAAAGTAGGTTGGCAGCTTTGCTTCATCAAGCATAGTTCGTGCAGCTTCAATTAGAGTCCTGTTCTTTCTTTCTACAACTCCATTTTGCTGTGGAGTTCCAAGTGCAGAAAATTCCTGTTTGATTCCAAGCTCTTTGCAGAACTCTTCCATTATTGAATTCTTGAACTCAGTGTCATTATCACTTCTTATAATTTTAACGGAATCTTTGACCAACTTATCCAGCTGTCTGACATGATCAGTTAGAGTAGATGCAGTTTCATTCTTCTTGTGCAAGAAGTACATCCAAGTGTACCTTGTGAACTCATCCACTATAACCATAGCATATTTCTTCTTTGCAATAGATATGACATTGACTGGACCAAATAGATCAACATGCAGTAGGTGATAAGGCTTAAGAATCGATGACTTAGTTTTGCTCTTGAAAGAAGATTTTCTTTGTTTTGCCTTTTGATATGAATCACAAAGGCCATCAGGAGTAAATACTGATTTTGGCAGTCCTCTCACAAGATCTTTCTTTACAAGCTCATTTATGTTATTGAAGTTTAAATGGGAGAGTCTTTTATGCCAATTCCATCTTTCTTCAATTGATGCTCTACTCAACTGACAGATTGCAAAACCATCAGAACTTGTTGAAAGTCTGGCTTTATAAATGTTACCATGCCTGTAACCTTTCAGAACCACTTTGCCTGTAGAATTGCTTACAATTTCACAGTGTTCTTCAAAGAAATCCACATGATAACCTCTATCACAGATTTGACTCACACTCAGCAGATTGTGTATAAGTCCTGAGACAAGAGCTACTGTTTCAATGATGACATTCCCAAGATTAATATTTCCATATCCCAGAGTTTTTCCCATATTTCCATCTCCATAAGAAACTCCTGGGCCAGCTTTCTCCATAAAGTCTGAGAGCAGGGCTTTATTTCCAGTCATATGTCCTGAACATCCACTATCCAGTACTAGGATGTTTTTCCTGTTGTCCTGCAATTACAAAGACCACTAATGATTAGTTTTAAGGACCCAGACTTGCTTGGATCCTTTGGCCTTTTTAAGTTTGTTAGCATTTACAACGGATTTAATATCAGAGTTTATGCTAACATGCTGTTTATCAGAACTTATATCAGACTTTGCATCAGACTTTACACTAGAAGGAATTAAAGCAACTTTCTTCAAAGAAGGTTTAATTTGATAATAATCATAGTACAAACTATGATATTCCTTACAATTGTAAATGGAATGCCATAAACTAACCTTATTGTGCAAGAAGTACACCCAAGTATACCTTATGAACTCATCCACTATAACCATAGCATATTTCTTCTTTGCAATAGATATGACATTAACTGGACCAAATAGATCAACATGCAGTAGGTGATAAGGCTTAAGAATTGATGACTTAGTTTTGCTCTTGAAAGAAGATTTTCTTTGTTTTGCCTTTTGATATGAATCATAAAGGCCATCAGGAGCAAATACTGATTTTGGCAGTCCTCTCATAAGATCTTTCTTTACAAGCTCATTTATGTTGTTGAAGTTTAAATGGGAGAGTCTTTTATGCCAATTCCATCTTTCTTCAATTGATGCTCTACTCAACTGACAGATTGCAAAACCATCAGAACTTGTTGAAAGTCTTGCTTCATAAATGTTACCATGCCTGTAACCTTTCAGAACCACTTTGCCTGTAGAATTGCTTACAACTTCACAGTGTTCTTCAAAGAAATCCACATGATAACCTCTATCACAGATTTGACTCACACTCAGCAGATTGTGTTTAAGTCCTGAGACAAGAGCTACTATTTCAATGATGACATTCCCAAGATTAATATTTCCATATCCCAGAGTTTTTCCCATATTTCCATCTCCATAAGAAACTCCTGGGCCAGCTTTCTCCATAAAGTCTGAGAGCAGGGCTTTATTTCCAGTCATATGTCTTGAACATCCACTATCCAGTACTAGGATGTTTTTCCTGTTGTCCTGCAATTACAAAGACCACTAATGATTAGTTTTAAGGACCCAGACTTGCTTGGATCCTTTGGCCTTTTTAAGTTTGTTAGCATTTGCAGCGGATTTAATATCAGAGTTTATGCTAACATGCTGTTTATCAGAACTTATATCAGACTTTGCATCAGACTTTACACTAGAAGGAATTAAAGCAACTTTCTTCAAAGAAGGTTTTATTTGATAATAATCATAGTACAAACTATGATATTCCTTACAATTATAAATGGAATGCCATAAACTAACGATGAAAACAAGGATTTTGTGTCTTAAATCTAACAGACCGACTCTTAACTCCTGACTTAGGAGGTAAAGAGTTTATATTCTTATTCTTCCTACAAAAAGAAGCAAGATGGTAGAGTTTCCATAGTTATAACATTTCTTTCTAGGAGCATTAGTAACAGGCATATAATTATTACTTTTATTCACACCTTCCTTTCCATTCCTATTTTTCCCAACTACCTTTACCTTGTTGACATTCCTTATTTTTTTCAGCTTATGCTTATGCTGCTTCTTTGTCATTAAGCCTATGTTGACTTCAGCTGGTTTATCATGTTCTAATTTGTCAGAAGTTGACTTCTCCTTAACTTCTGTCACAGACTCTTTCATCTTTTCAGAATCAGACTTTACAGTTTTAGCTACAAACTTAACAGGATATAACTTTGGCTTAGCAGTTTGTTTAACAACAATTGACTCAATTTGTTCAGTTCCTTTTTCACTTTTATCATCTCCATAACCTAAGCCCTCTTTCCAGTTTCCACTACTTAATAAATTCTGAGTTGTTCTGCCAGAGTTAGTCCAATTCCTGATAATCTCTCTTTCCTTTTCTAACTCAGTTTTTAGAGATTGATTCAATTTTGGCACTTCATCTCTAACATAAAAAGCATCATCTCTTTCTTTCTGAGTTTGATGGAACTTAACTAACTCCTTTTCTAAATAGTCATTCCTTTTCTTATAAGCAAGATTTTCAGAAGTTAATCTTTCACATGTTAAAATTTAATCTTTGTAACTAATAAACATGGTTTTTAGATATAATCTCAACTCAGTAATATTATCAGTATGAAAAGCATAAGTTCTTTGAGGTACCTTCAATTCAGCAGTTTCAGGGATGCCATCAGCATTTGCCATTAAAGCATAATTCACCTCATCTTCAGAATCTGAAGAGTCTGTCCAGCTTTTCTTCTTTGTGACAAGTGCCTTTCCTTTATCACTCTCTCCTTTCTTGCAGTCAGGAGATATGTGGCCTCTTTCACCACAATTGTAGCATTTGACATTTGAGTTATCTCCTATGTCAGACTTTGAACTTTTGCCTTCATATTTTATGAAGCCCTTCTTATTAGAACTTCTACCTTTCCTGGAAAACTTCTTTCCTCTTCTGAATTTCCTGTAGGCTATCTTTGTGATACCCTTCACCATAAGAGCACACAGCTTCATCATCTCTTCATCAGCATCTAGTTCAGGTAGACTTTCAGTTTCTGAATCATCATCATCAGAACTTGATGATTCTGAATCAGACTTTATGATGAGAGCCTTTCCTTTTCCTTTCTTTGAGACAGCTACTTTGGGGGATTCCTCCTCAACATTAAGAGCAACTGTCCTTGACTTTCTCGCATGCCTCTTGCTCTTTTGATCCATTTCAAGTTCATAAGTCTTGAGCATGCCATAAATTTCATCAAGAGTAGTTTCATCAAGAGCATAGTTGTTTCTTATAGTAGTAGACTTCAAATCCCAAATTTCAGGAAGAGCTAAAAGGAATTTTAGATTTGAATCTTCAAGATCATATTCCTTGTCCACCAGTGACAGATCATTCAAGAGTTTGATAAACCTGTCATATAAGTCAGTTAATGACTCATCGGCTTTTGTGTCAAAGTGCTCATACTCTTGAGTGAGTATAGTCCTCCTGTTCTTCTTGATTGCATCAGTTCCCTAGCATCTTGTCTCCAAAGCATCACATATCTCCTTTTCAGTCTTGCAATGAATTACCCTGTTTGACATGACATTATCAATGGCACTATGCAGCAAATGCCTTACCTTTGAATCCTTGGCAATGTATGAGATATCTTCAGCTATATACTCACTTTTCTCCTTTGGTATGGTCTTTGCTGGCTGATCTGCAACTACAACAGAGAGCTTGGTTGGCTTATGTTGTCCTTCATTAATTCTTTCAAGGTATTCTGGATCTGTAGCTTCCAGAAATATAGCCATCTTCACTTTCCCTATGGGATACTCAGAAGGTCTCAGTATGGGAACCCTAATAGTCTCATATCGACTGTGGATTTGAGTGTTTTTAGTTTCTTCAGTTTTGGTGAGATTGGTTGGATTTTCTGCTTCTTCAGACATGATTGTCTGGATCTTTACTGTATGTGTGTTAACAGATAAGCTCTGATACCAATTATTAGGTAACACAACACTGTAGAAGGTGGTTGAATACAGTGTTTAATACAATCAAATCGATTTCGAACACAAGTAACAGTAAACAGATATATTCAATATAATAAACTCTGTTACAATGGAACTGTTCTCTCTCAGTGATGAACAAATATCACGAGAGCTGCTAAGTTACAATGTATGATCTTCTCGATAATGATAACCCATATAGTGTAAACCTATGTCTGTGTTTATATAGTATACAATTACAAGATAACTTCTAATTAATATGGAATATAATTCTGTCTCTTAAAATATATCAATCAGATATCTTATAAAAGTCTTCTTATCTTCTAACTCTTTCCATGCATATCTTCTTTTGTTTTAGTCTCGATCTTCTTTCCTCTAAATCAAATTCCTTCCTTAACTGTAAGTCCTCCCTGTTAGGTCACACAACACTATAGAAGGGGGTTGAATACAGTGTAGAATACAATCAAATCGATTTAAAGCACAAGTAACAGAAAACAGATGTATTCGATATAATGAACTATGTTATAATAGAACTATTCTCTCTCAGTGATGAACAAATATCACGAGTGCTGCTAGGTTACAATATATGATCTTCTCGATGATCGTAACTCTTATAGAGTAAACCTATGTCTATGTTTATATAGACACACAGTTACAAAATAACTTCAAGTTGATATGGAATATAATTATGTCTCCTAAAATATATCAACCAGATATCTTATATAATTCTTCTAGTCCTCTAACTCTTTCCATGCATATCTTCTTCTTGTATTAGTCTCGATCTTCTTTCCTGTGAATCAGCTTCCTTCCTTAACTATTTGTCTTCCAGTACTTAAGTTCTGATATCTATCTTTTGATATTATCTTCTGATAATCTAAGTCCTGATATCCTTAAGTCCTGACTTCCAGTAAGTCCTGATTCCAGTAAGTACTGATATTTTCTGGTAGTTAAGATCTGAAAACTAAACATGAAACATATTAGACATGACATCTCAAATATATCCAACAATCTCCCCCAACTTGTAAATTATGTAAGAATATACAAGTTAATAGATTTGATGATGTCAAAAACATTTAAGTTCAAATGCAATAAGAGTTTAATAAGACTATTAATTACAACTTACAAAACATCCAGCTTTACCAACATCACTGAATCAATCTGAATCCATAATGATTCTTAACAAAATCATTTATCAGATTATCTTCAGCTTTCTTCAGAACTTCAGCTAACTGTGCTTTGACCTGCATCAGTTCTTCTTCATTACTATCACCAATTTGATAAATGGTTGTTCTGAGAGCTTGAATGAATGTTCTTTCAAGTCCATCACCAAGTCTGATAACCTTAGGATGTGAAAAGTTTTCATTATAACATAAGCATCTTCCGTTCAGAATAACTTCCACCTTAGCAGAATTCTTCAGCATAGGAATTTATCTTCCATCACCTTCAGTAATCATTGGACTGTAATGAGAAGTCTTTGTACCAAAGATTCTGAATAGATCTCTTATAGCCTTCAAAATGTATTCTGACCATCTTCTTGTAACATTAAATTTTACTTCCAGAAGATAGGGAATATGTTGAAGTTCTCTGATAGACTTCTTAAATACATCAGTATCAGCTAATCTATAAGTCCTTCCATCATTGAGAAATAAGATCAATTTCTCTTTTAGATTCTCTTTGTCATGATCATCTATCACAACTTGAGAAGACAACACCTTGTCAAGGTGCCTTTGTTTGATTTGTTCATGTGATTTGTCTGTCAATATGAAAGGATCTCTTAAAGTAACCTCTCCTCCTGTTTGAATCTTCTCTTCGTCAGAACCTAATCCAGCTCTACCTCTAGGTTTCTTGGCTTTCAACCCAAATGTAGCAAGTTGATTAATCATGAGATTGGATTTTCGTTCAACTGGAGTAGCTTTCTTCCATAACAGCTTCTTCTTATCAGCAATTGTCATTTTATCCAAATCAACTTGAGCATTGTCAGTAGTTGATGTCTTGATAGCTTGATCAGAATTTGCTGTTTCTTTTGTACCTTCCTGTCCTTTATTCTGAATAACTACTTGAGCAGTGTCAGAGGTTGTTTTAGAGTCTTCAATTATCTTTCTTCTTTTCATAATTTGAACAGTTTCATCTTCAACAAGATTATCATCAGTTACTTGTACCATTTTACACACTGGTTTCATCAGAGCTTGAGAAGTTTTCAAGTCCAGTGACTTGGTTGGTTCATAAATTTTTCCTTTCCCATTGTCTTCGGGATCACTCTCAGTCTGTGATCTAGTTTTAACCTTTGAAGTTTCAAATTTTGAATTTTCCTTGATCACAATGCCTTTTTCCTTAGGCCTTAGAGGTTTCTTTGCATCAGAAGCTTTAGACTTAGGATTTGTCTTCTCCGCAGCAAATCTAGCTTCTTCCTCCTTGAGAGTTTCTAAATCCATTCCTGGATTGTGTTTCAGAAATAATCTTCTTGCTATCTCCTCATCAAGTGTCTGGATTTTAGGATTTTTATAATAAACAGTAGTCCGCTTCCCCTTTAACTTCAAAGTTTGCAAGAACTTTTGAGAGTCTTCAGATCCTGACTAAATCAGAATATCAGAACTTGACATCAGACTTTGCTTATCACCACTTGACTTCAACCTTTGAGCATTCACAACATCAGAACTTGACTTTTTCTGAATAGAAGATTTTCCTTGAACTTTTCTTTGACCTCTGCTCTTTTCAGAGTTTCCCTGGTCATCACCTTTATCATCCTTTTTCTTTAGTTCTTGAGTATGTGAGCATTTGGACTTAACTACCTTCTCCCCCTTTTTGGCATCATCAGGAAGTAAGAGAGAAAGAAGAAGTTCAACTGAAGATTGGATTTCATCCAATTGAGCTTTCTGAGAAGCTTTCTGAGAAGCTTGATTAGCCAGAACCTCAACAATTTGGGCCTGTTGCTTCTCTTGAGTTTTCTCAATGGCTGCAACTTTTTCAGAAATAGGTCTGATATACCTGTTCTTGTCAAGCTTGATCTGTAGTTTGAACTTATCAGCTTGTTCCCTGAGTGTATCAACCTTTTCATGAGTAGAAGTATGTAGACCTTGAAGATGTTTTGTAGACAGAGCGGTGATCTTGAGTTGTGTCTTGAAATCAGCATTTGTAAGCAACTCATCAAATTTTGCAATATGTTCTGTCAGAATTTTAGAACATGGAATAAAATCTGATTCATTCCACTTCTTGGTCCACTCAACACCTCTGTGAGTATCCTCCTAAGGAATAGGTGCTTCCTTTTCAACAAATTTCTTCACCAATTCTTCCTTGCCCAGAGTAGGTACTGGATTCTCATTAGAAACACTGTCATCAGAACTTGAGGAAGACTCATTCTGTTCTGATAGCTCAACAGTGTGTGAAGCAACTGTAGATTCATGAATAACATCATCTAAATTCTGATCAGCAGAATTTATCTCCAGAGCTGGTGTTTTAGATGTAGATGGAGCTTCCTGGTAAAGAACTTTAGGTATATTCAAATTATGAATATCTATTTCAGAATTATCAGTTTGTTCTATAGCATCATCTGTAGCTTTAAAGAAGAGACATGAGGGTAGCAACTGTGTCATTAGCAGTGTCTTTGGCTTGAGCTGGAAGGGCTTCAATGATAATTGGTGCTTCTAAGATCAGAGATTCCTGATCCCCTTCCTCAGCTTCTTCAGTATCTTCTGATATAGCCTTAGCCAAATACCTCCTTGCCTTTATTTTCTTCAATCTCCTTGCCAATGAAGGAGTTGCTTCAGCAATATTAGAATTTACAGATTTCCTTTTCAAAGTATCAGAACTTTGAGTTGCTTTCTCTTTCTGAGAAGTAACATTCTCAGCTTCAACTATCACAGGTTCAGATGCATGAACTCGTGCTTCAATTATTTCCTCTTCACTCTCAGACTCATCTCTGAGAATCATCTTCCTTCTCTTTTATGGAGGTTGAGGAAAAGACTTTGTCCTTTTAGAAGGTTTAGAAGATGAAGGTCTGTTTGTGTGTGCTAATGGTTGAGAAGTCTGAGGTGTTTGTGTAGAGGTGGTAGGTATTGATGGTTGAGGTTCTAATGGTTGTACATCAGGATATAAAGCAGTGTATTTAACTGGATCATAAATTATTAAGGCTTGTTTGACAGATAAAGGAACTCGGAGAGGTCTTAACACAGCCTTCTTATTATCAGTAGATAATAAGTCATTAAAAGCTCTTTTAGCTAGTCTGAATGATGGAATTAATTCAGTAGCTGATTGAGGCTTATCATCACAACAAAAAATATATATAAGCTGACAGAATCTAGCAAAATAAACAGTATTTCTGTCTTCTGTCATCCTATCCCCAATGAACCCTAAGACATGACTTGCATAATCAAAATCAGTATGATTAATAAGAGCATACCCGATTTGTTGACTGAATATGGGGATTGCATCGAAGTTATAACATTTATTTGCAAAAGCCTTGGTAATGCAGTCAAAGAAGAAACTCCATTAGTAACACCCTCCAGACCCGGGGTATAAGTATGGGGGTTACTAGCTAATCACCAAACCTGTACAATCTGATTAACAAATAATAAAGAAATGAATCTAAACCCCTTTAACACTAACCAGGATCTTTTTAGGTTGAAGTATGAAAACAAGAACCACTAACTACATTTATTACAAACCAAATTCAAAATCTCACAAACTCTCTTTATTATAAACCATTATCTAATCAGTTTTAAACTAAGTTCATCTTTTTATTCAAACACACACCCTAACTATCTAAACACCACTTGTTCGGGCAACTCAAAGCTTTCTTCCTGGATTGGGATCAACACCTTGGGTATGAGAGGACCCCGAGGCTTGACCCGCTTCTTTACCACTCGAGTCCTGATGGGTTTCATATTCCTTCTTAACTGAAAACAATAAGGTGAATAATAACAAAAAGGGTGAGCCAAAAAAATGCTCAACAAGTCCACAAAATATAAACAGTGTTAAAGCAATTTAAATGAAACTGTAACCCGGGTATATCTGCAAAGATATAACCCTGCGAGAATAGAAAGAAGGCCATTACTGGCGAATACAAATGAACTAAACTAGACACAAGTTTGCATCTATACCCTGCTGATAAGCCAGGATACAGTGCAGATCTATATCTCACTATATAGATCTCGTCGGGCACCCAGGCACTACGGCCCATCTCAAGGATCCGGTTATGTCCCGGTCCTTAAGATTAAGTAAACTTAATCCCCAAAGTATCATTATCTAGTCCCTGGAATAGCAACCGGAACAATCGGTATGCTTTGACATATTCTAATCACTAGAACATATCAATAATTGTGAGTAACAATTGGAATATGAACAATAAAGTCAAATGAAAAGGATAAGCAAGAATCGAAATGAAATATGAACAAAGGAATCAAAAGAGTGCAAGCGTGATAAGAATCTGAAGAAATATCACTATTCTGAAAATAGGTAGGGGAGAAACTTGCCTTCTGCGCGACTCACTGCAATTAAATCACCTTCGTTTATCACCTACTCAACCTGCCTTGTTGGCTTAGCTTTTGTTAGCAAAAATAGACTGGTTAAGTCATTTCGAACTTCAATTGCATCTTGAATCGACTTCACATCATTCCTTTTGTCTACCCATGCGCTTATGACTGGCTCGTATATTATATATTAGCAAGTAAGACTCGATTAACCATATATTACATATAAGCACATAAGCACATAATCATTTTTATAATTAAAATAATTTTTAGAATTAAAATCGACTCGCTGATCGCTTCACTGATCATCATCTGCCTTGTTTCCCATTTTTCCGGAATTTTTCGGATTCGTCTCGGCACGAATTTTGACTGATAATCAAACAAATAACAAAGTAAACTAATTTCTAGAAGAGATTAGGCTTTATTATTATTTTTAATAAAAAGAATTCATTTTTCTGAGTCAAAGGGCTTTCGTTTCGCTCAAATTCGACTAACGGTCTAATTAATACCAATTAAACTCTGATAATTCAATTTATTATTCAATATAAATAATTTTTACTAATTTTTAAACCCTAAAATAATTTTTAAATAATTATTTAAGAAAATCAGAGTCAAAAATAATTTTTCTATAATTTTTGGAATTAAAATGAGTTTGTTATGATTTATTGAAAATTATTTGATTGATTATCGAAGTAATTACTCATTTTTAATAATTAATAAATAATAAATAACTAATAAATAATTAGTAAATAATTTATAATAATTAATCCCTAATTATTAGGATTAATTATAATTTATTATAAATATATACATTTTATTATTACTTACTCGATTAGATCGATCATTTACAAATAAATAATCGATACAATTAGCTCTTACGTTATCTATCGAATAATTAGTTATTATTTGAATCAGAATCCAACTCAACGATCAACTACTCGTATTAATACGAGTTACTCACCCTTCTCGTATAATTATTGAAACATTACGGTTATTATTACAATTTATACGATTTAAATCAATTATCTGTATTTAATTATTCGTTATAAATAATTATTACGGTATTCTTGGAATAATTAACTATTGCTCGAATGATAATAATTAAACTTATCGTTCAATTACTCGTGTAGATACGAGTTACTCGTTTTATTTAACTAATTATCGAAAATTTAAATCATAATATTCGATTAATTTTAATCCTTAATTTTTAAGTAATTATTTTATTACTAAATAATAAATAACTAGGTAAATAATTAGATAAGTAATTAAATAATTAATTAAATAACTAAATTCGAATTTATAAATTAATAAAATAATTTAGGAATTATTAATAAAAAAATTCAGAATTTAAAACTAATTTTTTAATAGATTTTTATAATTAATAAAACTGATTTTTAACTTTATAAAATATAATTAAATAATAAAAATCCAGAAACAGGAACATGAAGCTGATTTGGGGCTTTTTAGGATCAAACCCGGGTCGTTTCCCAGGTCGTAACCGGGTCGACTCGGGTCGCTCAAGAACAGCGGCGGGCCGTCGGCCGGAGGAGCAGATTCCGGCGACCCCTCCCCAGTTTCCGGCAGCCATCAAATCTCGACCAAAATGAGATGAAATCGAGTGATTGAAAGACGGCTTTCACTCAGTTTCATCCCAGGAACTCGACCCTAACGTCCAAAACAACCGACGATTGCTGGGTTGTCTTCACCGGCCAAAAGCAGAGCTTTTCCGGCAGGTTAAACCGGAAAAACGGATCTTGTTAAAACGGAAACCAAATTCGATGATTTGGGTGTTAAATCAAAGCTTAAAACATTTACAATCGATCCCCAACCACCACAACAGTCACAGATCAATCAATAATTCAGAAAATTAAAAACAAAATCGTCAAAATTTGAAGACTTCGTTCATCACTTTCAGGGAATCGTTTGGTCCAAATATATACTCGAATCGATTGTACACAACCTAAAGAAGCTATATCAATCATCAATAACATCTAATAACCACTGGAATTAAAAGCCCCAATTCGATGCATAAACCCTAAAAATTAAATTGAAAAATGATGTAGTTAATCATGAAATTGATAGTAAAAACAGATAGTAGAGCTCAAGAGCTTTCGATTGACTACTTACATGTCTGATTTGGAGGTCGGAATCACGATAAAATCTCTGGTTGAAGTCAAGAACACCAAACCCTAATTTCTGGAAAATTTGGGGAAATTGCAGAATTTTCTGATTTTTAATTAAATAAATTAATTATAATTAGGGTATTTATAGCTGAAAAATTAATACTCCTAAATAAAATTAAGGGGCTAATTATAAATCTAATAAAAATATTTGGCCCTAATTTTTATAATTTTTTAGTATTAAAATTTAATTTATAAATATTTTATATATACAATATATATGCCAAAATTTTCCAAAAATTGTGAATAATGCAAAAATACAAAGAAATGGTATAAATAAAAGTCCTATAAGTTTATAAAAATAAAAATATGATTTTTGTGGGGTTTTTAACACCCAATGGGGCCCGGAAAAGTCATTTTTCACAAAATCGAGAAAATTTATAAAATGTCTAGATGTTCAGAATAATGTGATGGTAAAGGCCGTTTAATGAAAAATAAGGCCCATTATGTTATTTGAAATACTGGCTTTAAAATCATGGTTTGGGTCGTAAAACGTTTAAAATGAAACTTATGAATGCAAAATAAAATATCTGAAAAATATCTTAAAAATACCGGAATAACACAGAATACACGTAACACGTAGCAATTAGGGTTTGACAGATAATTACACATAATAACACATTAATACATATAATTTATTATAAATATGATATAATACATACATAAATTTCCCAGACGTTATATCCTTCCCCCATTAATAAGATTCTGCCCTCAGAATCTCATTATGAAAACATATGAGGATACTTCTCTAACATTTCATTCTCAAGTTCCCAGGTTGATTCTTCAACCATAGGATTTCTCCACAAAACTCGTACTAAAGATACAGACTTATTTCTCAACACTTTCTCTCGCCGATCAAAAATTCTTATCGGCTGTTCTACAAAAGACAAATCAGGTTGGATATCTATCGGTTCATACTCGATTATATGCCTAGAATCAGGATTATATCGCTTAAGCATCGACACATGAAACACATTGTGAATATGTTGCATATGAGGCGGTAAAGCTAATTCGTACGCAACTTTTCCCACTTTCTTCAAAATTTCAAATGGTCCAACGTATCGTGGTTTCAATTTACCCTTGTTGCCAAATCTGGTCAATCCTTTTCATGGCGATATTTTGAGTAATACGTGTTCTCCTTCCTGGTAGTCCATATCCTTCCTTGCTTGGTCTGCATATTTGCGTTGCCTGTTTTGTGCTGCAACGAGTCATTTCCGAATAAGTTCTATCTTTTCTTTGGTTTGTTGGATTAATTCTAGACCCAAAATCTTGCGTTCTCCCACTTCATCCATGTTAGGTCACACGCACACTGTAGAGGGGGTGAATACAGTGTATAGTACACTCAAATCGAACTTAAATAACTTGAGTAACAGAAAACAAACTTTATTGAACCAATAAACTCTGTTACAATATAGAACTGTTACCTCTCAGTGATGAACAAATATCACGAGAGCTGCTAGGGTTATATATATTAATAACTTCGATAATGATAACACTTATAGTGTAAACCCTATGCCTGTGTTTATATATTACACAGTTACAAGATAATCGCTAATTGATATGGAATATAATTCTGCTTCCTAAAATATATCAATCAGATATCTTCTATTCCAAGTATTTCATTCTTCACGGAATTCCTTCTTCATGCATATCTCTTCTTATGTTTTATCTCTATCTTCTTTCCTTTAATCAGCTACTGTCCTTATCTGATCGTCCTTCAGCACTTAAGTTCTGATATCTATCTTCTGATGATTATCTCCTGATAATATAAGTACTGATATCCTTAAGTCCTGACTTCCAGTATAAGCACTGATCAACAGTTAAGTACTGATCTATCCTGTTCACACAAGATCTGAAAGCTAAACATAAGACATATTAGCCATGACATTATCAAATATATCTAACAATCTCCCCCAACTTGTAAATTAACAAAATATACAAGTTAAACAGATATTTGATGATGTCAAAAACATTAAGTACAAATGCATGAGAAATAGACTAGATAACTACAACTTACAGTCCTCAAAGTTTTACCAATTTCAACTTCTGATAATAACTTCAATCTGCATAAATATCAGAATTTAAGCAGTTGTAGATCTTCGACTTGGCTTCATCAACTTCTGATCTCTCTGATGTCAGGAGTTGTTCTGAGATAGTTCTTCAACAAACATTTCTCAGCATATCTTAGTTCATCAATCATTCTCCTTTTAACACCTTTAAGCTCTGCAGTATCTTCACCAGTTTGAAAGATTGCAGCTCTGAGATCATTAATCTTTGCTTTCCTTAACTCCTGGTCTAGTCTTATGACATAAGCTTTGTCAGATTCAAGATTTAATTCAAGTCCCTTAATACCAAGATACGTTCTGATCTGTGCAGTATTAGGCTTCATATCAACAATATCCCCATTGTGATCTCTGTACTTTGGAACATATCTGCTGTCAGACTTAACAGAATAAAGCCTTTTCTGTCTCTGAATCTGTTCTTTTAAGTAGTTTGCAGCAGTCTCTGTTATTCTGTCATCCACTTGAAGTAAGAAAAGTACATGCTCCAAATCTTCAAAATACTTCAAAGGAATGGCATTTTGTCTTATATGATAAACCCTACCATCTGTCATGAAATACAACATGATGTATTCTTTCAAGTAGGTATGGTAAACCATCTGTACAGATTCTAGTTGATTCAATCTCTCAGGAGTTGCTCCAATACCTGGTTCACTCAAGGAAGTTGGATCATCGGTAGTGTTGTATACTCTTCTTTCATCAGCACTTCCCAATCCAGTTTTATCTCTAGCTTCCTTTGCAGTAACTACTCTTGCTTCAAAAACACTTGGAGTAGTCTTCAAAGATTGAGTCTGTTTTGCTTTAGTGAATCCTGGTAGGAGTGTTTTAGATCTATTTTCTGATATCAAGTTAACTTGAGCACTGTCAGAGGTTACTTGCTTCTTCTGAATATCAGAACTTACAATTTCTTGACTCTGAACAACTTGAGCCATGTTAGAGGTTGTTTTAAGAACTTTTCTTGAAGTCAGAGCAAGATCATCTTTTCCATCAGTAATTTCTTCTTTCTCAGGAGGTACATAAGGCTTGATAGGTTCACCAACCTTTTCTTTACCCTTGGATCTTGGATCTATCTGTGGTTGTGATCTAGTCAAAGTTTCTTCAGTATGTATCCTTTCTTTGATCACAAGCCTTTAGGTTTTGGAAGTAACTTTTTACCAGAAGCTTCAGATTTAGATGTGACTTTCTCTGATTTAAGTCTGGCTTCTTCTTTCTTTAAACTTTCCAAGTCCATCCCTGGATTTTCTTGAAGAAATAACTGTCTTGACATTTCCTCATCAAGATCTAGAAGTTCATCAGAACTTATCCTTTTACCAGCAGCAGAACTTATTCTTTTCCCAGTATCAGAACTTGTTCTGTGACTATCTTATCTTGATGTAAACCTTCTACCTTGACTATGACCAGTACCCATTCCAGAGTTTCCTTGGTCATCGTTTCCATCATCCTTTCCTTGCAGTGTCTTGTTGGTTTTGCATTTGGACTTAATTACCTTCTCCCCCTTTTTGGCATCAGCAGGTAATAAAAGAGAGATAAGTAGTTCCACTGAGGTCTGGATTTCAGTAAGTTGCGATTGCTGAGAAGCTTGGTTTGTCAGAATTTGATCAATCTGAGCTTGTTGCTTCTCTTGAGTTTTCTCAATATAAGCAACCCTGTCAATAGTAGGTTGGAAGAACTTTTTCTTATCAATTTTCCAAACTTGTTCCTGTTTGATAAAGTTCTCCTGAATCTTGTGTAGCTCTGCATGAGTGTTAGAATGAAGACCTTGTAAATGTTTAGTACTCAATGCAGTGACTCTAAGCTGGGTTTTAAAATCATCGGAATGTAACATTTCATCAGCTTTAGTCAAGTGCTCAGCAAGATGTAAAGCATTTGGAACACAGGAAACTAAGTTCCATTCCTTAGTCCACTCCTGACCTGCAGGAGTTTCACTCCAAGGTACTGGTGCATCCCCGATAACAAACTCCTTTACCAGTTCAGACTTTGGAAGAGTCAGTGGAGGAGTATGTTCTGAAGGACCTGCTTCATAAGCATCTACAGTTGTAGCAGCCTCACCAGTATCTCCAACATTTGCAGCATCAGAACTTAGAGAATCAGTATCTTCTGATAAGACAACAGTGTGAGTAGCAATGGAGGCTTCAGCATCCTCTAATTGCTGATCTGATATTAAGTTCTGATCAACAGCCATATCCTGATGCTCACCTAAAATCTGATCATCAGCATCTTGATGCAGAGAAGGTGTGAGTGATAACTCAGGAGTTTGAACAGCATCAGTAACAGGTGTTGTGGAAGGATTATTTGCTGTTGGAGCTTCTAAGAAAAGTATTTCAGGCATAACCAGGTTCTGAATATCAATTTCAGCACTTGTGCATGGATCAACAAGAGACACAGAAGGTGAATTAGCCTTGTCAGATACAGGTTCCTGAGATGGAGTTGATGGAGAAAAAGTGACTGGAGCAAATTCCTTGTCTTGTGAGATCAGAGATTCCTGATCCCCTTCCTTAGCTGCTTCCTCCTCATCATCTGAAACTGGCCTTTGTGCCCTCTGTTTCTTGTACTTCCTTGTTGATTTGGATTCCTTGGGAGTGTCAGGAACCGTCATACGTCTAAGCCTCTTGAGAAGCCTAGAACCCCCAAATGCAGAATCCTTCTGAGAAGTTGCCTTCTCAGCTTCATGGACTACAGGTTCTGAAGAAGGAATCTGATCCTCAGAATCTGATTCATCTCTCAAAGTAATTCTCCTCCTCTTTTGAGATGTGTGAGGAACAGTCTTTGTTCTCTTTGGCGTAGAGGATGTAGGCTTCACAGTAGGTGCTGAAGAAGAAGGTTGAGCAGTCTGTGAAGTGGAGAGATATGATTGGAGATAAGTTCTGAGGGTAGGTTGAGTAGAATGAGAGGTAGGTACTGAGGTTGATGGATTTTGGCTATGATGAATTGGGTGAACATTTGAGTAAACAGATTTGTAAGTAGCAGGATCAGCATTTACCAGAATCTGTTTCACAAACTGAGGAATCTGTAATTGTCTCACCATTGATTTCTTTGTGTCAGCATTTATCAGGTCGTTAAAGTACCTTTTTGCAACCTTAAAAGGTGGGGTTTGAGTGCTGACTAACTGGGGTTCAGCAGTACAATACGTGTAAATAAGTTGACGGAATCTAGCAAAATAAACAACATCTCGATCCTCTGTCATCCTATCCCCAATAAAACCAATTATCCCAGTTGCAAAATCAAAATGAGTTTGATGAATAATAGCATACCCGATGTGCTGACTCAGAATTGGGATGGCATCAAAATTTGAACACTTGTTGCCAAAAGCCTTGGTGATGCAATCGAAGAAGAAACTCCATTCTCTTCTGATATTAGCCCGTTTCAACTGTCCAAGTTTCGTCAGACTCTTTTCATATCCCAATTCAGTCATTAACCCCCGAAGTTCTGATTCCTCTGGTATAGAGAAGGTACAATCTTCTGGAAGATGTAATGCTCTTCGTACTGTACCAGGAGTGACTACATAGGATGAATCACCCACTTGGAAGATAATACTGGGAGTTCCTCGTTTACCACCATCATCAAAAACTCCAGTCCTCCAAAACCGCAGAACTTGTTGACTTGAAAATAATTCAGGCTGAGTTAAGGCGTACCCAACCTCACTATGTGCAAGAAGATCTTGGACAAAGTGCAATTCAGATGGAGCTTCAGCATGATCAAGAATTGCAACATAGTTGTTTGGAACAAACTTTGCTCCATCAATGATTAACTCCTTTGGTGCCATGTGAAAAAAATTTTGAGATTCAAGTATGCCTGTTAGGTGTTTGAGATAATATCTGTATGAAAACAATGGAAAAAGTAAAGTGAAGGAGAGTAAAAGTAAGAAGAGAGATAAAAGATTAAGAAATTAAAAAGATTACAGAAATCTTCTCTCTGTTGTACTAATACAAAAAAAATATTACCGTTGGACACCTGTCAGACATGCAGTAATAACGGATAGTTACTGGGCTCGAGAAAACAGGAATGATTACTTACCCAGTTGCCTTGTTTCAAGGAAAAACCATTCCATTTATCAAGAGACACGGTTTTAATTCAAAATTTAAACCGTTAGCACTGATTGAAGTATTTTTCACTGTAACATTAATATTCTGAAAATGAATCATGTTAAAAATGACCGAGATAATTTCGATGAATAAGTGCTGACAAAGAATCAGAACTTAAATAAAGACAAAATTTAAATGGTCATCAGAATATCAAGCAAGATTTAACAACACAAGATAAAATAACTCAGAGACAAAATCTTGAAGTAAAAACAACTTTCATTAATATATCAAGACAATACATTGATGAAATGAAAATTACATCAGTACTTATACAAGATTTTCCCTAAGCTCTTAATCCTAACGTCAACAGCTTTAGTCCTAGCTAAGAAACCTGACAAAGCTGAGGATGAAGAAAAACAGGAAGAAGATGAGATTAAGTCATCTTCCTCTTCCTATCTTCGATGAACAAGATGACGAGTTGTATGATTCGCTCTTGCTGACGGATAGCTTCCCGCCTTTCCTCCTCCAGGCGCTCCAGATGGCGATGATAATCCATCTCGAAGAATAGAAGGTGAGCTAGCACCTCCTGTGGGACAGAGTCCCAGATCTCCTCAGGAATGGCTGTTACATGCCACTCTTGCTGCCAGTCAGCACAACTGAGCTCCATTGTGAAGGTTTGTGTGTTCAAAAACATGTTGTATCGAACCATTGTGTTTTTGACAGAAGAAGAAGGATAAGTGTGTGAGAAGAATGTGATGGAAAGACTGATGTGAAGTGGTTGTTTAAATAGGCAAGAGAATGCCAAGAGACGCAAAGATATTTAATGCTGACAGGTAGAATTAATTTTACCTCGTCTCCCTAGACTTTGAAAAAGAGTAACAGTCATTGGAAAGAGGAAACATGGTCTAGACTGCACAAGACACAAGAAACAATGAACTGTACAAGTACAAATACCATTAATCCTAATCATAGTGACTATTAATCTTCCACTTCAACATATTCGAGTTCGAACTGAGACTGTTATCAAATTTTATTCACAGATAAGCCAAGTAAAGGATTAGACTGAGAAATCAGAACTTAGACCTATACCAGAACTTAATAGTCATCAGAACAGAATTTCTTAACTCGAAAAAGGAATGCCCATCTTAGTAAATACTCATACAAGTTCTGAGTTATGGACGTCAGAACTTAATCATCAGAACGTGTAACTTAGAACTTGTCCTCAGAATTTGTGCAATAATGACACAATGACTGTTTATCTAAAATAACATAGACCACACAGAAATTTTCATCATTCATATGGAGTGATTAGTGTGTGCATTAAGCTAAAAACATACAAAGAGTAAAGTCCGATTCACTTCAGTATATCTTAGAAATAAGGCATAACTAAAATTTTGCTAAAGATCTGTCATTATCCTGAAACCTACTGATGAATGAGTTCATGCTTGAGTCCACCTCAACTGTTTTGTGCTCATTTTATGCATCTTTTGAAATTCTATTTTACAGTGGCTTCTCAGTGTAAGTGAGTCACGACTGTTTATTAGAATTTATGCTATTATCAGAGTATTTCTCCAGTAATCATAGAGTGTGAAAAGTCACCAAGAAAATATTTTGCTTTTTTAATGCATATTTACTTAATACCAGCAATGCACTTGGGTCGTCCTTTCCACAATTTTACTCTAGATCTCAAAGGAGTACCTGATTTTATTCTTTAATCTTTTTGCATTTTCTTTTGATAAGAGAGGTCTATCAGCACTTAGTGCACTCAGCAGTTTTACTAGTATCAGAATTTAACAGATGAGTAGCATTATTCTAATTTGTGACTTAGTAATAAGATATACAAAGTAAACTTAACTAAGCTCAATTATCAGAATTTACTAGTGTCATAAGATTTCCATTGAAATAATTATTTCTTTCATGGAGTCATTTGTTTATTGAAGACTACTAGGTCAGTATCTAGCACAGTTATCCTCATAGGATTGAATAGGTACTAAAACAAACATATCACTTATCAGAGTTTAGAAACATATATCAGACAATAATCAGTACTTAAGGACATTTATCAATTTAGCACAGAATACACAATGATATTAATTCTGTAAATACTGAGCATAAAGTCTGATAACACAGAACAAGTCTAAGCAGATTTAAAGAAAGAACCTGAAACCATTCCAAGTTCATTTACCAATCTTGTAAAAGTAGCTTCACATAATGGTTTTGTGAAGATATCTGCCAACTGTTGATCTGTGGGAACAAAATGCAATTCCACTGTACCTTCATCCACATGTTCCCTGATGAAGTGGTACCTGATGCTGATGTGCTTTATCATTGAGTGTTGAACTGGATTACCTGTCATAGCAATAGCACTTTGATTATCACAATAAATAGGGATTTTAAAATATGTTAACCCATAATCCAGTAATTGATTCTTCATCCAAAGAATCTGTGCACAACAGCTTCCTGCAGCAATATACTCTGCTTCTGCAGTTGATGTGGAAATTGACTTTTGTTTCTTGCTGTACCCAGAAACCAATCTGCCTCCAAGAAATTGGCAGCTTCCACTTGTGCTTTTCCTGTCAATTTTGCAACCTGCAAAATCTGCATCTGAGTAACCTATTAGTTTAAAATCTGATTCTCTAGGATACCATAATCCCAGAGCAGCTGTTCCTTTAAGATACTTAAAGATTCTTTTTACAGCTGTTAAGTGAGGTTCTCTTGGATCTGCTTGAAATCTTGCACAAAGACAGGTAGCATACATGATATCAGGTCTACTAGCAGTTATATAGAGTAGAGAGCCAATCATACCTCTGTAGTCAGTAATATCTACTGATTTACCGGTATCCTTATCCAGTTTTGTTGCAGTGGCCATTGGGGTGGATGCACTTGAACAATCTTGCATTCCAAATTTCTTTAGCAAGTTTCTGGTGTACTTGGTTTGACAAATAAAAGTGCCTTCCTCATTCTGCTTGACTTGAAGGCCCAGAAAATAGCTAAGTTCCCCCATCATACTCATCTGATATCTTGACTGCATTAGTTTGGCAAACTTCTTGCAAAGTTTGTCATTTGTAGATCCAAAAATGATATTATCAACATAAATCTGGACCAAAAGTAAGTCCTTTCCATGGTTGAGGTAGAACAGTGTTTTGTCTATTGTCCCTCTGTTGAATCTACTTTCCAGAAGAAACTGAGCTAAAGTCTCATACCATGCTCTAGGAGCTTGCTTAAGTCCATAAAGTGCTTTATCAAGCCTGTAGACATAATCTGAATGTTTGGTATCTACAAAACCTGGAGGTTGTTCAACATATACCTCTTCCTCCAATTCTCCATTGAGAAAAGCACTTTTCACATCCATTTGAAAGACAGTAAACTTTTTGTGAGCAGCATAAGCCAAAAATATCCTTATGGCTTCTAACCTAGCAACTGGTGCAAATGTTTCATCATAATCAATTCCCTCCTGTTGAGAATATCCTTTTGCAACCAGCCTTGCCTTATTTCTTGTAATTATGCCATCACTATCAGTTTTGTTTCTGAATACCCACTTTGTACCAACAACAGATCTATTCTTTGGTCTTGGCACTAGGGTCCAGACTTTTTTCTTTCAAATTCATTCAACTCTTCCTGCATTGCTTGCACCCAATCAGCATCTTGAAGAGCTTCTTCTACTTTCTTTGGCTCAGTCTGAGAGAGAAAAGAATTGTATAGACACTCATTTGAAGTACCTGTTCTAGTTCTGACACCTGCATCAGGATTTCCAATTATCAAATCAGGTGTATGTGATTTTGTCCACTTCCTTGCAGATGGAATGTTTTCTCTAGAACTGGATGCTCCCCCATGATCCATGCTATCTTCATTTTCATTTTCTGATGCTCCCCCTGAAACTATGCTCTCTGTGTTGGATTCTTCAGTATTTAGATTTTCAGTACTATCAGAACTTGGCTTATCAGAACTTGACGAATCAGAACTTGAAGAGCCAGATGCATGTTCTAATGTTTCTTGAGATGTGGTAGAATCTTGAGTATGCTCCCCCTGCATAGGTGCATCTTCCTTTAACGTAGTCACCACAGTTTCAATAACATCAGAGTTTAATCCGTCAGAGTTTGTAGTATCAGGACTTAGACTGTCAGGTTTTTCAGTATCAGAATATGAGTCTTCATTTTCAAATCTCAGCTGATCATGATCAACAAAATCTTTAAGACCAGTGATCTTCTTGTCATCAAAAGAGACATTGATAGATTCCATGACCACTTTTGTTCTCAAATTATAGACTCTGAAGGCTTTTGTGGAAAGTGGATATCCAACAAAGATTCCTTGATCAGCTTTTAGATCAAACTTTGATAGCTATTCAGGATGAGTCTTGAGAACAAAACATTTGCATCCAAATACATGAAAATATTTCAGATTTGGCTTCTTTTTCTTCACCATCTCATATGGTGTTTTTCCATGCTTGTTAATGAGTGTTGCATTTTGAGTAAAACAAGCAGTCTGCACAGCTTCAGCCCAGAAATAGGTTGGAAGCTTTGCCTCTTCAAGCATTGTACGTGCAGCTTCAATGAGAGTTCTATTCTTCCTTTCAACAACTCCATTTTGCTGTGGAGTTCCAGGAGCAGAAAATTCCTGCTTTATTCCATGGCTTTTACAGAACTCTTCCATTATCAGATTCTTGAACTCAGTGCCATTATCACTCCTTAGAATTTTCACAGAATTTTTGACCATTTTATCCAGCTGTTTGACATGATCAATCAAGATAGATGCAGTTTCACTTTTTGTGTGCAAGAAATACACCCATGTGTATCTGGTGAACTCATCCACTATGACCAACGCATACTTCTTCTTTGCAATAGACATGACATTTACTGGACCAAATAGATCAACATGTATAAGATGATAAGGCTCAAGAATTGATGATTCAGTCTTGCTCTTGAATGAGGATTTTCTTTGTTTGGCTTTCTGACATGAATCACAAAGACCATCAGGAGCAAATATTGTGTTTGGCAATCCTCTCACAAGATCTTTCTTGACCAGTTCATTTATATTGTTAAAATTTAAATGAGAGAGTTTCTTATGCCAATTCCAGCTTTCTTCAATTGATGTTCTACTTAACAGACATATTGTAGAGCCATCAACACTTATTGAAAGCTTAGCTTCATAAATGTTACCACGTCTATATCCTTTCAGAACTACTTTGCCTTTAGATTTACTCACAATTTCACAGTGTTCTTCAAAGAAATCAACATGATAACCTCTGTCACAGATTTGACTTATACTCAGAAGGTTGTGTTTAAGTCCTGAGACCAGAGCTACTTCTTTAATGATGACATTCCCAAGATTGATATTGCCATATCCCAATGTTTTTCCAATGTTGCCATCTCCATAAGAAACACTTGGGCCAGCTTTCTCCATAAAGTCTGATAGTAGGGCCTTATTTCCAGTCATATGACCTGAACATCCACTGTCCAGAACTAGAATATTCTTCCTGTTGCCCTGCAATCATAAGGACCACTAATTATTAGTTTTAAGGACCCAGACTTGCTTGGATCATTTGGTCTTATTAAGTTTGTTAACATTTGCAGCGGATTTAGCATCAGAGTTTATGTTAACATTTTTCTTATCAGAATTTACATTATCAGACTTTGAATCAGAATTTATACTAGAAGGAACAATGGAAACTTTCTTCAAAGAAGGTTTTATTTGATAATAATCATAGTACAGACTATGATATTCCTTACAAGTATAAATGGAATACCATAAACTACCATAATGAAAACAAGGATTTTGTGGTTTGTATCTAACTGACTGACTCTTAACTCCTGATTTCGAAGGTAAGGAGTTAATATTCTTATTTTTCCTGCAAAAAGAAGCCAGATGATTAGAACTTCCACAGTTATGACATGTTTTCCTAGGTGCATCAGGAACAGGTTTATAATCATTGCTTTTATTCACACCTTCCTTTCCATTCCTATTTTTCCTAGGTGATTTTACCTTGTTTGCATTCTTGACATCTTTCAGCTTATGCTTAAGCTGCTTCTTTGTCATTAAGCCTATGTTTACTTCAGCTGTCTTTTCCTGTTTTAGTTTGTCAGAAGTTAATTCCTCTTTAACTTCTGATTTCTCATTATCAGACTTTACAGTTACAAACTTAACAGGTTTTAACTTTGGCTTTTGCTTAACAACAGGCTTAATTTCTTCAGTTCCTTTATCATTCTTATTTTCTCCATAACCTAAGCCCTCTTTCCAATTTTCACTACTTAGCAAATTTTGAGTTGTTCTTCCAGAGTTAGTCCAAATCCTGATTATTTCTCTTTCCTTTTCTAACTCAGTTTTTAGAGATTCATTCATTTTTAGCACTTCATCCCTAACATAAAAAGCATCATCTCTATCCTTCTGAGTTTGATGGAATATGACTAATTCTTTTTCTAAGAAATCATTTCTTTTCTTATATGCAAGATTTTCAGAAGTTAATCTTTCACATGTTAAAGTTTGATCTCTATAGCTAACAAACATGGTTTTAAGATATCTTCTCAACTCATTAATATCATCAGTATGAAAAGCATAAGTAGTCTGAGGTACCTTTGTTTCAGCAGCTTCAGAACTGCTCTCAGCACTTTCTTTATCAGCATTTGCCATCAATGCATAGTTCTCCTCACTTTCAGAGTCTGAAGTGTCTGTCCAGCTTTTCTGCTTTGTGACAAGAGCCTTGCCTCTGTCACCCTTTACCTTCTTGCAGTCAGGAGATATGTGGCCTTTCTCACCACAGTTATAGCATTTAACATTGGTGTAATCTCCTCTGTCAGACTTTCCTCCTCTGCCTTCAGATCTTCTGAAATTCTTCATATCAGAACTTATGCTTTTCCTGGAAACCTTCTTTCCCTTCCTGAACTTCCTGTATGCAATCTTTGTGATTCCTTTCACCATAAGAGCACACAGCTTCATCATCTCCTCATCAGCATCAGTCTCAGGCAAGCTTTCAGAATCTGAGTCATCATCACTTTCAGAACTTGATGACTCAGTATCAGACTTTATGAAAAGAGCTTTACCCTTGTCTTTCTTTGAGGAAGCTGCTTTGAGGAATTCTTCTTCAGCCTTAAGAGCAACTGTCCTTGACTTTCCTCCTTTCCTCTTGCTTCTTTGTTCCATCTCCAGCTCGTGTGTCTTGAGCATTCCATAGATTTCGTCAAGAGTTGTTTCATCAAGATTGTAGTTGTCTCTAATTATCGTTGCCTTCAAATCCCAGCATTCAGGAAAAGCTAACAGGAACTTAAGGTTTGAATCTTCAAGATCATACTCTTTATCAACCAATGACAAATCATTCAAAAGTTTGACAAATCTATCATATAAATCATTCAATGACTCATTAGTCTTTGAGTCAAAGTGTTCATACTCTGGAGTGAGTATTGTCTTCCTGTTCTTCTTAATTGTGTCAGTTCCCTGACATCTTGTTTCCAGAGCATCCCATATCTCCTTAGCAGTCTTGCAGTTGATTACCCTGTTTGACATTACATTATCAATGGCACTATGCAGTAAGTGTCGTACCTTAGCATCCTTAGCAATTGATGTTATGTCCTCAGCAGTATAATCACTCTTCTCCTTTGGTACGGTCATTGCTGCTTCACCTGCAACTACAACAGCGAGTTTGGTTGGTTTGTGAGGACCTTCCTTGATTCTATCCAGGTATTCTGGATCTGTTGCTTCCAGGAACATGGTCATCCTTACCTTCCATATGGGATATTCAGATGGTCTCAGTATGGGAACTCTGATGGTCTCATACCGACTCTGAATTTGTGTCTTTGGTGGTTCCTCAGTTGTGGTAGGCTTAGTTGGAGTTTCTGTGTCCGACATGATTGTGTTTGGATCTTTAACTGTATGTAAGTTAACAGATAGGCTCTGGTACCAATTGTTAGGTCACACGCACACTGTAGAGGGGGTGAATACAGTGTATAGTACACTCAAATCGAA
The DNA here is from genome assembly GCF_009905375.1 of Apium graveolens. Classification (NCBI taxonomy): domain Eukaryota; kingdom Viridiplantae; phylum Streptophyta; class Magnoliopsida; order Apiales; family Apiaceae; genus Apium; species Apium graveolens. Next base: position 172,526,719 of record NC_133648.1, on the reverse strand, counting down.
CTTAAATAACTTAAGTAACATAAAACAAACTTTATTGAACCAATAAACTCTGTTACAATATGGAACTGTTACCTCTCAGTGTTGAACAAATATCACGAGAGCTGCTAGGGTTATATATATTAATAACTTCGATAATGATAACACTTATAGTGTAAACCCTATGCCTGTGTTTATATATTACACAGTTACAAGATAATCGCTAATTGATATGGAATATAATTCTGCTTCCTAAAATATATCAATCAGATATCTTTTATTCCAAGTATTCCATTCTTCACGGAATTCCTTCTTGATGCATATCTCTTCTTATGTTTTATCTCTATCTTCTTTCCTTTAATCAGCTACTGTCCTTATCTGATTGTCCTTCAGCACTTAAGTTCTGATATCTATCTTCTGATGATTATCTCCTGATAATATAAGTACTGATATCCTTAAGTCCTGACTTCCAGTATAAGCACTGATCAACAGTTAAGTACTGATCTATCATGTTCACACAAGATCTGAAAGCTAAACATAAGACATATTAGCCATGACATTATCAAATATATCTAACAATCCCAATGTACGGGTGATCTGCATTTTCTTCCGTATAATGCTTCATACGGTGGCATTCCAATGCTTGCGTGATAACTATTGTTGTAAAAAAATTCCACCAAAGGTAAATGCTCATCCCGACTGCCTTCGAAATCAATCGCACAAATTCGTAGAATGTCTTCAATCATTTGTATAGTTCTTTCACTTTGCCCATCGGTTTGCGGATGATACGCGGTACTCATGTTTAATTTAGTTCCAAGACATTCCTGAAATTATCTCCAAAATCTTGAATTGAAACGGGGATCTCGATCAGACACGATAGATATTGGAACTCCATGTCGCATCAAAATTTCCTTGAGATACAAGTGCACTAGCTTGTGGAGTGAAAATCTTTCGTTAATCGGTAGAAAATGTGTCGACTTCGTTAGTCTGTTAATGATTACCCATATCGCATCATGATTTGCTTTAGTCCTTGGCAGTCCTACCACAAAATCCATCGCTAAATGTTCCCATTTCCATTCTGGAATATCTAATGGTTGTAATAATCCGCTCGGACGTTGATGTTCCGCTTTGACTCTCTGGCATGTGTAGCATTTACTCACCCATTCTGCTATTTCCTTCTTCATATTCGGCCACCAAAAGTTTTACTTCAGATCATGATACATTTTTGTACTTCCCGGATGAATGGAATACTTCGAACTGTGCGTATTTCACAATATTTCTTCTTTTAGTTCTGCCACGTTAGGGATCCAGATTCTTGATGCAAAGCATAAAATTCCTTCATTATCCTTCAGAGTTGTGATTTCTTCTCCGGTTAAGTCGTCATCTTGACTCATCACTTCTTCTTGACAGCGGCGATACTTCTCTAGCAACTCTGGTTGAAAAGTCATAGCGTAGATAGCTTCTGTAGATTTATTGGGAACACAAATTTCGATTTCCAATTTATTGAATTCCTTGGCTAATTCTTCGCATAAAGTTAACAAATTCAATCTTTCTTTCCTTCTCAGCGCATCTGCCACAACATTTGCTTTCCCTGGATGATAACTGATCGTAATATCGTAATCTTTAATCAATTCCAGCCATCGGCGTTGTCGCATGTTCAGTTCCTTTTGCATAAAGATGTACTTCAGACTTTTATGATCTGTGTAGATTTCGTATTTCTCACCGTAGAGATAGTGTCTCCAAAGTTTCAACGCAAATACGATCGCTGCTAATTCCAGGTCATGAGTAGGATATTTCTGTTCATGAGGTTTTAGCTGTCTCGAAGCATATGCAATGACATTACCGTGATGCATCAATACACATCCTAATCCGCGATATTAGTCCTCGCTATAAATGACAAAATTCCCATGCTCGTCTGGTAATACGAGTACCGGTGCGGTTACTAACCGATTCTTCAGCTCTTGAAAACTTCCTTCACATTTGTCGTCCCATACGAACTTTTCACTTTTTTGAGTTAACTTTGTCAATGGCGTTGCTATTTTCGCAAAATCTTTAACAAATCTTCTATAATATCCTGCCAATCCTAAGAAACTTTGAACTTCTGTCGGTGTCTTTGGTCTTTCCCAATTTAACACAGCTTCAATCTTCGCTGGATCAACTTGGATGCCTTCCCTACTGATGATGTGCTCTAGAAATTGTACTTCCTTTAACCAGAATTCATATTTCGAGAATTTCGCGTACAGTTGCTCTTTCCTCAAAATTTCTAAAGCTATTCTCAAGTGCTCATCATGCTCTTCTTCCATCTTTGAGTAAATCAAGATGTCATCAATAAATATGATCACGAATTTATCCAAATATTTTTTGAATACTCTGTTCATCAGATCCATGAATGTTGCTGGCGCGTTAGTCAAGCCGAATGCCATTACAAGAAACTCGTAATGTCCATATCTCGTACGAAATGCAGTCTTGGAAATATCTTCAGATTTAATCTTTAATTGATGATAGCCTGATCGCAAATCTATTTTCGAAAACCATGCGGCTCCTTTTAGCTGATCGAACAAATCGTCGATTCTCGGTAAAGGATACTTATTCTTAATAGTGAGCTTATTCAATTCCCGATAGTCAATGTATAGTCGCATACTGCCATCTTTCTTCTTCACGAACAATACCGGTGCACCCCATGGGCATACACTAGGTCATATGATGTCTCGGTCTAGAAGATCTTGCAGTTGCGTTGATAATTCCTTCATCTCGACTGGAGCCATTCGATATGGAGCTTTCGAAACTAGTTTTGTACTTGGTGCTAGATCAATCGTGAATTCAATTTCTCGATCTGGCGGTAACCCTGGAAGCTCGTCTGGAAAGACGTCCGGAAACTCACATACAACTGGAATGTCTTCTAATTTAGGACTTCCCTTTTCAGTATCTAACACGTAAGCTATGTACATCTCACATCCTTGTCGAAGCAATCGTTTGGTCTGCATCACTATCAGAAATTTCTTCCGCTGTTTTTCGCCCTTGAACATTACCGTTGCATTTTCCGTAGTTCACAATTTGACTTTCTTATTCGCGTAATCGATCTGAGCATTATGACAAGCTAACCAATCCATTCCCAAAATGACATCGAACTCTCGTAGCTTAAAAGGAATCAAATCTACAGAAAAATGATGTCCAGCTATTTCTATATCGCACGCAGGACATACTCGATCTACTCGAACTTGGTCGTCATTCGCTAATTTTATAATTAACGTCTCACTCAACCATTCGATTTCGCAGTGTAATTTAACAAGAAATTCTTCAGAAATAAATGAACGGGTATCTCCAGAATCAATTAATACTTTTGAATCTACAGAATTCACCAAAAGCGTACCTGCAATTACACTCGGACTCTGCACTGCTTCTTTCATTGTCATGTTGAAAGTGCTTGCTCTGGGTTGATTAGGCGGCGGTGGCGGAGGTAATGTCAATACTTTAAGAATACTAGCTGTCATTGCTGGTCATTTATAATTCCTAGTGATATGCTCTTTCTTCTCACATTGGTAGCAAGTAATTTCTGTTGTCTTTCCCGTTGGACATTTGTTAGAATAGTGCCCTTTCTGCTTGCATATGAAACATGTCACATCTGCTTTGATACATACGCCGGTGTGCTTGCGTCCACAAGTTCTGTAGTACGGCACTGGGACTCTGACAATTCCCTGCTGTTTGGGGGCTTGGAAACGATTACCTGTTTTCTAGGTACCTTGTCCTATCCTTTTGAAATTCAAATTTGTTCGGGTTTGAAATCCCGCCTTCTTGCTAGAGCGGTCTTGGAAACTTCCTTGTCCTCTATCCCTTTGAGATCTTTCACTTTCTCCTTCGATGATCAAGGCTTCTGGACTACGATGATATATGTTATTAATTCAAAAACTGTAACTTGTCCACGGATCCACGGTCGTAATCCCTCTTGAAACCTTTGAACTCGTTTCTCTTCAGTATCCACTTATTCTGGGACGAATCTAGCCAATTCAGTAAATTTGGCTTCATACTCTATCACAGACATACTTCCTTGCTTCAGTTCCAAAAACTTAATCTGCATTTGATTTCTCACATAGCGAGGAAAATGTTTCTCTAAAAACAACTCTTTAAACCTATCCCATGCAATAACATCTTAACCCTCTAAAGCCTTTTTAGATTCCCACCAATAATTTGCTTCTCCTTTCAACAAATAACTAGCAAAGTCAGTCTTCTGGTCTTCACCTATCTTCACTAGTGCAAACGCTTTCTCTATTTCCTTTAACCAGGTGGTAGCTTTAATAGAATCAGCTGACCCATCAAATTATGGAGGTTTAACCGACTGAAACTGCTTAGAAGTAACAACAGGTAATGCTGGTGGTATCTGGAGCTCAGGACGAGGTGGCTGTTGTAACATTTGTTGTTGAATCTGTTATTGTTGATGCTACATCATTACCATTTATTGTTGCATCAGATGAAACATTTGGTTCATGGTCTCATTAGTCTGTCCTTCAGAATTGCTGTTAGAAGTCTCAGTCCTAGTCTTTCTTTTTGGTGCCATCTTCTGATAATAAAACAAGTAATATTTCTTTAACAGTTTAATAAACAATTAACAGTAGTTAAGAAAACAATTTATCTTGTATTACCAACATGATTTAAATAAAAAAAACAGTTGATGAATATAAAAACTGGAAATGTAAGCAGTAAAATAAAATATTTGTTCTTTTCTCTTTTTTTTTGGACAGAATTTATAAAATGAAAAGCTGTAAAACTGTAAAGACTGAAATTTAAATAAAAGAAATTTAAAAAAGTTCATTTTATATATATGACACCAGCCTCAGGTGTAAATGCTTGATACAAAAAGTCTCGCTCTGCTGGTTATCACCGCGGCGACAAGTCACACTAACTACTATCAGTCAAACTACTACTACAGGTTAAACTACTAATACACACATACACACTACTCACTATGTTATACTATGCTGCCTCTAAATACATCTGTACTCTAAAGTCACTGTCTCAAAACCCAGGTGGAATACGCCTCAGCTCATCCCTAAGTGCCTGGACCAAAGTCTGTGCCAAGTAGAATATCCTGTAGAACTCTGCGAAAGAAGGTGGTCCCTCATGGGCCAAATCATCTAGCTCCCAAGTGGCACTCATCAAAACCGACTGCAACCTCTGTCTCATATAGTAATCTGGCTGTAGGGCCGCTAACGGTCCTTTGTCCCTCTGGTCAAATAAATGCATAATCTCTTGGCACTGTGCTCTCCAATACTCCACATCCTCTCTCATAACCCTGTACTCATGGTATGGTACCATATGCGGCTGTGCAACCTGACCCACTGACTCATATGACGGAACCCTCGGTATACTTGCACCCTGTTGTGGTAACCCTAACTGTAGATCCACATCATGCTCTCCCATCCCTTCGACTGGAATCATCTGAAATACGTCCGACTATGGGGCATGCACTGGTATGGGAGGTAACACTAATGGTGGTGATAACTCCTGCTCAATCCCCGGTATAAACTGATGCTCAACTGGTAAAGGAATCATCGGCTCAAAGAACTTAAATGGATCGAACATCTCTATAGGGTCATGGACTATCCCCTGTACTGGTGGTACTGGCTCCTGTGGCAATGATGGTGGAGGTGGTAGAGGAGGAAATATGTACTCAGATACGGAAGGTATAACTGGTGCTACTGGTCCGGTGACTGTCCTCTTAGAAGAAGCCAAATAACCCGAAGACGCCATCTGATAATATACCAAAAAAAAAGAAAGGTCACTAAACAGTCCTAAGATTTATACTTTCCTATTCTAATCTAACCTAAATCCTAACACTACTCTTCCTATTTAACTATTACTATCCTATGTGATCTCCCTATCTTATCTTAACCCTAATGTTCTTGTTTTCAGGGACCAAAAACCTATAGCTCTAATACCAAACCTGTAACGCCCTCCAGACCCGGGGTATAAGTCTGGGGATTACTAGCTAATCACCAAACCTATACAATCTGATTAACAAATAATAAAAAAATGAATCTAAACCCCTTTAACACTAACCAGGATCTTTTTAGGTTGAAGTATGAAAACAAGAACCACTCACTACTTTTATTACAAACCAAATTCAAAATCTCACAAACTCTCTTTATTACAAACCATTGTCTAATCAGTTTTAAACTAAGTTCATCTTTTTATTCAAACACACACCCTAACTATCTACACACCACCTGTTCGGGCAACTCAAAGCTTTCTTCCTGGATTGGGATCAACACCTTGGGTATGAGAGGATCCCGAGGCTTGACCCGCTTCTTTACCACTCGAGTCCTGATGGGTTTCATATTCCTTCTTAACTGAAAACAATAAGGTTAATAATAACAAAAAGGGTGAGCCAAAAATTGCTCAACAAGTCCGCAAAATATAAACAGTGTTAAAGCAATTTTAATGAAACCATAACCCGGGTATATCTGCAAAGAAATAACCCCGCGAGAATAGAAAGAAGGCCATTACTGGTGAATACAAATGAACTAAATTGGACACAAGTTCGCATCTATAACCTACTGATCAGCCAGAATACATAGCAGATCTATATCTCACTATATAGATCCCGTCGGGCTCCCAGGTACTATGGCCCATCTCAAGGATCCTGTTATGTCCCGGTCCTTAGGATTAAGTAAATTTAATCCCCAATGTATCATTATCCATTCCCTGGAATAGCAACCGGAACAATCAGTATGCTTTGACATATTCTAATCACTAGAATATATCCATAATTGTGAGCAACAATTGGAATATGAACAATAAAGTCAAATGAAAAGGATAAGCAAGAATCGAAATGAAATATGAATAAAGGAATCAAAAGAGTGCAACCGTGATAAGAATCTGAAGAAATATCACTATTCTGAAAATAGAATAGGGGAGAAACTTGCCTTCTGCGCGACTCACTACAATTAAATCACCTTCGTCTATCACCTACTCAACCTGCCTTGCTGGCTTAGCTTCTGTTAGCAAAAATAGACTGGTTAAGTCATTTCGTACTTCAATTGCGTCTTGAATCGACTTTACATCGTTTCTATTGTCTACCCATGCGCTTATGACTGGCTCGTATATTATATATTAGCAAGTAAGACTCGATTAACCATATAATACACATAAGCACATAAGCACATAATCATTTTTATAGTTAAAATAATTTTTAGAATTAAAATCGACTCGCTGATCGCTTCACTGCTCATCATCTACCTTGTTTCCCATTTTTCTGGAATTTTTCGGATTCGTCTCGGCACGCATTTCGACTGATAATCAAACAAGTAACAAAGTCAACTAATTTCTAGAAGAGATTAGGCTTTATTATTACTTTTAATGAAAAGAATTCATTTTTCTGAGTCAAAGGGCTTTCGTTTCGCTCAAATTGGAGTAACGGTCTAATTAATATCAATTAAACACTGATAATTCAATTTATTATTCAATATACATAATTATTACTAATTTTTAAACACTAAAATAATTTTTAAATAATTATTTAAGAAAATCAGAGTCAAAAATAATTTTTCTATAATTTTTGGAATTTAAATGAGTTTGTTATGATTTATAGAAAATTATTTGATTGATTATCGAAGTAATTAATTATTTTTAAATAATTAATAAATAATAAATAACTAATAAATAATTAATAAATAATTATTTAATAATTTATAATAATTAATCCCTAATTATTAGGATTAATTAAAATTTATTACAAATATTTACAATTTATTATTACTTACTCGATTAGATCGATCATTTACAAATAAATAATTGATACAATTAGCTGTTACGTAATCTATCGAGTAATTAGTTATTATTTGAATCAGAATCCAACTCAACGATCAACTACTCGTATTAATACGAGTTACTCACCCTTCTCGTATAATTATTGAAACATTACAGTTATTATTACAATTTATACGATTTAAATCAATTATCTGTATTTAATTATTCGTTATGAATAATTATTACGATATTATTCGAATAATTAACTATCGCTCGAATTATAATAATCAAACTTATCGTTCAATTACTCGTGTAGATACGAGTTACTCGTTTTATTTAACTAATTATCGAATCTTTAAATCATAATATTCGATTAATTTTAATCCATAATTATTAAGTAATTATTTAATTACTAAATAATAAATAACTAAGTAAATAATTAGATAAGTAATTAAATAATTAATTAAATAACTAAATTTGAATTTATAAATTAATAAAATAATTTAGGAATTATTAGTAAAAAATTTCAGAATTTAAAACTAATTTTTTTAATAGATTTTCAGAATTAATAAAACTGATTTTTAACTTTATAAAATATAATAAAATAATAAAAATCCAGAAACAGGAACAGAAAACTGATTTGGGACTTTTCAGGATCAAACCCGGGTCGTTACCTGGGTCGTAACCGGGTCGACTCGGGTCGCTCAAGAACAGCGGCGGGTCGTCGGCCGAAGGAGCAGATTCCGGCGACCCCTCCCCAGTTTCCGGCAGCCATCAAATCTCGACCAAAACGAGATGAAATCGAGTGATTCAAAGAGGGCTTTCACTCAGTTTCATCCCAGGAACTCGACCCTAACGTCCAAAATAACCGACGATTGCTGGGTTGTCTTCTCCGGCGAAAAGCAGAGCTTTTCCGGCGGGTTAAACCGGAAAAATGGATCTTGTTAAAACGGAAACCAATTTCGATGATTCGGGTGTTAAATCAAAGCTTAAAATATTTACAATAGATCCTCAACCACCACCACAGTCACAGATCAACCAATAATTCAGAAAATTAAAAACAAAATCGTCAAAATTTCAAGACTTCGTTCATCACTTTCAGGGAATCGTTTGGTCCAAATATATACTCGAATCGACTGTACACAACCTAAAGAAGCTATATCAATCATCAATAACATCTAATAACCCCTGAAATTAAAAGCCCTAATTCGATGCATAAACCCTAAAAATTAAATTGAAAAACGATGCAGTTAAACATGAAATTGATAGTAAAATCAGATAGTAGAGCTCAAGAGCTTTTGATTGACTACTTACATGTCTGATTTGGAGGTTGGAATCACGATCAAATCTCCAGTTGAAGTCAAGAACACCAAACCCTAATTTCTGGAAAATTTGGGGAAATTGCAGAATTTTCTGATTTTTAATTAAATAAATTAATAATAATTAGGGTAATTATAGCTAAAAAATTAATACTTCTAAATAAAATTAAGGGTCTAATTATACATCTAATAAAAATATTTGGCCCTAATTTTTATAATTTTTGAGTATTAAAATTTAATTTATAAATATTTTATATATACAATATATATGCCAAAATTTTCCAAAAATTGTAAATAATGCAAAAATACAAAGAAATTGTATAAATAAAAGTCCTATAAGTTTATAAAAATAAAAATGTGATTTTTGTGTCGTTTTTAACACCCAATGGGGCCCAGAAAAGTCATTTTTCGCAAAACGAAAAAATTTATAAAATGTCTAGATGTTCAGAATAATGCGATGGTAAAGGCTGTTTAATGAAAAATAAGGCCCATTATTTTATTTGAAATACTGGCTTTAAAATCATGGTTTGGGTCATAAAACGTTTGAAATGAAACTTATGAATGCAAAATAAAATATCTGAAAAATATCTTAAAAATACCGGAATAACACAGAATACACCTAACACGTAGCAATTAGGGTTTGACAGATAATTACACATAATAACACATTAATACACATAATTTATTATAAATATGATATAATACAGACGTAAATTTCCCAGACATTACACCATTCCCTCCTTATGTGAGGTCTCTTCGATTGACCAAGCTTTGCCAATGTCTTTTCATACCCTATACTGACCATCATATTTTGAAGAACTGGCTCCTCAACTGTAGAGTAAACGCAGTTCTCAGGAAGCTGCAGTGCTTGTCGAACCGTGGCCAATGTCACGAGATTCTCGTCCTCTCCTGATGAAAAGATAATACTTGGGGACCCTTGAGCACCACCATCATCATATACTCCACTTCTCCAGAACTTCAGCACTTGATTTCTAGAGACTGCATCAGGTTGGATCAGAGCATACCCAATATCAGAATTAGCGAGAAAATCCTGAATGAAGTGAAGTTCCGATGGAGCTTCAGCCTTGCTAAGAATGGCGGAGTAGTTGTTAGAAACAAACTTAGCTCCATTGAAAATTACATCTTTTGGTGCCATCTTTGTAAGAAATTAAGTGGGAAAGAGAGTGTTTGCAAAGTGTTTGTTAATAGTCCTGAAAGAAAACGCTTCAGAGAATATTAGAGAGAGAGAGAGAGAGAGAGAGAGAATAAGAGAGATGAAAAATAGAAAAGTAAGTTAAAGATTATAAAATCTGTTAACTCCCATATATATACTCTCTCCACTCAACAGTTATATTTTTGAAGCCTAATATACACTTTACACCTGGCACTGTGTGAACAGTCAATAAACGGCTAAAGAGGAGTTAATGGGCATGTAAAATAAGCAATAATTACCGTGCACATGCAGGTTTTCAGGACATACACGTTAACCACTAACCCATAATGATTATGACTATTTTTCTCTTACCCAAATTTATTCTGATGTAAATATGACTGTTTCAAATTTTACCACAAATAAGTCAAGTAAAGAAAAATGCCACGTAAGCGTCAAAGATTCCATCAGGATTTAATATCAGAACTTAACTTATACCAGATTTTAACAGTCATCTAAACATGGCTTCTGTACTCAAAAAGTGAATATCTTTTTCTGTGATTTTTCATACAAATACTGACTTGTTTTCTTCAGAGGTTAATCATCAGAACTTCCATCAGAACTTGTCCTAAAAAATTATGCAAATAACACTTAGCTGTTTGTCAAAAACAACTTAATCACCACAGTAATTTTCATCATTCATATGGAGTGAAAGTGTGTGCATTCAGCAAAATATCAGATAGAGATTAAAGTCTGATCAACTTCAGTACATCTTAGAAATAAGGCATAACTCAGAAAAATGCTTAAAATCTGTCATCAGTCATGATGTCTACTATAGAACAACTGTATGCATGAGTCAACCTCAACTATTTGTGTTCATTTTATGCATCTTTTGAAATTCCTTTTTACAGTGGCTTCTTAGTGTAAGTGAGTCACAACTTCTTATCACAATTTATGCTATAATCAGAGTATTTCTCCAGTAATCATAGAGTGTGAAAAGTCACCAAGAAAACAATTTTTGCTTTTCTAATGCATATTACTTAATACCAACAATGCACTTGGGTCTTCCCTTCCACATTTCTACTCTAGATCTCAAAGGACTACCTGACTTTTATTCTTTTCTTTTCATTTCTTTTCGTTTGATAAGTGAGGCTTATCAGCACTCAGTTCATTCTTAAGATTTATTGACAACAAAATTTGACAGATAAGAAACAGGAATCTAGTTTGTGACTTAGTAATAAGATACACAAAGTAAACTTGACTAAGCTCAATATCAGAATCTTCTTGTGTTAATGAGTTTCCACATAAATAACTAGTTCAAACATGGGATTTCTAGTATGTTAAAGACTAATAGATCAGCATCTAGCACAGTTATCCTCATTGGATTGAATAGTCACAGAACATTCAAAACACTTATAAGAGTATATAAATCCACATCAGATAACAATCAGCATTTAATGAATTTTCAAATTAAGCACAGATTACATATAGATAATACAATCTGTAAACACTGATCATAAAGTCTGATGCATGAGAGCAAAAACTAAGCAGATTTAGAGAAAGAACCTGAAACCATTCCAAGTTCATTTACCAATCTTATAAAAGTAGCTTCATATAGTGGTTTTGTGAAGATATCTGCTAGCCGTTGATCTGTTGGAACAAAATGCAATTCCACTATACCTTCATCCACATGTTCCCTTATGAAATGGTACCTTATGCTGATGTGCTTTGTCATTGAGTGTTGAACTGGATTACCTGTCATAGCAATAGCACTTTGATTATCACAGTAAATGGGGATTTTAGAAAATTCTAACCCATAATCCAGTAACTGATTCTTCATCCAAAGAATCTGTGCATAACAGCTCCCTGCAGCAATATATTCTGCTTCTGCAGTTGATGTGGAAATTGACTTTTGTTTCTTGCTAAACCAAGAAACCAATCTGCCTCCAAGAAATTGGCTGCTTCCACTAGTGCTTTTCCTGTCTATTTTGCATCCTCCAAAATCTACATTTGAGTAACCAATTAGCTTAAAATCTGATTTCCTAGGATACCACAATCCTAGATCAGCTGTACCCTTAAGGTACTTGAAAATTCTTTTCACAGCTAATAAGTGAGGTTCTCTTGGATCAGCCTGAAATCTCTGTAGTTAGTAATATCTACTGATTTACCAGTATCCTTATCTAACTTGGTTGCAGTGGCCATGGGAGTGGATGCAGTTGAACAATCTTACATTCCAAATTTCTTCAGTAAATTTCTGGTATAGTTGGATTGACAGATACAAGTGACTTCTGCAGTTTGCTTGACATGAAGGCCCAAAAAATAGCTGAGTTCTCCCATCATACTCATTTGATATCTTGATTGCATTAGCTTTGCAAACTTCTCACACAGTTTGGAATTAGTAGAGCCAAATATGATATCATCAACATATATCTGTACCAAAAGTAATTCCTTTCCATGGTTGAGGTAGAATAAAGTCTTGTCAATTGTGCCTCTGTGAAATCCACTTTCCAGAAGGAATTGAGCTAAAGTCTCATACCATGCTCTTGGAGCTTGCTTAAGGCCATAAAGTGCTTTGTCAAGCCTATAGATATGATTGGGAAATTTAGGATCTACATAGCCTGGAGGTTGTTCAACATATACCTCTTCATCCAATTTTCCATTGAGAAAAGCACTTTTTACATTCATTTGAAAGACTTTAAACTTCTTGTGAGCAGCATAAGCCAAAAAGATCCTTATGGATTCCAATCTAGCAATTGGTGCAAATATTTCATTATAATCAATACGCTCCTGTTGAGAGTAGCCTTTAACAACCAGTCTTGCTTTATTCCTTGTAATTATGCCATCACTGTCAGTTTTGTTTCTGAACACCCATTTTGTACCAACAACTGATCTGTTCTTTGGTCTTGGCACTAGGATCCAGACTTTATTTCTTTCAAATTCATTTAACTCTTCCTGCATTGCTTGCACCCAATCAGCATCTTGAAGAGCTTCTTCCACTTTCTTTGGTTCAGTCTGAGATAGAAAAGAATGATAGAGACATTCATTTGAAGTTGCAGTTCTAGTTCTGACACCTGCTTCAGGATCTCCAATGATTAGATCAGGTGTATGTGCTTTAGTCCATTTCCTTGCAGATGTAAATTGATCTCTAGAACTGGATCGTCCCCCATGATCCATGCTGTCTCCATCGGCATTATATGATGCTCCCCCTGTAGTTATGCTCTCCGAGACTTCAGAAATTGAATATGATTTTTCAGGAGTTGAAGAATCAGAGCTTCCAGAATTATCAAAATTTGGCTCATCAGAACTAGATGAATCAGAACTTGATGCTTCTTGAGAGTCTTGAGATGTGGTAGTTTCTTCAGCTTGCTCCCCCTGGACAGGTGCATTTTCCTTTGGAGTTGTTACCACAGTTTCAATGACATTAGAACTTAATCCATCAGAACTTACAGGATCAGGATTTAAGTCATCAAAATTTCCAGAATCAGAATTTAAATCTTCATTCTCAAATCTCAGCTGATCATGATCATTGAAATCTTCAAGTCCGGTAATCTTCTTATCATCAAAAGAAACATTGATAGATTCCATGACAACTCTTGTTCTCAAATTGTAGACTCTGAAGGCTTTTGTGGAAAGTGGATATCCAACAAAAATTCATTCATCAGCTTTTAGATCAAATTTGGACAGCTATTCAGGATGAGTCTTAAGAACAAAACACTTGCAACCAAATATATGAAAGAATTTCATATTTGGCTTCTTCTTTTTCACCATCTCATATGGTGTTTTCCATGCTTGTTTATAAGTGTAGCATTTTGTGTAAAACAAGCAGTCTGCACAGCTTCAGCCCAAAAATAGGTTGGTAGCTTTGCTTCATCAAGCATTGTTCGTGCAGCTTCAATGAGAGTCCTGTTCTTTCTTTCTACAACTCCATTTTGCTGTGGAGTTCCAGGTGCAGAAAATTCCTGTTTGATTCCATGATCTTTGCAGAACTCTTCCATGACTGAATTCTTGAACTCAGTGACATTATCACTCCTTATGATTTTAACAGAATCTTTTATCAATTTATCCAGCTTTCTGACGATCATTTAGGGTAGATGCAGTTTCAGTCTTCTTGTGCAACAAGTACACCCAAGTGTACCTTGTGAACTCATCCACTATAACCATGGTATATTTCTTCTTTGCAATAGACATGACATTGACTGGACCAAATAGATCAACATGTAGTAGGTGATAAGGCTCAAGAATTGATGACTCAGTTTTGCTCTTGAAAGAAGATTTTCTTTGTTTTGCCTTCTGACATGGATCACAAAGGCCATCAGGAGCAAATACAGTTTTTGGCAGTCCTCTCACAAGATCTTTCTTTACAAGCTCATTTATATTGTTGAAATTTAAATGAGAGAGTTTATTGTGCCAATTTCAGCTTTCTTCAATTGATGTTCTACTCAACAGATAGATTGCAGAACCATCAGTACTTGTTGAAAGTCTGGCTTCATAAATGTTACCATGCCTGTATCCTTTCAGAACCACTTTGCCTGTTGAATTACTTATAACTTCACAGTGTTCTTCAAAGAAATCCACATGATAACCTCTGTCACAGATTTGACTTATACTCAACAAATTGTGTTTAAGTCCTGAGACAAGAGCTACTTTTTCAATAATGACATTCCCAAGATTTATCTTGCCATATCCCAGAGTTTTTCCAATATTTACATCTCCATAAGAAACTTCTGGGCCCGCTTTCTCCATAAAATCTGATAGCAGGGCTTTATTTCCAGTCATATGTCCTGAACATCCACTGTCCAGAACTAGGATGTTCTTCCTGTTGCCCTGCAATCACAAAGACCACCAATGGTTAGTTTTAAGGACCCAGACTTGCTTGGATCCTTTGGCCTTTTTAAGTTTGTTAACATTTGCAGCGGATTTAACATCAGAGTTTATGCTAACAATTTTAGTATTAACAGTATCAGATTTTGCATCATACTTTGCACTAGAAGGAATTAAAGCAACTTTCTTCAAAGAAGGTTTTATCTGATAATTGTCATAGTACTAACTGTGATATTCCTTACAAGTATAAATGGAATGCCATATAGTACCATAATGGTAAGGAGTTTATATTCTTATTCTTCCTGCAAAAAGAAGCCAGATGGTTAGAGTTTCCACATTTATAGCATTTCTTTCTAGGAGCATTAGGAACATGCATATAATTGTTACTTTTATTCACACCTTCCTTTCCATTCCTATTTTTCCTAGCTACCTTTACCTTGTTTACACTGGTAATCTCTTTCAGCTTATGTTTAAGTTGCTTCTTTGTTATTAAGCCTATGTTAACTTCAGTTGGTTTATCTTGTTCTAATTTGTCAGAACTTGACTCTGCTATCACTTCTGTCTCAATATCTTTCATCTTTTCAGAATCAGACTTTACAGTTTTAGCTACAAATTTAACAGGATTTACCTTTGGCTTAGTAGTCTGTTTAATAATAATTGGCTTAACTTGTTCAGTTCCTTTTTCACTTTTCTCATCTCCGTAACCTAAGCCCTCTTTCTAGTTTCTACTACTTAGTATATCCGGAGTTGCTCTACCAGAGTTAGTACAAGTCCTAATAATCTCTCTCTCCTTTTCTAACTCAGTTTTTAGAGATTTATTCATTTTTAGCACTTCATCTCTAACATAGAAAGTGTAACGTCTGGGAAATTTATGTAATTATTTTTATCAATAAATAATTATTATGTGATTTTTAAGTGAATTTTGGTGAATTATTTGATGATGGATAATAATATTTGGATATTTATTTCTGATAAAATTTGGATATTTTAATTTCCAATTATCCAGAATTAAATCTAGATAATTTTGGTATTTTTCTGGTAATTTTTGGATTATTATTTGATTTTATGAGAATTTATAGGATTAATAATGATTATTTTTACAAAAATATAAAATTACTTTTTAGAATCAGAAATTATTCCACTTCAATCGTTTTTATGTTTTCACAACCCGAAATTTTTTCGAAAACTCCTTCCTAACCTAATCTGATAATTCTAAACACTTTCCGTATTTTGACTTTTTCGATCCGGGGTACGGTTTGACCTAAACGAGTCCCGATGTGAAATTTTTGATACGCAAATCATTTTATATATCGATAAGAATCCATATTCTCAAAAGGCGAGACATTATTACCTTATTTTTGTATAAAGTGTTTTATAAAAGACTCTTTTTTGATAATTATCCAAATCGGGTATCAAAATTGTATCGTTATGTACTTAGCGGCTAAGTAACCTATTTTCGGATCCAAAAGGTAAATGTAATTATCGAATTATTAAACAAATCAAATGTTTGATGATTCGGTCAGCTATGTGCTGTGTATTATTTATTGTTTTTAAATTGTTGGATGCAAAGGTCAATTTTATGATTAATTATCGAGTTGTATGAACTTAATTCATTTTTAAAATGATTTTATTGAATATTTATTCTCATAAATGCTAAAACAGCTCCTAAAGTTATTTTTGTTGATTTATAATTTTATTTATTATTTTTAGGAGTTTATAAAATTTAGAAATCAATATTTTATTAATTATTTATTTATAAATGATTTTCTGCGTGTGTTTAATGGTAAAATCCATATTTAATTATGGAAATCTTCAAAAATTATGAAACTTATATTTTATTAAGTTCGTATTATTCTGAGAATTTTAAAATTATTTTGGTAATTTTCGGGGTTAATCTTACTCGTGCGTTGTTTCGTTTACTCGTTAAATGCATGTATAAGTTGTGTTTGTAAAATATTTTAAAAATTATGAAAATTTTATTTTAGTAACTTCAAATTATTTGTGATGATTTAAGACTATTTTAGAATTTTTCTGATTAATTTTCACGCGCGATATGTATCGTTAATTTTATAATTCAGCGTATAATTCAGTCTAATTCAAAGAAAATAGCCACGTGTCCTTTATTTTTGGACACGCGGCCTAGCAGAAATTGTTTAGCAGCTTGTTCCCCTTTTCATTTTCTTCTCCTCTCTCGTTTTGTCACACACATCTCTGTTCTCTCTCTCTCTCGATTCTCTCATATCTCTCTTTTAATATCTCTGTCTCTTTCCCTCTTCCCATCTCTTTCCTCTCCTCCTCTCTATTTCACGGCTTCCCGCCGCTGGTCGACCTCTTCCGGCCGTTTTTTTTCCGGTTGGCCTCGTGCCTTCTCAGTCTTGCTTCGTATGTAAACGTATGTATATATATGATTATGTGTGTGGCGTTTGTGTGCGTGCGTTTCGTGTATGTGTTGATGGGTGTTGGTGCCGCTACGCGCGGTGGCGCGTTGGCGCGTGTGTTGACTGTGTGGCTTTCATTTTGCCCCATTTTCTGGATTATTTATACGCATATATAGATAAGTATGTGGGTATCTGTTCCTTGCTTCTGTGTTGTCGCCTCTCGGAAGTTCTGAGAGGCATGGCGGCCCGTGGCCGCGATTGTGACTGTGTTCTGTGGTTCTGTGATTCGGCTTGATTATTTCTGATGGAATTTTTGTTGATTTAATTCTGCAGGAATTTGTTGATTAAGGATTCGTGAAATAAAATAAATTCGTACGGAAAATTCTTAATAAGTAATCGATGGAATTCGTGTCGGATGTTCGTAATAAACGAAAACCTGCGAATTTTATCGCCGTCGGCGATGAGCCTCGGCGAGCCGACAGTGCACGATGATGATTTTATCTGAGTCCTACGTATATAAATGAAATAAAATTAATTCATGAAATTAAGTTCGAAATGAAAATTATAAATCAAAATATGGAAATACGAATAACCAGGATAAATAATTTAAATTACATGGGTGTTTGGGAATTATAAATTGTAGTTGTGGGTGATTGGTTGTTGTTGTGTGATTAAATTGTTGTTGTGGTTTGACGTTGAGATGATTCGACGAGTAGGCCGACAAATAGAGGAAACGCTGCCCGATTTTTGGGAAAATTAATTCCGAAAATGCGGAAACGTAACCTGTAATTGTCGGAAACGTCGAACGAGGATATAATTGAACTTTATAAAACCTATTTACGTGACGTGTAAAGATATTTTGTGAATAATCGATTACCCTATTTTTTTCAAAACAACAAATATACGTATTTTTCAAAATTAAATACCGAACCGAATTTCGAAGGTGTGAACAATAATTGCTATGTGTATTTCGATAATACTTATAAATATGATTTCGGTTATGAAATCGTATGGGTAGAATAGGATAACGATTTGATGTTAAGCTTAAGCGGTTATCTGAATTAGGGTATTTCAACCCTGTAGGTTTTAGGCGGAAGACCCGAGATGTGACATCAGACTAGGAACGATCTAGTGATTAGACATCGAGATCAACGAAATTTATACTGAAGGGTCTGAATGTTGGGATCGTATCCAGAATAGGATTGTAGTTTGACGATAAAGCCGAACGAGCGAAGTCGAACCAAAGTCAATATCGGTTAAAGCTTATTGAGGCAAGTATTCTGGATTTTCCTTTTAAATACTGCAAGTATTCCTGATTTTCTGCAAATATTTATTCGTTCCTATTCTAAGTTCAGAATAGTTAAATGTTTTACATTTCGCTACAGTTACTCATATTATGCATGTTCTTTTATTCTTGTTCCTGTAATTTGATTGCTCTCTTGAGCAAATACCCATTCTTTCGGGTTATTTACGAACCCTGAATTGGGATGTTTTGAATTCAAAATGATTTGACATTAAAACACTCTACTGGCTGGATAGTGATATTTTGGGGATTGAGTTTTACTTAATCCCGAGGACCGGGTTATGACTGGTGCCTCGAGATGGGCCGTAGTGCCTGGGGACCTGACTAGATCTATATATTGAGATATAGATCTGCATTATATTCTAATTGATCAACAGATTATAGATGCGAACTAGTGTCTAGTCTAATTTGTTGTTGATCGCCAATAACGACATTCTCTTTCGAATGGTCTTATGATTTCAAAACCGGACAAAACCCTGATTCAGGAGATGAATCGGGGAATCGCTTGTCATTTTTGGATTTTAGTTAAAGGTGGGTGACAGCCAACGTTTATTCGCTCACTCACTCAAAATAAATAGAATGGTTTAAAATTGTTTTAAGATTTTGTCCGGAAGTTTTTCTTTTGATATTAATGCTTAAAACTCAAATTATATACTTGCTGGGCATTTTTGGCTCACTCTTGCTTTGTAAATTCTTATTTCTGCCAGAAACAGATAAGGGTAAAAGTGATTAGCTTTGATAGACAGCAGGAGTTAGAGAAATTTCCGCTGCGAGATGTTGAAGATGTTAGAGGAATGTAACAAGGGCATTAGTTCAAAGGTATTTATAATTGTATTCTAGTTATTGTGAGTTGTAAAGGGCTAGATTCTTGTTTCATACCATAACCTGTAAACGATCCGGATTCAAGGGGTTATTTATTTATTTCTTTATTTTATATAATGATTGTTTAGTGACACCAAATCCTGACCCCAGATTTGGGTTGTTACAAGTTGGCATCAGAGCTGCAGGTTATTGGTCACTGAAATAAGAATAGGTGAGAGTAAGATAAGAATGATAGGTCGTACAGGATAGGAAAGACCCTAGGCATATTCAGGATAAATTGAGTTGGGTGTGAATTAGGGTTAGTAGATCCGAGATGGAGTTGCTAAGATAGGATCGTTGAGAAAGTGTAAGGAAAATATCATAACATTTTAGGTATATTGAGTTCTCAGATCATACAATAATGAGGAATCGATGGATCGATGGAGACTGGGTATGTTACCCTACTTTTCATATGGTTGGAAGGAAATGCGGTTGATTTCGTGAGCACTTGTGTAAGGGAAGCTAGGTGAGTGATGGTACGATTTAAATTAGGTATTAGGACGAGTTCCACGTCAAAGGCAACCAGTTGAAGGAAGCTGATAAAGAGCTAACGTTGCGCGTTTCGAAGGCACCACCGTTGCGAGAAGATTCTTATCACTTATTGGGAACTGCGCAAGAAATAATAACTACCTTACTAGGTACAGGTAAGACTAGCAAGAAGGTGCGCCCTTACCTACAGACAGAATATCGAATCACATTCGTGGTTGTAAGCATAACGTCAAAGACGACGACAAGAATATGAAAGACAATGGCAGACGTCAGCGTTGGGTTCGAGTTAGGAATAAAATGGTATATAACGGTGAATGGAGTTTTGTCGGCCAATAAGTGCATGTATAATCCAAGGAAAAGTGGAAGAAGTACCAAAGTGGAGAGACCCTTATATGGGCATTCTTTTAATTAGACATTTCATTGGTAAATCATAAAAATAGCAAGTAACTTATATAGTAATGACGACCAAATATTTGTTTATCAAAACTATAAAATGAGTTTTACAAATTAGTCGTCGAATTACTGTTAGTCCGAAGGATCAAGTAGACCCATTGGCAGGAAGAAAGGTTTAAAGTTTTCTGTGAGAAATGAAGGTAAACGTTGTTTAAATAAAATCAATAATCGAATCAACATATTAAAATATTATTTACCTAATCCATGAAATTATTAAAATTTAACGAGATTCGTGATTCGAATGAACGAAGAATGATTGAAGGAAAGGCAGAATCTTCTAGATGGTAGAAGAAGAATCATATTTTATGACGAAATTGGGGCGTTGCGTGATCGATGATTATTTTACGCGGGATAAATGGAATCCGAAGCAGTGGTTATAAATTTCGCAAGGACGCAATTATGGTCAAATCATTACAATATTGGATATGAAAGCATTTTCAGACGATATTCCGTAGTTGTATCATTATCTAAACGGGGAGTCTCTCACTCGAATGATTTCTGAAGGCATACGTAAGTGAAGCGTGGAAGGTGATCGGCATTAACATTCTTTCTTCTAATACGATAGTATATGTTTTTCTTGATTCTTGAATACGGAGGAGCTTATTCTGTTGATAAATTATGAGGCAAAAATGAAAAAAAAAAATCTTGTATTCCTTCTAAATTGTTTCTCTTCTCAAATTCTTGATTCCTGATGGAGACAACAGTGTTATGATATGACGCTTTGTCGAAATGACGAAGAGTCGGGTGGGACGCCACCTAATCATGTGCTGTATGCCATATAGTATGAAAGACTGACCATCTTGAGTACGAATGTGGTTGTCTCATTCACATTTAAATTTTCACTCATTCTTCTTCCTTCAATTTATTGACTTACAGATTCTTCCAACTGTTTGTTGCATTGTTATTTGTTATCCTTCTTTTCATTCAAAGTCCTATTCACAAGCTCTCCTCTTGCATCGATCCTGTTCTCTGACGATTTCAAAAGAAATGAAGTATTGTGGTACGTGGAATCATACAACGAACATAGATACGACTGCAAATCGATAAATGGTGGACATCTGCGAGCAAGGAAAAATGGATATACCGACAAATGTGGACATGGCAAAGATATCAAGTAAGACAGTTGTTCTTGGCTACAGGGATCTTATCAGTACGGTAGATTACATTAATGTGATGCACTTCGAATTGGAAGATTTCGATGAGAAATGAATCGTTAGTGAACCATAACAATTAAATCACTTACAAAATAAGGAAGTAAAGTTATGTGCATCAGACAGAGCGAACAAGTATCGGAACGACAATCGAAAATCAAGGAAATTCCGAACAATGACTCAAACAGGTGAGTAATACGTGATGTTAGGAATATGTGCATTAGTTTGATGATAAGTTAAACAAAACACTTAAGTAGAAATCTAGTGTTTGTAGCCTCAACGGATAAGACCATCTTGGCTATCCGTTGAAGGAGTAGCTTTACTTAGCAATAAGTTTAGTATTGTAGCACATTTCATTCTCTGGATTCAAGTTGTAATTCTTAGATGTTGT
Organism: Apium graveolens; assembly: GCF_009905375.1. Classification (NCBI taxonomy): domain Eukaryota; kingdom Viridiplantae; phylum Streptophyta; class Magnoliopsida; order Apiales; family Apiaceae; genus Apium; species Apium graveolens. The sequence goes on along the minus strand of NC_133648.1, from coordinate 172,504,684 downwards.
AGGAAATTATCAGTCATGTTGACTACTAGTGGATATGCAAATAGGAGGGCTAATTGTAAATATTTCATGCCTTGTAATTCTGTATAAGTGAAGAAGTATCAACTGATATTGAAGACCTTCAACGGATAAGAAACAAAGCTTCAACGGATGTCTCTAATGCTTCAACGGATAATATCCATCAACGGATAAGTGCTTCAACGGATAAAGACTTCAACTGATAATGCATCAACGGATAAAGCTTCAACGGATAAAGCCTCAACGGATAAGGCATCAACGGATGAAAGCTTCAACAGATGCTTAGTTCATTAGCAGTTGATAGTGACAATTCACAAGCTGACAGAGGCACATGGGTTGACAGAGACAAACTGGAATGTGGAAGCCTCTAGGAGGAATCAAGAAAATGCAGCATTCCCATTCTGATGCAAACAAGGAAGTATTCCAAGATTCACAGATTATACTAGATTGCATTGGATAGAGAAATAAAGAAGAAACATGTGAAGAATCCTTTCAATTGTATTTTACAGTTTTGTCTTCACTTGTAAACTTGGTGTTATATAAACCAAGTAGCAGCTAGTAATTAGATAAGAATTTTCCTGAGCTGTTTAGAAATATCAAGAGAGAAAATCATCTAGTTTGTACTAGGAAGCAGCTGTGATTTAATTCTTTGAATCACAGATTTTCTGAAATAACACATCTCTGGTGGAACAACAAATTCACCAGAAAAGTTTTTAAGTTCTTTGTGTTCTTTATATTTGTGTTTGAATATATATCTGTCTGCATCAGCTTCAAGCAATTCACACACATTTGTTCACTTAAACACTTAGCCTTAGAAACTGCTCAAAACTTGAAAAAGTTTTGAGATTTACATTCAACCCCCCTTCTGTAAATCTCATTGTTAGTCCACTGGGAATAACAATTGGTATCAGAGAAAGCTCTTAACATACAAAGAGTTTAAAGATCTATTTTGCTAACATCATGAGTGCACAGAAGAATCCTCCTGCTACCATCATGAGTAGGAAGGATATTGGTATAAAGATCCCAGTCCTGGAAAAAGATAATTATCATCACTGGAAAGTAAAAATGCATTTACATCTTCTTTCTCAAGATGAAAGCTACATCAACTGTATTGAAAATGGTCCTCACATCCCTCACAAAGTAGCCACAGCTGCTACTGCAACAGTTGCTGTTGGATAGTCCATTCCCAAGCCAAAAGCAGAATGGACTATTGAAGACATGGAAGAAATCCGCAAGGACAAGAAAGCCATGAACATTTTGTTTAATGGCTTAGATCAAGATATGTTTGACAATGTCATCAATAGCCAAACTGCAAAGGAAGTTTGGGATACTGTACAAATCATCTGTGAAGGTACTGAGCAGGTTAGAGAGAACAAGATGCAGCTTCTTATTCAACAGTATGAATACTTTCACTATGAAGAAGGTGAATCATTAAATGATACCTTCAACAGATTTCAGAAACGGTTAAATGGATTGAAGCTGTATGGTAGAGTGTACCAAGTCAAGGATTCCAACTTAAAATTTCTTAGGTCCCTACCAAAGGAATGGAAGCCCATGACTGTCTCTTTAAGAAATTCTCAAGATTATAAGAACTTCACACTTGAAAGATTATATGGAATTCTGAAGACTTATGAACTTGAAATGGAGCATGATGAGCTGTTGGAAAAGGGAAAGAGAAAAGGAGGAACAGTTGCTCTTGTAGCTGACAGTGAGAAGATGGAAGCCAGGAATGAGGAGAAGACAATGCCAAGTTTCAAAATTGGCAAAAGCAAATCAGAATCAAGCAAGGGTAAAGAGCAAACAGCTGAGGATGAAGACAATTCCAGTCAGGATGACTCTGATGATGTTGATAAACATCTGACTTTTCTGTCCAGTAGGTTTGCAAAGATGAAGTTCAGAAAAAATACAAAGTTCACTAAGCCAAACAAAAACATGGTGGACAAATCAAAGTTCAAATGTTACAACTGTGGCATTAGTGGACACTTTGCAAGTGAGTGTAGAAAGCCAACTTCTGATAAAAAGAAATTTGAGCAAGTTGATTACAAAAAGAAGTATTTTGATTTACTCAAACAAAAGGAAAGAGCTTTTCTCACTCAAGATGATTGGGCAGCAGATGGGGTCAATGAAGATGATGATATGGAATATGTCAACCTAGCCCTAATGGCTAATTCTGATGAAAATGAAACTAGTTCATCAAGCAACCAGGTAATTACTACTGATCTCTCTCAGCTTTCTAAACATGAATGCAATGAAGCCATAAATGATATGTCCAATGAATTATATCATTTGCGTGTTTCCCTTAAATCACTAGCAAAAGAAAACACTAGGATCAAGGAGAATAATGTGTTTTTAAGTGATAGGAATGTTGTGTTAGAGGATCAGGTAATTGAGCTTGAAAAGATAAAACTTAAATGCTTGACTGTTGAGAGTGAACTAGCAGAAGCTGTTAAGAAAGTAGAAATTCTTTCTAAACAGTTAGAAAGTGAGCAAGAGGTAATCAAGGCCTGGAAAACATCTAGGGATGTTAGTGTTCAGATTGCAAAGGTTCAGGGAATTGAATCATTCTGTGAGGATGCCTGGAAGAAAAACAAAAAGGAGTTAGAATTAATTGATGGATTGTCAACGGATGTGGAATCAATGGATGATGAAAGTTATCCGTTGAAGGAAGAAAAGGAGCATCCGTTGAAGGCTTATCAATTAAAACAGGCAAGTTCTTTTAAAAATAAAAACCTCAATAAAAAGAATGATTCAACTCTCAAGAACTTTGTCAAAGAAGGAGCCAGCACATCCAGAGATGTCAGTAAGGTGAATATAGGACACATGACTTTAGATCAGCTGAAAGATAGGCTTAAGTTGGTTGAGGATAAGAAGGAAACTAAAAGAAAATCTAAAAGAAATGGGAAGGTAGGGATTAATAAACATAACAATTACACACCTGATAGGTATGCTCCTAGAAAAAGCTGTGTGCATTATAAAAGTGTTAATCACCTATCTGATAATTGCAAATCTGTTAAAAATGCTCCCATGCCTTCAAATCCCTCCATGCCTAACATGTCTATGTCACCTCTGCATGCTATGCCTCTTATGTCTCACCAGAATCCCCATGCACATTTTGCAAACATGCCATATATTAATAATCCTTATTTTACTGCATTTAGTATGCCTCAAATGCCATACAATATGCCTATATGGAATAACATGTTTGCACAACCTATGCCTTATCAAATTCAATCAAATGTGTTAAATGATTCCGTGACTAACCCTACACTTCAACCAACCACATCTGAGACCAAGGTTGACCCAAAGTTACCTAAGTCAAAAGATGCAGGAGGAATGAAGTCTAGGAAAAAGACTAACAAGGCTGGACCCAAGGAAACTTGGGTACCAAAATCAACTTGATTGATTTTGCTGTGTGCAGGGAAAAAGAAGGAATCTATGGTACTTGGACAGTGGCTGTTCAAGACACATGACAGGAGATTTCACCCTGCTCACAGAGTTTAAGGAGAGAGCTGGCCCTAGCATAACCTTTGGAGATGACAGCAAAGGGTTCACTATGGGATATGGCTTGATTTCAAAAGAAAATGTCATCATTGATGAAGTTGCATTGGTTGATGGTCTCAAACACAATTTATTGAGCATCAGTCAACTATGTGACAGAGGGAATACTGTTTCCTTCAATTCTGAAGCCTGTATTGTCACAAGTAAGAAGGACAATAAAGTGGTTCTAACTGGAGTTAGAAAAGGGAATGTGTACCTAGCTAACTTCAATTCTACAGATGCATAATCCATTACTTGTCTTTTCAGCAAAGCAAGTGCAGTTGAAAGTTGGCTATGGCACAAGAAGCTATCCCATTTGAATTTCAAGACAATGAATGATCTAGTCAAAAAGGACTTAGTTAGAGGAATGCCTCTAGTGGAATTCACAAGGGATGGACTGTGTGATGCTTGTCAGAAAGGAAAGCAAAAGAAAGTATCATTCAGTAAAAAGCTTGAATCTGCAATTGATGAACCATTACAACTGCTACACATGGATCTTTTTGGACCAGTCAATGTATTGTCAATTTCAAGGAAAAGATATTGCCTAATGATTGTTGATGATTTCTCTAAGTTTTCATGGGTCTATTTTCTTGGATCAAAGGATGAAGCTAGTGAAATCATTATCAATCATATCAAGCAAGTCAACAATCATCCTGATTTCAAAGTAAGGAATATTAGGAGTGACAATGGAACTGAGTTCAAGAATTCAACCATGAAGTTGTTCTGTGAAGAAAGTGGGATCATGCATGAGTTCTCAGCTCCAAGGACTCCACAACCAAATGGTGTGGTGGAAAGGAAGAACAGATCACTAATTGAAGCTGCAAGGACAATGCTTGAAGAGTCAAAACTCCCAACTTATTTTTGGGCTGAGGCTGTTAACTGTGCATGTTACACTCAGAACATTTCTCTAATCAATCAAGCAAAAGGCATGACTCCCTATCAATTATTCCAGAGAAGAAAACCAACTTTAAACTTTCTACATGTCTTTGGTTGCAAATGCTACATCTTAAGGAATCAATATGATCACAAAGGGAAGTTTGATTCAACAGCTGATGAAGGAATATTTGTTGGTTATTCTGCTGGAAAATCTTATAGGGTCTACAATCTTAGAACAAACAATGTCATGGAATCTGTGCATATTGTGTTTGATGATAAAAAGATTGATGGACTAACAGATGAGGGACATTATGAAGGGCTCAAATTTTACAACATTGAGATATATTGTGATGATAGTGAAGATGAGAATGATGAAGAAGGCATCTCAAGAAGAATTCAGAATCTGCCTTTGGATAATGCACATAATGCTGCATGCGTTGAAAGTCATAATTCAGCTTCTGTTGAAAGAAGCAATGCAGCATCCGTTGAAAGACAAAGTGCATCATCCGTTGAAGTTCATAATGAAGCATCCATTGATCATAGTCTGTCAACGGATAATCAATTCACTTCATCAGTTGATAGAGCTCCCAATTCCTTTCAAAGGATCAGCAACTCAGGGGGAGTTTCAACCAATCAACATTCTATTTCACATCATGACAATACTGAGGCAACCTCATCTAGAGCTAATCTACCACCTCAAAGGAAATGGACCAAGAATCACCCTTTTGAACTGATCATTGGTGATGCTACATCTAAAGTGCAAACTAGAAGGGCTACTCAAGATGAATGTCTCTACAGTAGCTTTCTATCACAGGAGGAACTTAAGAGAGTGGAAGAAGCTCTATTGGATCCAGATTGGATTTTAGCAATGCAAGAAGAGCTAAACCAATTTGAGAGAAACAAAGTATGGAAGCTGGTACCCAAGCCAAAGAACAAGAGTTCTATTGACACAAAATGGGTATTCAGAAACAAGATGGATGAAAATGGCATTGTCATAAGGAATAAAGTCATATTGGTTGCTAAAGGCTACTCTCAACAAGAGGGAATAGATTTTGATGAAACATTTGCTCCAGTTGCCAGACTTGAAGCCATCAGAATCTTTCTAGCCTATGCAGCTAATGCCAATTTCAAAGTCTATCAAATGGATGTCTGCATTTCTAAATGGGGAATTAGAGGAAGAAGTTTATGTAAGCCAACCTCCAGGATTTGAAGATCCAAATTTTCCAGACTATGTGTATTATCTGTTGAAAGCACTCTATGGACTAAAGTAAGCACCTAGAGCCTGGTATGAGACTTTGTCAAAATTCCTTCTAGATAATCACTTCACAAGAGGTACTGTTGACAAAACTCTCTTCTTTAGAAATATTGATGGCTCTAAAATACTTGTTCAAATTTATGTAGATGATATTATATTTGGATCTACAGATGATAAGCTTTGTAAAAAGTTTGCTAAGTTAATGCAAAGTAAATATGAAATGAGCATGATGGGATAGCTAACTTATTTTCTTGGTTTACAAGTTAAACAAGTTAGTGATGGAATTTTCATTAGTCAAACTAAATGCATTTATGATCTTTTAAAGAAGTTTGACTTAATGGATTGTTCAACTGCAAAAACTCCCATGGCCACTGCCACCAAGCTTGAATTAAACAAGGCTGAAAAGTCTGTGGATATTTCAAGTTATAGAGGCATGGTTGGCTCACTTTTATATTTAACTGCTAGTAGACCTGATATAATGTTTTCTACATGTCTCTGTGCTAGATTTCAAGCTGACCCTAAAGAATCTCACTTAGTGGCTATTAAAAGAATTTTCAGATATCTCAAAGGGACTCCAAATCTAGGAATTTGGTACCCTAGAGAGTCTGGTTTTGATCTAATTGGCTACTCAGATGCAGATTATGCAGGCTGCAAAATAGACAGGAAAAGCACAACTGGTACCTGTCAATTTCTAGGGAACAAGCTTGTGTCATGGTTCAGCAAGAAGCAGAATTCTGTTTCCACATCAACAGCTGAAGCTGAGTACATTGCTACTGGTAGTTGTTGTGCACAGATATTATGGATGAGGAATCAACTATTTGACTATGGTCTGACTGTTGACAAGATTCCAATATTCTGTGACAACACAAGTGCCATTGCCATTACTGAAAATCCAGTGCAGCACTCAAGAACCAAGCACATTGATATCAAGTACCACTTCATTAGGGAACATGTGATGAAAGGTACAGTGGAACTTCATTTTGTTCCAAGTGAACAGCAGATTGCAAACATATTTACCAAGCCACTTGATGAATCAACATTCACAAGATTAGTAAGTGAGTTAGGTATGCTTAATTATTCATAATTTATGTCATCTATATAATCTGCCTTGAAGCCTGAAATGAATTTGCTGCAAGAACAAAGTTGGCTTTAAGTAAGACTTATCCTATCAACGGATATTCCCCATCTGTTGAAAGCCAAAATTGTTCTATCAACGGATGTTCATTATCCGTTGAAAGACAAATACATTTCTGGTAATTTTATCCTTCAACGGATAAAATGGTGTTGATCATCAACTGATAACTATTTACCTTATCCGTTGAAGTGTCACATCAGTTACTATAAGTGAGTCACAGCCGTTGATTCTTTTACTCAACCGTTGATACAGATATACAGTGTTGTATGTCTTTGTATTTAAGGTAGTTTTCAGAATTTCTACAGTTTTATTTATTCTTGAACGGCTGTAACTTACTTAAAAGTATCATTTAATCATTTTATTTATGTTTTAATTCAAGAAAGTATAAAAGCCCAATTGAACTCTTATTTTCACTTTACGCTTTCTTGCAATTCTTATTCTCCTTCTCTCCAAAAAATTCTCAAGTTTTTCTCTGCAACCTCTACTCACAACAATGGCACCAGTAGTCAAAATTATGTCTCAAACAGGATTTGTTTATGAAAAGAATAATTTCGTAGCCTTGGTTGAAAAGAATGAAGCCCATTCTGATTATCAAAAGATGATGGATTTCATCAAAAACTGCAAATTAAGCTATGCAATGCTGGAAGCCCCAACCATCTACTGTGAGGTGATTGAGGAGATTTGGACAACTGCAGAGTTCAACTCCACAGATATGACTATTGCCTTCTCTCTCAAAGGTAAGGACTATTGCATTAACTGTGATGATATATAATCTTGCTTTAAGTTGCCTGAGAATAATGCCATGACACCACACACTGATAAAGATGTATCTGCTATGTTAGATTCCATAGGCTATGCTTTTGATTCTGCTAGTTTAGGTAGTATTAGAAGGAAAGGCCATATGAAAGAATGGAGTTTTCTTGGAGATGCCTTCATTAAAGTTTTCTCTGGGAAGATTAGCAATTTTGATGCCATAACTTCATCTCTTGTTAATATGCTCTATATGCTAGTTTCTGATAGGTACTTTAATTTTAGCAACTGTGTTATGCTAGAATTAGGATCTAGATTAGGTAACAAAGCTACTAGACCACATAACATCTACTATGCTAGATTCTTTATGTTATTGGCTAACCATGTTGCTGAAGGTTTGGTTATATCAAATGAGAATAATAAACTCAAATGCTGGGCACAAGAGAAAAGGGTCCTTGCAGACCTTTTGAGAATGAACCTCAACAGCCATGTGCCATTAGTATACTTGCCAATCATGAATGCACCACAAGTAAGTGAGGTAAACACTTCTATAACTCCTACTATTTCCAACCCCATTGTTTCTTTTCCCTCTATTATGGCCATGGAATCTGTGTCTTTGTCCAAACAGGTTCCTGCCAAAGCCACCAAAACCAAAGTTTCAAAACTCAAGTCAAAGAAACCTACCTCTGTTGTTTCTCAAAAGACAACAGTTGTAACAACTACCATAAACCCTGAAGGGAGTGAACAGGGTGTGAGTGGTGAGGGGAGGGGTGAACATCAAGAAACCCCCCAGGATAAGGTGGGAGAGGTGAGTGGTACCCAAGCCAGCCAAACCATAGTCTCTCAAAAGACTGTGGTGGTTCAAAAGGAGTCCAACACATCCCTAGTTGCATCCTCCCAAAAGGATGTAACTATTGAAAATAGTCCCCAACCAGGGACACAGAACAAAAGAGGGAGGGACACTGAAGCCACACATTCACCAATTAAAGCCTTTTCAAGGAAGAAGAAGGCCAAGACCCTAGTTTCCACACACAGCACAGATACATCCACCTGTATCTGAGCCTTCACAAATTCAGCTTGATGTGATTCCAGCAAATGTGGAATCACAGCCCCATTCTCTCATAATAGAAACACACCAATCATCAAACTCTCCATCACCCTCTCTGGATGTGGATATGATATTCACATCAATTCCTGATTCTCCGTCATTAAAACTCAGGGAGGAGCCCCACTCAAAACCTGATGATCATCATCTTTTAGATGATTTGTTGGATCATCAGCCAATTCTTTCAGATGTAGTTGAAGAATCTGTGTTACCTCACTTAAAATCAATTCCCACAGATTCAACAATTATGTCACTTTCTATATCAACATCTTTTCCTTCTTCAACGGATATCTCTCATCCGTTGACAAGTGGTTGTTCTTCAACGGATAAGCTTAACAGCAGTTATCCGTTGATACCATCAGTTTCCACTTCAATGGATACTCCCTATCCGTTGATGGTCTCTACACACATAACAGAAACAATACCAACTGTAGAGGACATGGCTACTATACAATCACTTTTAGGTTTGAGGGAAGGGAGTGATCTTTTGAGTGAGAGGCTGGGTTGCTCCCAGGCAAAAGGAGAGGTTGAGAGTCACCATATGCATGCTATTTCTTCCAGCATGGCAAAAGTGAGTGAGGGGAGTGCCACCTTAGAAGGTGAGGGTGAGGGTATGAGGGTGTGTGTGAGCCAGGGGGAGCCCCTGATGCAAGAAAATAGAGAAAAAGAGAGAAAGGAAGGTACAGAAGCTATAAGGGTGGATCCAGCCATTGCTAGTGAGTCAATGAAAGTGGATGATGCAGAAAAGGAAAGACAATTTCAGCAACATTTCAAAGCTGCAATTGATAACATTTCCTTGGATGCTGACACTTTTACTCATCCTGTTTCAGCCTATCAATTATTGGTTGCTCAGGGCAATGTGGAGGCAGAACAGACATTACACATTGTACACACTTCAGAATCTCTTCTCAGAGACAAAGCTGTTGTTAACAGGCTGCCTTCTCAAGCTGGTGAGCTATCTGAAGAATTTGGAGTGAATTCTAATGATGATGACTCTAATTCTTTGGATGAGAGCATGAACTTAGGGAGAGTAGCAGGCCCAAGTTCTGTTCCTGATCTTCCTGAATGGGCATGGGCAAAAGCCTCCACACCAAGAGAGTTTGGTGTCACTTTGATTAGACAAGTCATGACAATTCAGCAGGCCCTTCAGGAGACTACAGATGCTGGTACCAAGGCAATTCTTCAAGCTCATCTGGAATCTCTGCATCTCTTGCAGTTGCAGCATTTTCAATAAAATCTAAGTGTGGATGAGCTCAAACAGGACATTACTGATCTGAAATCCTACAATGCTGAGAAGTTGGATTCAGTCATACCTTATGGTACTATGCAAGATTTGTTGGGGAGACTGAGGAAAGAATCTGATGCTGACAAGAGACTGGCCAGATTGGAAAACAGGGTTCAAATCATTGAAGATTCTATGGTCAACATTCTTCAGAATCAACAAACTCAAACAAATCTACTCATGCAACTGGCCAATGCACAAGGCTTGACTCCTACCCTTGATGATAACAAAAAGGGGGAGAATAAAGGGAAAGGGGAAGGAGAGCCATCAACAACAGTTCAAATTTCTCAAGTGCTAGTTCCTGTCATCACCACTTCTCCAATTATTCAAATCAAAGGATAGCTTGATGGAATTGATCTAATCCAGATAGCAGCAGCTGAATTGCAAGTCAAAGAGCAAAGAAAGAAGATTGATGAAAAGATGCAACAAATATTTGGTTCTACAACTTCTCAATCACAATCTGTGAAGCACAGCACAAAAGTGGAATCAATTATTATGGAACTCAAGCCAGTAGGGAGGAATAAGGTTGGAGAGACTTCTTCCATGGATTTGAAACCTATGGTCCTCAAGCCCAACAACAGATCCAATAAGGACTCTACAAAGAATCCTCTGAAAGAAGTGGATTTTCCTCTTCCAAAGGCTGATGAGGACAAGCTTTTGGGTAGAAGTATCTCATATCTCAAAGAGACCATGGATGTGGCTGTAAGGAGAAACATGGCTATTATCTTCAGAGAGGGAAAGAGCATATGTGTGATGCAAGGACATCCCAAATTCTCAATAGCCAAGAGGGAAGAAACCAGAAGGTTGAAGGAAGAAGCCAAACAGCTAAAGGCTGACAAAAGAGCACAAGCAAAGCTTGACAAACAGCTAAAGTCAAGTCAGGCTGGAGAACAGAAAGAAATTGAAGACAAAAGTGAAGATGAAGCTATGGGGGACATGGTTGGTACTGAGATGGAGGAAAGAAGTAAGGGAAGAGAAGAATGGCAGAAAGGGAACAGAAAAAAGGTCAATGCAAAAAGAAAAATGGTAGATAAGACTGAAGAAACCCAATCAATATCCAAACCACTACTCTCTATTCCTGAACCCATTGTGCCTGACCCCTTCATGAACATTCATGGTGAAACAATCATTCCCAAGGAGGAACCAATTGATTGGGACACCATCAAATTGCCCACCTTCCTAACCTCTTCTCCACCATCAAAGAAGCAGAAAAGAAGAATCAAATCAACACCCTCTAGAGCCTCAATCAAATTCACACAGAAGCCTAAGCCTAAATCTCAAGCCTCTAAAGATGATTATGTTCACATCTGTGACATAAAAGAATTTTCAGACATTGAACTCTATCTGGATGAGCTGGAGGAAGTAAGGGGAATAGCTGCCTACAGACAGCTACCAGAAAGACTAGTGTTCAAATACAAAGGAGATGGGGAAAGAACCTGGCCTCTTTATAGAATTCTGAATGAAGGCTACTCTACCTTGATTAGAGTCTACTCAGCCATACAAAGGGATTCTGGCTTTACCAGGACTGCCAAGACTGAGATTCTCAACAAGATTGCCAACATAAGGAAAACTTGGAGGGAGCCCAATGCTTTGCCTAGAACTTTACTCATTCAAGAAAGAGGGATTACAATTCACAAATCACCTCATTGGTTGATGGAGTTCAGAGACAACAAAGGAGTCAGAAGATTTTTCAGAATTGAAGATCATCTCAAGATTGCCAGTAATGAAACTCTCAAGGATATGCAATCTAAGTTGGACATCAATGAAGAAGATGAAGCTGAATTCTACAAACAACTTCAACTTCAAATAGAGGAGAATGACAGGAGGCTAGGAAAGAAAACAAGGGATCAAAGGAAAAGGAAGTAATCTGCTCAGGCTAAAGGAGCACCCTTGGAAATAATGTAACTCTTCAATTCCATCTCAGCATACACATTTTTGTAGCACTTTTGAATTTCTGCTTTATTATAGTTAATATATTTGTCAAGTGTTTTGTTATCATCAAGCTAAACCCAAATTTATGCCTACAGTTCTAGTAGACATAAATAGGGGGAGATTGTTAGGATTATGTGTATTAGTTTGATGATAAGTTAAACAAAACACTTAAGTAGAAATCTAGTGTTTGTAGCCTCAATGGATAAGACCATCTTGGCTATCCGTTGAAGGAGTAGCTTTACTTAGAAATAAGTTTAGTATTGTAGCACATTTCATTCTCTGGATTCAAGTTGTAATTCTTAGATGATGTAGGAAAGTATCAGTCATGTTGACTACTAGTGGATATGCAAATAGGAGGGCTAATTGTAAATATTTCATGCCTTGTAATTCTGTATAAGTGAAGAAGTATCAACTGATATTGAAGACCTTCAACGGATAAGAAACAAAGCTTCAACGGATGTCTCTAATGCTTCAACGGATAATATCCATCAACGGATAAGTGCTTCAACGGATAAAGACTTCAACTGATAATGCATCAACGGATAAAGCTTCAACAGATAAAGCCTCAACGGATAAGGCATCAACGGATGAAAGCTTCAACGGATGCTTAGTTCATTAGCAGTTGATAGTGACAATTCACAAGCTGACAGAGGCACATGGGTTGACAGAGACAATAAGTGAAGTTCTCTAACTTGCGTAAATAAGTGATTGTGAATTCAATGCTCATACCCGGGTCAGTGACGAAAGTTCGATGTAAAGCCATAAGTGGAGATGAAGCAATGGTGACTCGACTGTGAAACTTTTCAAGAAATAATGATCTAACGATTGAGTTTCCCCCAAATTGTGATGGTAATGATGAAGACCATGCGCAGTTAATAAAAGATAAACCGATTAATAATGGTCAGAAATAAATTAAAAGAATCATGAAATCAAACCTTAAGTTCATTAATAACAATTCGTAATATTTCGAATGGATTGAGAAATGTATGGTTATATTAATCATTGTGGGTTTCAGACCCAATCCCAATTAAAAAGATATATGCTATGTCAGTCGAATGCTGATCAAAGGTGAATTATGGGAATTGATGATTTTGGTTGATGAAAGTGGATGGATATGATTGGGGATGATTTGGTTGATTGATGGTGTCAGCTTGAGTCCGACTGGTAGTCAATGGTGTAGGGGAAGTACTGCCCAAACTTTCAGAAATTACCCTATAGTTAAGGACAAAGAAGTATATTGTCGTTCTCGTCAGTACTCCAAATAATTGCGATCTCGGTTCATGAGAAAGTTGTTATGACTAAACCGACTTTATATAATTGGTCTTTGATTCCAATTAGCTAGTCAGCACTTGGTTTAAGTGGTCAATTAAAAGAGTTAATTGATCAACTTTACCAACTAATGATCAGTTAAATGGAGATCAATTCCAATTAGATTGAGTCAAGCTTTAACATGATTTCCAGATCCGAAATCAAAGCGATAAGAAATTTGGAAAAAAAAAGTAATGACGTTAACGTAAATTGAAGGCTTAGTTCAATTAGCGTGATGTTATTGCAACCAGGTGCAAGGTTTGATCCAGAAGAATACACCCTTTCGATGAATAAGAGGAACATGAAGTTACTGGTACATACTAGCAAGAAGAATTTCTTAAGAACTGAAGGTTCAAGATAAAGAAAAGGGATTATATCATTTGTAATAGCGTTCTAGGAAGAACTTGGATGTATACCCATATCGAATGACGAATTAATGGAAGATTTGAATGTACACTTCTTTTGCACGACGATTGAATGGAAGTTGCTGTAAGATAACGAAAAGCTCGCAAATTCAAGCATCTAATGAAAGACGGAGATTGATGAAGTCCGCATGTGAACTCAGGGAAAAGAGATGATGGTCAATGAAGAGAAGTCAAACACGCGATCTGTGATACGTCAAGCAAGGCTAAGAAAATAACTACCGAGGAAATTCGATAATTCTGTTAGTAAGAATTTAAATAGTACAAATAAAAGCCTTCATTCCAGCGTGAACTTCAGGAATGACTTATCCAATAATAAACAGAGTAATATTACTAAGAGAAAGAAATTCGTTATGTTTAAGAGAGATAATAAATAATGAAAATGAAGAACTAATCAAGACAAGAAGTGCAATCAAAAGGATTATAAAGAAATTTTATAAAATAATCCAGGATATACGCAAGGTATGAACGTCAGTTGGACCATAATTGATTGGAGAATGAAGTGAAATGTTGATAATTGAAGATGGGAATTTCATTCAAGGAATGCGTGTAAACAGGAATGATTAAATGAAGGTATTAATGGTGAACTGCTGAAGAAGAACGTTGCAATGAATCTCATGTCGGAATTTTTTCAAATTAAAGTGAAGTCCCGGAGGTTCGAACGAATGATTTACCAAGATTACCTCAAAGAATGAGGTGAAAATTTCTCGTCGGGTACTGCACAGAGTCAAGCTGGTGTCAAAAGCCCTGTATCGTCTAACTCAATAGGGATAAAATAATAAGTGAAGTAAAACTTCAGTAATATGGAATGAAAGAATAACGAAATAAAGAGTATTTTGTGCTGTGCACAAAAGTGGTCATGGAAAAAGAAAATAGAGGTATGGGGTTACGCGTCGATTATCAGAAATTGTAAGTTTGAAGGTTAAGTGAACACAATGTACCAGGAGTATTGGGATGGTGTGATTGTATTTATTGATAACATCCTCGCTGATTTAAGGACTAAGGAAGACCAAGGTGAACGCCTGAAGATATGCTTGCGAAGAGTTGAAAAATAGCAACTGCAGTTTCATCTCTAAAGATATGAATTCTGGTTATAATTGATTATGAGCTATGATTGCTTGGTTAACTACCAACCGGGAAAGGTCCATTTAGGGACATATGTTTTGAATAGAAAGAAAAGAGTGGATACCATTAAGATTGTTAGGAAATGGTTAAAAGAATTTGAAAAGTTAGGAATTAAAGAATAGGATTTTGAATAAAGTCCTAATTCATTCCGTTCCAAATTAATGTACTTTCTTTCAGATAGTAAGGGATTCTCGCTTGATGAAGCTACTTGATAGTGATTGAAAAGAAATAGAAGTATGCTACCAAATGGTGAGTAGATGCAATTACCGAGATTTTCCTTTTCAGTTTTGCATAAATGTAGAACATTTCGAAGCATCAGGCATCATGAGCTCAGGATATCGGGCGCAGACGAATAGAAAATGCAAGAGATCGATTAAAGATTCTCGAATATGATTGAAAACGATCATGGGTCAGGCTGATCGAAGAGAAAGAGGCCTGAAACATAAAGTAGAACGATCAGTGAAAATAGAAATTTCATGAACACAAACTATTAGAATTAGAAAGAAAAGAAAGTTAGTATAAATTAAGTTAGTCCTTTGAAATAGGGAGATAGATAGAACGATTGTGAATGAGTTGGTCTTGTTGTCACAGGTATAACGAGTCCATAAGACATTCATGTGCGTATGACGGCGAGGAGTAATTTAGCTCCAAATGTATGAATTAAAGATTGAGTTAGGGATTGCATGAGCAACTGATAGATTTGATGATGGTAAAAAGGCCGTTGAATTGTGATTAAGGTGATGAGGACTGAGAAATTTTAAGAAAGATACTTGGAAAATATCATGGGTTGTTCCTTAGCATGATTCTGAGGACAGAATCCTTTTAAAGGGGGAAGGATGTAACGTCTGGGAAATTTATGTAATTATTTTTATCAATAAATAATTATTATGTGATTTTAAGTGAATTTTGGTGAATTATTTGATGATGGATAATAATATTTGGATGTTTATTTCTGATAAAATTTGGATATTTTAATTTCCAATTATCCAGAATTAAATCTAGATAATTTTGGTATTTTTCAGGTAATTTTTGGATTATTATATGATTTTATGAGAATTTATAGGATTAATAATGATTTTTTTTACAAAAATATAAAATCACTTTTTAGAATCAGAAATTATCCCACTTCAATCGTTTTTGCGTTTTTACAACCCGAAACTCTTCCGAAAACTCCTTCCTACCCTAATCTAATAATTCTGAACACTTTCCGTATTTTGACTTTTTCGATCCGGGGTACGGTTTGACCTGTACGAGTCCCGGTGTGAAATTTTCGATACGCAAATCATTTTATATATCGATAAGAATCCATATTCTCAAAAGGTGAGACATTATTATCTTATTTTTGTATAAAGTGTTTTATAAAAGACTCTGTTTTGATAATTATCCAAATCGGGTATCAAAATTGTATCGTTATGTAGTTACTTAGCGGCTAAGTGTAATAACCCCAATTTTTGAGAAATTTTGAAACCCTTATGAATAGTGTTTTTGCTGAACGAGAAAACTTTTCATGCCACGCTATGTAGGGGTTCTGTTATTGATCTTATGGGATATTATTAGTACTCTATGTGGTATATAAGTGTATGTAAAGATCGTCAGAATCCAATTCCGAACACTTTGATTTTTCCCGGAAATTCACAAGATACGGAGAGAATTGAGTATAAGGTAACAGGATAAAAAGGATTTAAATTAAAGGATTATAGGAGAGGATCATAAAAGGAATATAATATATTGAGAAAGGTTAAGGGAACCTAAGTAATAAGATCCCGGGTATGATCCCTCAAACGATAAACGAGAACGAAAGATAAGCGAACCGTATAACAAATAAGTGACCAAGAGACAAGCTTGTACAAGAAGTCAGGGATTGTGACATTATCAAACCACAAGGTGTGGACAAGTGGGAGCATTATGACATGTGCAAGGTGACATAGGCATGACAAGAAAGGAAGGAGATGTGGTGACTTTTTAACCACACAAAACCAAGGGCAACTAGGTAATTCACTAAAACAAACAACAAAAATCAACCAACCAAAAGCAAATCAAGCCAAAACACAAAATTCTCTCTTCTTCTTCTTCATGCTCTCGGGTGGTTTTCTTAAAAAATGAAAGTCCAAGCTCCTCCACTTACTATTTAGCAAGGTAATTATCTAAGCTTCCCCATGGATAGTTACATACTTCCTATAAGTTTAAGCTTCTAATTCCAAGCCAATCTTTTTCTATAAATCATGAAAGAAGATGGTGAATAGTGTTTTCAAGAACTAAAATTTGTGTTCTTGAAGTTTTGTTTAGATTAAGCTTGGATAAGGGCTTTAAAGGTGATTCCAAGCCATTCTCTTGATTCTCCACTCTCCAAGGAAGGTATAAACTATAAACCCTAGCTTTAGTTTTGAGTAATTAGGATTGAATGTGTTTGGTATAGCATATGTGAAGCATGATGCTTGATTGGTTGAAGTTTGGTTGAGTTTGTAGAGATTAGTTGGTTTTGTTGCATTGTTGGAGTTGTAAATCTTGGTAATTAGTTAAAGAACCTAAGTAAAGCTTTTAGTTCATGTGAGGAATAAGTATAAATGGTTAATGTGGATTTGTTGGGGCTGTTATGATGTGGTTTGGAGGAATATTGGTTGTATTATTGAATTGGGGTTGATTTGTGGTTGGTATTGAATGGTTTAAAATTTGGGAAATCGCGTAAACATAGCCGTCGTAACGTCCGATTTTCTGTAGACTGTTTTTGTGCATAACATTAGGACCCGAGAACCCCCTGCTAGATTATGACCACTGCCATGTTTAGATAGCTCATGTTACGAGCTTCGTTTTGATATGTAGTTCGTTCGATTCCGATGCACGGTTTAGGAGAAACGACCGTTTCAAGTAACGGCGTTTCGCGAACGAAACTTTTCCCCTCGCCTTACTTTGAAACATAGGTTAAAGACCAAAAAGGGTTAATTAATGTATGAAACATTTATGGTAAGTGTGTTAGGCAGTTGGTAAGATACTCGCGAAGGAATCGCTTTAAAACTCGTAAAGGTTAAATTATTAAAAATGGTGGAGCCGAGGGTACCCGAGTGACTTAAGCGAATCAGTGAGCGCAAAACAAGCGTTAGAGTCTAAGTTAGTTAAAGTATAGATTTACAAGTGACTTTGGTTTAATTCCAACTTACTTGTTGTTTATAGGTTACCAGACTCGTCCCGAGCCATTCGTAACCCCCAGTCGCTCAGGCAAGTTTTCTACCCGATATACTGTTGTTGTGATGTAAATATATGTATATGCATTATCTTGTGATAGTGCATGATTGTTATTAGCAAATTTTGCGATATATTGGAGCATGCTGATATGGTATATATGCATGTCTGTTTCGTAATCTGGTTATCTATCTGTTGATTTCAATGCTTATAGTTGCATAATACCTATGCTAGAAATAAGCAAGTAGTTGTGTATACCCTTAGTATAGGGGATAAAAGGTGAACATATTTCTAAACCGGGAGTCGATGTTCCCGAGTATATTATATATATATATATATTTATATATATATGGATATAGTTTTTAAAACTATGGATCGAATAAGGTTTATTCGATACCTTTATTTTACTTAATTGAATATTAATTTGAGTATTCATTCGAGGGCTTATGACTCAGTTTATTTTATTATTTGAATATTATTTGAATATTCATTCGAGGGCTTATGACTCAGTTTATATTATTATTGAATATTACTTGGATATTCATTTGAGGATGTATGACTCCTTTATTTTATGAATATTATTTATAGTATTCATTCGAGGTATTATGACTCCGCTTATTACTTAATAATATTCTTTATTTTATTAAAGAATAAGGTGTCGATAATCAAACTTACTTTTGATTATTCAAATAAAGATATTACTTTCGTATAAGTATATCTTTGATTATTTGCTATTCATTTCAAGTATAAGTTTTAATACTTCTACTTCAATTATTTTATAAAGATTATTCTTTATGGGAATATTATTTAAATAATAATATTCAGACATTTTCTAAATATTCTGGGGACTGATTTACTTCATTAAATCAGCTTCACTCCAAACATTCTTAAAAATGTTTTGCGAGTCTTCAAAATGATTTTTTTTAAAAGTTAGAGCGGATCCCAAAACTCATTTTTTTAAGATCCTCCTTTCGAAGGGGATTTAAATACTCGCTCAAAACCTGAGGGATCCGGCTCTGTGGTGTGTTTTATATTCGCAACAAGGTTGCTGTTTTGATAAATAAATTGATTACTTACCCAACACTCGGGAAGTAAAATTCTTGGAACAAGTTAATCCATTAACAGGCATCGCCTGGGAAATATCGGTGAGTTCTCCTTTCCAAATAGATATGACTTCTTGGTGGAGCCGTATCAACAAGTTTCTACTTGGGGAAAGTGGGGACAAGCTTTACGTTTCAGAGTCATGGATTTCATCTGAACTAGGAGTGGCGTAAGTGGCCGAGTAGCGCCGGCCCAGCCTTATTATATTGGCCCAAATGGCCTGGAAGTTCCGCTAAGGCGGTCCATTCTTTAGGAGTTCAGTGTTCGGTTGACAAGTAAATCCGACAGGTTCTCCTCTACATGTAGAAAATGGTGGGGTTGTACTACTACGACTGATCATCGTAAGTGGTCTTCCTGGCGCGGCAAACTCCCGTAATGAGTTCATCATCCAATTGGATAATTTCTGCAACACTACCCAGAGCACTTCGATAGAAAGGCTACGGTTGGGCGATTGTTGAGTGTTGGCAGGGTCAAGTTTTCAAAATGATGTTTACATCAAATGAAGTATCTCGTAACTTCATTTTATTTTGATAATATTTTAAAGATTTAATCTATTCAAATCTTGTCTTATAGTCTCATCTATGTGATGAACTTTTGAAGCTAATTATAACTTGAACGGTGGTAGTTCAAGTAGTATTTGGGAAGGATATAAGTATATTGGGGTATCTTGTAACCTCATCTTTTAAACTTATATCTAATTAATAATTGTCTTATGAATGACAAAGATTTTCAGAAAAACGTTGAGACAAGGTTAGATATATGAGATCACCTTGCAACGATATTTTTTTATATATACAGTTATACACTGGGATTTTGTGTATATTATGCATGGAAGAGGACTTCCAATATTTTGAAAAGTATATATGTATACATACGGAATATTTTGCGACTTCATCGCATTAAGATATCAAACTTGGTTCATTTCTTTTGACCAAGACTTTCATGAGTATTATGAGTAGGCTCATATATTGTAAATCATTATACATATTATTTTGGTGGGCTTGCTGCTCACCCTTGCTTTATTTCTTCATCACACAACAACAGTTAGGAAAGATGGCCAGACTCCAGCAGACCCAGCGCAAGCGCGTGGGAAGCATCCCGCGTCTTCCCGTTGATGTTGTAGCTGCTATAGCTGCAGAGGTAGATCTATTGTAGATCAGACCATCTACTTTTGAGAATCAATTATGTATAATTATAACTTGTGGCAGATAATGGCAATTAACTGTAAATTTATCAAGTAATCATTTTGGGTTGTAATAACTTTTAAATTGTGGATTCAAAGACTTGTACTTATTTAAATTTCATCTCTGAGACTATAACGGGTTGTGGTGTGTGTTAGTATGGGGTCACAGCATGAGGTTATTTATTATTAATTAAGTGAAGTGATATTGTGGAAAGAAAGACCGTGACAACCCGGATCCCCGACCCCGGATCTGGGGGTGTTACAGAAATGGTATTAGAGCCAAGCGTTATAAACCTCAGAGATGATGGGACGTTAAGATAATAAGTTCACTAAGATAATAAGAACGCTTGCCAAGTTCATAGTCGGGCTACCTAACGTAGTACTGACAGTTAAAACCCTTATGGGAACCCTTATAAATATCATGATAGGAGCGTAGTTCGTTATCGTATATGGTAGCGGAACTCCGAACCCTGAGGTTGAGGAGCAACAGCGTGATGATGTTTTATTACTAATTGGAGATCGGATTGTGGATCCGATAGAGTGTCCTAATGCAGGACCGGATGATGTTGATATTGAGGATGTAGCGGTTGAGGATGTTGTCCTAGAAGGGATAGTTGTTGATGAGGATTCTATGGAGGATCCTGACAAGATTGGATAAAGGACCACTGATGAATTGATGACCATGGTTAGGTCGACTACCAGAGGTAGGATTGGCCGGTCACTACCAGAGGTTCGTTCAAGTTTGTAAAGATAGTAGCCCCTTTAACGCGACTTACTCGTAAGACTGAGAAGTTCGAATGGACAGAGAAATGCGAGAACAACTTTTAAGAACCGAAGCAAAGGTTGGTGACGTTCCCTATGTTGGCGTTGCCTGATGGAAAATGAGATTTTGTGATTTGTAAGTGACGCTTCGCATAAGGAATTAGGGTGCTTCTTATATAGCACAGCAAGATAATCGCGTCTGCGTCAAGACAATTAAGGGAATTTAAAATTCGATATCCCCACCCATGAGCTTGGGCTCGTGGCAATAGTTTTGCCCTAAAGATTGGAGGCACTACTTGTATGGAGAGAAGTGCGAGATTTACCTAAGCCATAAGTACTCTAGTACATTTTCCCGTAGAGAGAGCTCAACATACACCCGAGGAGGTGGTTAGAGCTAATCAAGAATTATGATTGGGAGATTCTGTATCATTCGGGGAAAGCCAATGTGGTGGCTGATGCCCTTAGTAAAAAGGAGAGACTCAAGATGATAATGTATTTGGGAGAATTGATAAGGGATTTTGAGAGAATGGAAATAGTAGTGAAGGTAACCGGAGCCGGTACCGAAAAGCTGTTTGAGATAGCAATACAGCCCGAAGTATTGGAAAAGAACATATTGTGCCAGTAAAAGTGATGAATGAAGGCAGAGAGCCAACAAATAGGTATGAGATTAATACCGAGAGTGATGATAAGGGAATAATGAGGTATTCCTATAGAATTTGGGTTCCAAAGGTTTAAGAGCTTAAAGATGAAATCTTAGATGAAAGCTAGTTTGAGGAATAAGAGTTAGAGCAAACCCTGAACGTGATAGTCAGGGAGGTTGCCACCAAGACAAAAGGAACCCATAACATGATGAAGTGGAAAATGAGGATTTAAATTATGTAAGATGACCCCAATTATGGGGAGTAGGAAGAAATATTTAGACTGAGGAAACAAAAGTCGAGTAAGGACAGGAGACCCGAGATGGTACCCCTATACGGCAATTCATGGACCTGTCTAAAGAAAACTTAGACTATTATCCCCAACCACCACCCTGAGGAGACAATGCGGTGGGAAATTCTTTCATGACCTTTAAGTCGCTAAGCTCTCAGAGTTCCAAGGAACAAGCTGACCCAGTCGAGGCAAGAGCCTGGCTAAAGAAAATAGATGAATCATTTGAGATTCTAAATGATTGACGAACCACAAAAGACTGTTTTGTCACTTACCCTCCTAAGAGAGAGACCACCCGCTGGTGAAAGGCCAAGGAAGGCACGGAGCAAGAGATTATAATAAACTGATTTAAGTTCAGTCAATTGTTTTCAGGAAAGTACTTCCCAAGGTTATGGAGATAGTGTAAAAGATTAAGAGCCAGAACAAAGGCAGACGAGTATGATGAATTATGAATCTAAGTTGTAAAAGTTATCAAGATTCGTTCTGAAGACACGAATCCAGAATGACGGGATGTTTGAAATCAATGCTTATGTTGTGTTGGTTCATGAAATAACGATAAGAGAAAGGAATATAAAGGCAAGAGAGTTTGAGGAATGATAAGGGAGTTGGGTATGAGGAAACCCTAAAGACTCGTAGAAATAGAAATAGAAAAGTAGGTAATCATCCGGATGAGAGTGATTTACCATGAGTTAAATTGATGGTTGAAGGTATAAGAGATACATATATTTTATCCCCTGTAAGTTGGGAAGATTCGAGGAAACCTTGAGATAATTCGAAGGATAAATAATGAGACGTGGATAGACTGAGGAGACAAGAAAGTAAGAAATTAAGAAAATTGGGTGAAGGAAGTGACCTTCAAGAAGGTAAAGTGTAAGACCGGTGGCATGATACCCAGAAAGGGAGACGCCAGATATAAAAGATATCCCAACATTGAGATGACTGTTGAGATAAACAACAAATGTAAATAAGGAATTATTAAGAAGAAGTTCACGTTGAACATGACCAATATCTTCCAGAACATCCATGTTATCATTACCAAATCAAGAAAGAAAAGTGGATGACCATTGTTATCTTTTGGAGGCCATATGGATTGACCTCAATTTGAATAAGGATGCTATTATGAAGTTAGGTATAGACTATCGAGGTGGGAATGATTGAATAAGACACCCTTATCAGGGATATATGACTTGATTTATCCATGGAAGGATGCAGGTACCTTTTAAAGGTGGAATTAAGGATAGAACATCGGTAACTTAAAATGAATCCTAGGGGAATGCATAAAGGTTGGAATTTCACCCTTAATAGGGACATTATGAGTTTTGACAGTATGATTTGGAAAGGGTTAATGTAGCAACAACCTTTAAGAATCAGTGGAGAAATTTTTCAGAAGTATATAGACAATGGTTCTAGTAATAGTAAATGGTATTTTAATATGCCCTGTATCTAGGGAATAAAGGAGGAACGATGGAAGGATAACCTTAGAGGTTTTACAAGGAGAAAGGTAATATTCAAAATTTTCAAGAATAGAAATGTTGATAAAGGAAATATGACGTAATTATAATGTTGCCAAGTGGGGCACGTGTTAAACCACGAGAAAGTATGGATCGAACCAGTAATGGTCGAAATTATTCAGGGCAATTAGGACTTAAGATAAAAGATGTTCTAATTATGATTGAGAGTCAGTCATGACAGTGATTAACCTCTAAAGACTGAGGCAATAACTTATGGAAAAATGGTGATTTTTTTTTACTCATCAGATTTTAAGGAAAGCATTTTCACATAAGCTGTGATTGAAATAAGGTAGAAAATTTATTTGGAGATGGTTAAAGTGACATTGACTGTAAGGAAATTTTACTATCAGGAAAGGCCAAAGAGGTGGCCGACACTTTAAAGGTAAGAGGATAATTATAGGCGCTTGTGCCAAAAGAATACAGTGATGATGGTTAAAACTGTGAAGGTTGTATTATGGTTTGGAAGATTGACATTCCTTCTGATGACTGTGCAATACCCAGCCGTAATAGTAGTTGGTAAAGGTTTAATTCGTGTAATCGCCATGAGCGGGCTATCTATCTTAGAAGGTCCTATCTTGAGATAAGCCAGACCCATGTTTCAAAAAGGACTAGATGAACCCTTGAGTTAATTCTTCTATTTAGGGCGTATGATTAAGAATGGTATTAACCTGCTATCGTTGTTTTGATTGAAACTCTTCTGCACTTTTATCTGCTTCATGTCATGTATGTATGTCAGGATCAGGAGTGTTCTTCATGAATCAGGAAGGGTGATTATGTTACCTCCTTAGAAGGATTTGATACGAGATGTATGGACTCCGTATGGTTAGCTATTAAGACTTCATGGAAAATGAATGACTACAGTAGGTCAGTGGTGGACCATAGTAAGGCAGCAATGATTCTGCGAGTAATGAGCTGATTACAACCGTGAGAGTTGTATTGGAATGGGTGTTGAGATTGAGTACCACTAATCGGGTCGTGGTAGTGTAGAAGTTATCATTGATAGACTAATTAAGTAGAGTATCTACCTAGTGAATTATTATTCTTTCTTATCAATAGAGAGTCGTATTATTATACGAGGAAGGTTGCGGTGCAAGCATAGAATTCAAGTAACGATGATCTCTAGAATGAGATCCCAGATTCGATTTTCGATGTCGAGGGAGTTTCAAAGGTAATTGTGTATAAGCTCGAGGAAGAGCATGGGTCCATAGAATGATGGACGGGATAGCAAAAATATTTAGGCACATGAAATGCGATGCTATAATACTTGATGTTGATATAAATACATATATGTTTTGTTCTTCTATGACAAACCTCTATAGTTCAGAGGTAGATTCCAAGCCAGATATTTTATGGCAATAAAATTTTTTATGAATATACAATTCTCTTCAATTTGTTCTTTTCTCTTCTTTTCATTTCATGTAAGCTGAGAAGAACAACCCTTCCAGAAGGGGAGGTATTGCCGAATGACTATCTATCTGTGTGATAGAAGCCGAGTAGGATACCAGCTATTGTTTAATTGCTTGTCAAGTACTAAAGGCTGGCCACCTTCTGTACTAACTATGCGATATAACAAGTGTTCATGATCATAGTGATCTCTCAACAAATTCCTTTACTTCTACATGATTAATCAAACTTTGGAAAATAGAAACAACTGAAAAAGGAGTAATAAAGTGGTGGTAGTATGCGGAATGGGAACACATTCGTGATACTAAGGTTGACGTGGTTATTAAAAGGTTATAGAACGCTAGCGAGCAAAAGTATAACCAGTATAATATTAGGAACAAAAGGTGATAGCGATTACGAACTGGAAAAGAATGGGTATTAAGAAGCAAAAGTTCTAATGCTAAAAGCTATAATGAGAGTCTGTGCAATAGACTTGAAAGAATTTGGAATGATCATTTAACGCGGATTAAGTTATCTTACGACAATAGATCATATGTCAGTATTGAGGTATCGCCTTATGAGATCCTTGAGGGAAGACAATGTCGATCTCCCTTATGTTAGGATGAAGTTGTAGAGCGCAAGATGCTCGGACCCGCAGTAGTCCAAAGGACCAAGGATATAATAGATCTAATCAGAGGACGGCTGGTAGTAGCCCAAGATGGTCATGATAAGTATGTTGATTTGACACGAAAGGATAAAGAGTATGAAATAGGGGACCTAGTAATGTTATAGGTATCCCTTGGAAAGGATTGATGAGGTTCGGAAAGAAAGGAAAGCTAAGTCTACAATTTGTTGGACCCTTGGATATATTAAGACGTTTGGGAAGTTAGCATATGAGCTAGCCCTAACCCCGAACATGTAGCAGGTCGTAACGTGTTTCACGTATCAATGTTAAGGAAGTGTAATTCAGATTCCAGATAAATAGAGGCATATAAGCGCATAGATATGCAACCCGACGTAACCTATATGGAGCAACCAGGAAGGGTTATAGAGTGAAAAGGAACAAGTGCTTAGGAGAAGGATTATCAAACTAGGCAGAGTTTGGTGGTAGAACCACAATGTGGGAAAATTGACTCGAGAGTTAGAAAGTGTAATGCTAAGAAAGTATCCCCATTTGTTTTCTATCTGATTCCGGGATGGAATCCTTTTAAGGAGGGGAGACTGTAATAACCCCAATTTTTGAGAAATTTTGAAACCCTTATGAATAGTGTTTTTGCTGAACGAGAAAACTTTTCATGCCATGCTATGTAGGGGTTCTGTTATTGATCTTATGGGATATTATTAGTACTCTATGTGGTATATAAGTGTATGTAAAGATCGTCAGAATCCAATTCCGAACACTTTGATTTTTCCCGGAAATTCACAAGATACGGAGAGAATTGAGTATAAGGTAACAGGATAAAAAGGATTTAAATTAAAGGATTATAGGAGAGGATCATAAAAGGAATATAATATATTGAGAAAGGTTAAGGGAACCTAAGTAATAAGATCCCGGGTATGATCCCTCAAACGATAAACGAGAACGAAAGATAAGCGAACCGTAAAACAAATAAGTGACCAAGAGACAAGCTTGTACAAGAAGCCAGGGATTGTGACATCATCAAACCACAAGGTGTGGACAAGTGGGAGCATTATGACATGTGCAAGGTGACATAGGCATGACAAGAAAGGAAGGAGATGTGGTGACTTTTTAACCACACAAAACCAAGGGCAACTAGGTAATTCACTAAAACAAACAACAAAAATCAACCAACCAAAAGCAAATCAAGCCAAAACACAAAATTCTCTCTTCTTCTTCTTCATGCTCTCGGGTGGTTTTCTTAAAAAATGAAAGTCCAAGCTCCTCCACTTACTATTTAGCAAGGTAATTATCTAAGCTTCCCCATGGATAGTTACATACTTCCTATAAGTTTAAGCTTCTAATTCCAAGCCAATCTTTTTCTATAAATCATGAAAGAAGATGGTGAATAGTGTTTTCAAGAACTAAAATTTGTGTTCTTGAAGTTTTGTTTAGATTAAGCTTGGATAAGGGCTTTAAAGGTGATTCCAAGCCATTCTCTTGATTCTCCACTCTCCAAGGAAGGTATAAACTATAAACCCTAGCTTTAGTTTTGAGTAATTAGGATTGAATGTGTTTGGTATAGCATATGTGAATCATGATGCTTGATTGGTTGAAGTTTGGTTGAGTTTGTAGAGATTAGTTGGTTTTGTTGCATTGTTGGAGTTGTAAATCTTGGTAATTAGTTAAAGAACCTAAGTAAAGCTTTTAGTTCATGTGAGGAATAAGTATAAATGGTTAATGTGGATTTGTTGGGGCTGTTATGATGTGGTTTGGAGGAATATTGGTTGTATGATTGAATTGGGGTTGATTTGTGGTTGGTATTGAATGGTTTAAAATTTGGGAAATCGCGTAAACATAGCCGTCGTAACGTCCGATTTTCTGTAGACTGTTTTTGTGCATAACATTAGGACCCGAGAACCCCCTGCTAGATTATGACCACTGCCATGTTTAGATAGCTCATGTTACGAGCTTCGTTTTGATATGTAGTTCGTTCGATTCCGATGCACGGTTTAGGAGAAACGACCGTTTCAAGTAACGGCGTTTCGCGAACGAAACTTTTCCCCTCGCCTTACTTTGAAACATAGGTTAAAGACCAAAAAGGGTTAATTAATGTATGAAACATTTATGGTAAGTGTGTTAGGCAGTTGGTAAGATACTCGCGAAGGAATCGCTTTAAAACTCGTAAAGGTTAAATTATTAAAAATGGTGGAGCCGAGGGTACCCGAGTGACTTAAGCGAATCAGTGAGCGCAAAACAAGCGTTAGAGTCTAAGTTAGTTAAAGTATAGATTTACAAGTGACTTTGGTTTAATTCCAACTTACTTGTTGTTTATAGGTTACCAGACTCGTCCCGAGCCATTCGTAACCCCCAGTCGCTCAGGCAAGTTTTCTACCCGATATACTGTTGTTGTGATGTAAATATATGTATATGCATTATCTTGTGATAGTGCATGATTGTTATTAGCAAATTTTGCGATATATTGGAGCATGCTGATATGGTATATATGCATGTCTGTTTCATAATCTGGTTATCTATCTGTTGATTTCAATGCTTATAGTTGCATAATACCTATGCTAGAAATAAGCAAGTAGTTGCGTATACCCTTAGTATAGGGGATAAAAGGTGAACATATTTCTAAACCGGGAGTCGATGTTCCCGAGTATATTATATATATATATATTTATATATATATGGATATAGTTTTTAAAACTATGGATCGAATAAGGTTTATTCGATACCTTTATTTTACTTAATTGAATATTAATTTGAGTATTCATTCGAGGGCTTATGACTCAGTTTATTTTATTATTTGAATATTATTTGAATATTCATTCGAGGGCTTATGACTCAGTTTATATTATTATTGAATATTACTTGGATATTCATTTGAGGATGTATGACTCCTTTATTTTATGAATATTATTTATAGTATTCATTCGAGGTATTATGACTCCGCTTATTACTTAATAATATTCTTTATTTTATTAAAGAATAAGGTGTCGATAATCAAACTTACTTTTGATTATTCAAATAAAGATATTACTTTCGTATAAGTATATCTTTGATTATTTGCTATTCATTTCAAGTATAAGTTTTAATACTTCTACTTCAATTATTTTATAAAGATTATTCTTTATGGGAATATTATTTAAATAATAATATTCAGACATTTTCTAAATATTCTGGGGACTGATTTACTTCATTAAATCAGCTTCACTCCAAACATTCTTAAAAATGTTTTGCGAGTCTTCAAAATGATTTTTTTTAAAAGTTAGAGCGGATCCCAAAACTCATTTTTTTTAAGATCCTCCTTTCGAAGGGGATTTAAATACTCGCTCAAAACCTGAGGGATCCGGCTCTGTGGTGTGTTTTATATTCGCAACAAGGTTGCTGTTTTGATAAATGAATTAATTACTTACCCAACACTCGGGAAGTAAAATTCTTGGAACAAGTTAATCCATTAACAGGCATCGCCTGGGAAATATCGGTGAGTTCTCCTTTCCAAATAGATACGACTTCTTGGTGGAGCCGTATCAACAAGTTTCTACTTGGGGAAAGTGGGGACAAGCTTTACGTTTCAGAGTCATGGATTTCATCTGAACTAGGAGTGGCGTAAGTGGCCGAGTAGCGCCGGCCCAGCCTTATTATATTGGCCTAAATGGCCTGGAAGTTCCGCTAAGGCAGTCCATTCCTTAGGAGTTCAGTGTTCGGTTGACAAGTAAATCCGACAGGTTCTCCTCTACATGTAGAAAATGGTGGGGTTGTACTACTACGACTGATCATCGTAAGTGGTCTTCCTGGCACGGCAAACTCCTGTACTGAGTTCATCATCCAATTGGATAATTTCTGCAACACTACCCAGAGCACTTCGATAGAAAGGCTACGGTTGGGCGATTGTTGAGTGTTGGCAGGGTCAAGTTTTCAAAATGATGTTTACATCAAATGAAGTATCTCGTAACTTCATTTTATTTTGATAATATTTTAAAGATTTAATCTATTCAAATCTTGTCTTATAGTCTCATCTATGTGATGAACTTTTGAAGCTAATTATAACTTGAACGGTGGTAGTTCAAGTAGTATTTGGGAAGGATATAAGTATATTGGGGTATCTTGTAACCTCATCTTTTAAACTTATATCTAATTAATAATTGTCTTATGAATGACAAAGATTTTTAGAAAAACGTTGAGACAAGGTTAGATATATGAGATCACCTTGCAACGATATTTTTTTATATATACAGTTATACACTGGGATTTTGTGTATATTATGCATGGAAGAGGACTTCCAATATTTTGAAAAGTATATATGTATACATACGGAATATTTTGCGACTTCATCGCATTAAGATATCAAACTTGGTTCATTTCTTTTGACCAAGACTTTCATGAGTATTATGAGTAGGCTCATATATTGTAAATCATTATACATATTATTTTGGTGGGCTTGCTGCTCACCCTTGCTTTATTTCTTCATCACACAACAACAGTTAGGAAAGATGGCCAGACTCCAGCAGACCCAGCGCAAGCGCGTGGGAAGCGTCCCGCGTCTTCCCGTTGATGTTGTAGCTGCTATAGCTGCAGAGGTAGATCTATTGTAGATCAGACCATCTACTTTTGAGAATCAATTATGTATAATTATAACTTGTGGCAGATAATGGCAATTAACTGTAAATTTATCAAGTAATCATTTTGGGTTGTAATAACTTTTAAATTGTGGATTCAAAGACTTGTACTTATTTAAATTTCATCTCTGAGACTATAACGGGTTGTGGTGTGTGTTAGTATGGGGTCACAGCATGAGGTTATTTATTATTAATTAAGTGAAGTGATATTGTGGAAAGAAAGACCGTGACAACCCGGATCCCCGACCCCGGATCTGGGGGTGTTACACTAAGTAAACTATTTTCAGATCCAAAAGGTAAATGTAATTATCGAATTATCAAACAAATCAAATGTGTGATGATTCGGTCAGCTATGTGATGTGTATTATTTATTTTTTGTGAATTGTTGGATGCAAAGGTCAATTTTATGATTAATTATCGAGTTGTATGAACTTAATTCATTTTTAAAATGATTTTATTGAATATTTATTCTCATAAATGCTAAAACAGCTCCTAAAATTATTTTTGTTGATTCATAATTTTATTTATTATTTTTAGGAGTTTATAAAATTTAGAAATCAATATTTTATTAATTATTTATTTATAAATGATTTTCCAGCGTGTGTTTAATGGTAAAATCCAAATTTAATTATGGAAATCTTCAAAAATTATGAAACTTATATTTTATTAAGTTCGTATTATTCTGAGAATTTTAAAATTATTTTGGTAATTTTTGGGGTTAATCTTACTCGTGCGTTGTTTCGTTTACTCGTTAAATGCAGGTATAAGTTGTGTTTGTAAAATGTTTTAAAAATTATGAAAATTTTATTTTAGTAACTTCAAATTATTTGTGATGATTTAAGACTATTTTAGAATTTTTCTGATTAATTTTCACGCGTGATATGTATCGTTAATTTTATAATTCAACGTATAATTCATTCTAATTCAAAGAAAATAGCCACGTGTCCTTTATTTTTGGACACACGGCCTAATAGCAATTGTTTAGCAGTTTGTTGCCCTTTTCATTTTCTTCTCCTCTCTCGTTTTGTCACACACATATCTGCTCTCTCTCTCTAGATTCTCTCATATCTCTCTTTTAATCTCTTCGTCTCTTTCCCTCTTCCCATCTCTTTCCTCTCCTCCTCTCTGTTTCACGGCTTCCCGCCGCTGCTCGCCCTCTTCCGGCCATTTTTTTCCGGTTGGCCTCGTGCCTTCTCAGTCTTGCATCGTATGTAAACGTATGTATACATATGATTATGTGTGTGGCGTTTGTGTGCGTGCGTTTCGTGTGTGTGTTGATGGGTGTTGGTGCCGCTACCCGCGGTGGCGCGTGTGTTGACTTGTGGCTTTCGTTTTGCCCTATTTTCTGGATTATTTATACGCATATATAGATATGTATGTGGGCATCTGTTCCTTGCTGGCATGGCGGCGAGTGGCCGCGATTGTGACTGTGTTCTGTGGTTCTGTGATTCGGCTTGATTGTTTCTGATGGAATTTTTGTTGATTTAATTCTGCAGGAATTTGTTGATTAAGGATTCGTGAAATAAAATAAATTCGTACGGAAAATTCTTAATAAGTAATCGATGGAATTCGTGTCGGATGTCCGTAATAAATGGAAACCCGCGAATTTTATCGCCGTCGGCGATGAGCCTCGGCGAGCCGACGGTGGACGATGATGATTTTATCTGAGTCCTACGTATATAAATGAAATAAAATTAATTCGTGAAATTAAGTTCGAAACGAAAATTACGAATCAAAATATGGAAATACGAATAACCAGGATAAATAATTGAGATTACATGGGTGTTTGGGAATTATGAATTGTAGTTGTGGGTGATTGGTTGTTGTTGTGTGATTGATTTGTTGTTGTGGTTTGACGTCGAGATGATTCGACAGGTAGGCCGATAAATAGAGGAAACGCTGCCCGATTTTCGGGAAAATTAATTCCGAAAATACGGAAACGTAACTTGTAATTGTCAGAAATGTAGAACGAGGATATAATTGAACTTTATAAAACCTATTTACGTGACGTGACAAGATATTTTGTGAATAATCGATTACCCTATTTTTTTCAAAACAACAAATATACGTATTTTTCGAAATTAAATACCGAACCGAATTTCGAAGATGTGAACAATAATTGCTATGTATATTTCGATAATACTTATATATATAATTTCAGTTATGAAATCGTACGGGTAGAATAGGATAACGATTTGATGTTAAGCTTAAGCGGTTATCTGAATTAGGGTATTTCAACCCTGTAGGTTTTAGACGGAAGACCCAAGATTTGACATCGGACTAGGAACGATCTAGTGATTAGACGTCGAGATCAATGAATTTTCAACTGAAGGGTCTGAATGTTGGGATCGTATCTAGAATAGGATAGTAGTTTGACGATAAAGCCGAATGATCAAAGTCGAACCAAAGTCAATATCGGTTAAAGCTTATTGAGGCAAGTATTCAGGATTTTCCTTTTAAATACTGCAAGTATTCCTGATTTTCTGCAAATATTTATTCGTTCCTCTTCTAAGTTTAGAATAGTTAAATGTTATACATTTCGCTGCAATTACTCATATTATGCATGTTCTTTTATTCTTGTTCCTGTAATTCGATTGCTTTCTTGTGCAAATACCCATTCTTTCGGGTTATTTGCGAACCCTGAATTGGGATGTTTTGAATTCAAAATGATTTGACATCAAAACACTCTACGGGCTGGATATTGATATTTTGGGGATTGAGTTTTACTTAATCGTGAGGACCGGGTTATGATTGGTGCCTCGAGATGGGTCATAGTGCCTGGGGACCCGGCTAGATCTATATATTGAGATATAGATCTGCATTATATTCTGACTGATCAGCAGAATATAGATGCGAACTAGTGTCCAGTCTAATTTGTTGTTAATCGCCATTAACGGCATTCTCTCTCGAATGGTCTTATGATTTCAAAACCGGACAAAACCCTGATTCAGGAGATGAATCGGGGAATCGCTTGTCATTTTTGGATTTTAGTTAAAGGCGGGTGACAACCAACGTTTATTCACTCACTCACTCAAGATAAATAGAATGGTTTAAAATTGTTTTAAGATTTTGTCCGGAAGTTTTTCTTTTGATATTAATGCTTAAAACTCAAATTATATACTTGCTGGGCATTTTTGGCTCACTCTTGCTTTGTAAATTCTTATTTCTGCCTGAAACAAATAAGGGTAAAAGTGATTAGCTTTGATAGACAACAGGAGTTAGAGAAATTTCCGATGCCAGATGTTGAAGATGTTAGAGGAATGTGACAAGAGCATTAGTTCAAAGGTATTTATAATTGTATTCTAGTTATTGTGAGTTGTAAATGGCTAGATTCTTGTTTCATACCATAACCTGTAAACGATCCGGATTCAAGGGGTTATTTATTTATTTCTTTATTTTACATAATGATTGTTTAGTGACACCAAATCCTGACCCCAGATCTGGGTTGTTACAGAAAGCATCATCTCTATCCTTCTGAGTTTGGTGGAACATAACTAATTCTTTTTCTAAATAATCATTCCTCTTTTTAAAGGCAAGATTTTCAGAAGTTAATCTTTCATATGTTAAAGTTTGATCTCTATAGCTAATAAACTTGGTTTTAAGATATAATCCCAACTCAGTAATATCATCCGTATGAAAGGCATAAGTTGTTTGAGGTACCTTTAACTCAGCAGCATCAGAACTGCTATCAGCATTTGCCATCAAGGCATAGTTCTCCTCATCTTCAGAATCTGAGGTATCTGTTCAGGTTTTATTCTTTGTGACAAGAGCCTTGCCTTTATCACTCTTTCCTTTCTTGCAGTCAGGAGATATGTGGCCTTTCTCACCACAGTTGTAGCATTTGACATTTGAGTAATCTCCTATGTCAGACTTTCCTCCTTTGCCTTCAGATTTTCTAAAGCCCTTCTTATCAGAACTTCTACCTTTCCTGGAAAACTTCTTTCCTCTTCTGAATTTCCTGTAGGCTATCTTTGTGATACCCTTCACCATAAGAGCACACAGCTTCATCATCTCTTAATCAGCATCTACTTCAGGTAGACTTTCAGTTTCTGAATCATCATCATCATCAGAACTTGATGATTCTGAATCAGACTTTATGATGGGAGCATTTCCTTTTCCTTTCTTTGAGACAGCCACTTTGGGGGATTCCTTCTCAGCATTAAGAGCAACTGTTCTTAACTTTCTCCCATGTCTCTTGCTTCTTTGATCCATCTCAAGTTCATAAGTCTTGAGCATTCCATAAAGTTCATCAAGAGTAGTTTCATCAAGAGCATAGTTATCTCTTATAATAGTAGCTTTCAAATCCCAACTTTCAGGAAGAGCTAAAAGGAATTTTAGATTTGAATCTTTAATGTCATATTTCTTGTCCACCAGTGACAGATCATTCAAGAGTTTGACAAATCTGTCATATTAGTCAGTTAATGACTCATCACTTTTCGAGTCAAAGTGCTCATATTCTTGAGTGAGTATAGTCCTCATGTTTTTCTTGATTGCATCAGTTCCCTGACACCTTGTCTCCAAAGCATCCCATATCTCCTTTGTAGTCTTGCATTTAATTACCCTATTTGACATGACATTATCAATGGCACTATGCAGCCAATGCCTTACCTTTACATCCTTGGCAATAGATGAGATATCTTCAGCTGTGTATTCACTTTTCTCCTTTGGTATGGTCTTTGTTGGCTGATCTGCAACTACAACAGAGAGCTTGGTTGGCTTATGTGGTCCTTCATAAATTCTGTAAAGGTATTCTGGATCTGCAGCTTCCAGAAACATAGCCATCTTCACTTTCCATATGGGATACTCAGAAGGTCTCAACATGGGAACCCTGATAGTCTCATATCGACTATGGGTTTGAATCTTTGGAGTTTCTTCAGTTTTGGCGGGCTTGGTTGGATTTTCTGCTTCTTCAGACGTGATTGTTTTGGATATTTACTATATGTGTTTTAACAGATGTGCTCTGATACCACTTGTTAGGTCACACAACACTGTAGAAGGTGGTTGAATACAGTGTAGAATACAATCAAATCGATTTAAAGCACAAGTAATAGAAAACAGATGTATTCGATATAATAAACTCTGTTACAATAGAACTGTTCTCTCTCAGTGATGAACAAATATCACGAGAGCTACTAGGTTACAATATATGATCTTCTCGATGATCGTAACTCTTATAGAGTAAACCTATGTCTATGTTTATATAGACACACAGTTACACGATAACTTCTAGTTGATATGGAATATAATTCTGTCTCCTAAAATATATCAACCAGATATCTTATATAATTATTCTAGTCCTCTTACTCTTTCCATGCATATCTTCTTCTTGTATTTGTCTCGATCTTCTTTCCTGTGAATCAGCTTCCTTCCTTAACTATTAGTCCTCCAGTACTTAAGTTCTGATATCCATCTTTTGATATTATCTTCTGATAATCTAAGTTCTGATATCCTTAAGTCCTGACTTCTTGTAAGTCCTGATTCCAGTAAGTATTGATATTTCCTATTAGTTATGATCTGAAAACTAAACATGAAACATATTAGACATGACATCTCAAATATATCCAACACTCCAACACTCCCGTACTTAAGTTCTGATATCTATCTTCTAATATTTATCGTGTAATAACCTGAGTTCTGATATCCTTAAGTTCTGACTTCCAGTAAGTACTGATTTCAGTAAGTATTGATATTTCCTGTTTGTTAAGATCTGAAAACTAAACATGCAACATATTAGACATGACATCTCAAATATATCTAACAATTTCCTAACCTTGATTCGTGATACTCGTTATAAACTTGGCGACCGTTCGATGACGGTGCTAATTTAGATGTCAACTTTCTTAGTCCTTTAATTCTTCAACCGGTCCAATAAATCTTGGGTTCAACATTTCTTTCCCTTTCGAATCTCATCACTCCCTCCTCTAGAGGTACTTTCAACAATACTTGGTCTGTTACTTCATACTTTCTATCTTTGTAGTTCTGGTCCGCATATCTCTATTGTTCATCCTGGGTTACCACTAGCCGGGTTCTGATAAGTTCTAGGAATTCCTTTGGTCTGTTGACTCAACTATGGTCCAATATCCTCCGCTTACCAATTTCTTCCCAACCTAAGAGAGAACAATTCTTTCATCCGTACAAAGCTTTGTAGCCGTTCCAATGCACGCATGATAACTCGTTATTGTCGGTAATTCGATTAACCTCAACTGGTCGCTTCATTTCCCTAAAAAATCTATAATGTGGACAATTAGCGCATCTTCTAGTGTTTAGAATCATCCTTCAACTTATTCGTTTCCTCCTCCATCGCTCCTACTAGTGCTAGAGTTTCGTTCCTTAACGTTTTCCCATTTTAGCGCATCATCTCTGTCGATTATTTTATGTAAGAAGTTCTTGTCGCATTTTTACACGCTCGTCTCATGTTACACGCTTAGCGTCAGATTTAACATTTCTTCCCGTAGTAATGTAAGGTATGTCGGGTCCTGTTGCCCTCTTGAAGGAAGCACCATTTCATACGCAATTGATTGATACGCCTTTAGAGTCGTGGAACGCTCAGCTTTCGTTATCGGTCGGACTTCTTTAGTCATTCCCCGTATAATATCTATAGTACTACGATTCCTTCTGGGTCGTACTTGTTATTCTCGCTAGAGCCTTAGACGTATTCGTGTTTATTGGTACCTGCTACCAGTGGTCTTTATAGGGCGTGTACGATCTTCCTTGCCTTCAGTCAGTTTTAACCATAACATTCTTCATTCTTCCACGTTGTACTTCGTGAGGGATATCAGCATCTATTTTCCGTATGCTTGCGTGGTAAGTATATCTATACGAATTTTCTATCAATGATTGGCGATTCTCCTAACAGTTCCAAATAGTATGGATAGTCCTCCCATTCTACTTGTCAATTTGAGAACTCTAAGTCGTGCCTCTGTTCGTCCCTTCTCGCGAAATATCTTGGGTCCTTGCGTGGCGCGATATCACGGGGTCTCTCTATCACCAATTATCTCTTCCGCGTTCATAACAATTTTATAGAGCGAAGATCTATTATTTGCATTCTAAGAGAAGCAGTCTCTTTTTTTAACCTATTACTAAAAATCCTAAAATAGCACGACGACTTACTTGGTTCTTGATAATCCTCCTCCAAAAGTTATAATAAACTCCTACTCCCATTTGGGTCATTTACAAGCCGTAATTGTCAAAATTCCTCACATTTTTGTTTTCACTTTCAACCATGTCGAGTACTTACTTGCATAATTAATGACATCCCTTTCATATTTGGTCATGACCAATATCCTTTTACATTTTTAGGCATCTTTAAGTCTTCTTTTTAAGTAATAAAGGGTTCTCTTCATGCGATCCTTCTCATCAGTTGTTCTGAGAGTTGTCATCCTCAATAAATCTTTTCCAACTTAAAGTTTCGGCCACCGCATTGGCCTTTCCTTGATGATAATAGATTTCTCAATCACAGTCCTTGATCAATTTGACCAAAACTTCTACGCCGTGTCCAGCGTAAGTAAAAAAAAATTCCAAATTTTCCTCATATGTTAAACTCCTTGTCCCTTTCAGTGCGAACCTTATCGTAATTATTCTATATCATTAATAGGTCGCCTTATGTCACAGTCCTTAAGCTGCGTAGATGTATCGGTATCATTACATTTCATACAAAATCCTGTTTTTATCGCCGAGTATTTCTAACAAGAGGTAACTACTAATCTTACCTTCACTTTTTCGAAAATCGTATTCCTCGAATTAATACATGATTGGTCTTTCCGGAATTCATTAGTTCTTATCCCGATAGTGTTTCACATAAGCTTACCTCACTAATCACGTTGTATCTCTATTATCGTTCTTTTATAACCATGTTAAAGATCCTTATGATACTAATAAACATGATATTCCCTTTTTAAAACAACTTACTCATCACGATGCTCCGATTGCACCATCATAATATTGAGTTTCTCAGTCTCATATTACAATAATCAGTTATTAACTATACCTCTCTTTGTTCGGAAGGCAATTAGCCTTGGAATAATGATTTTTTTTATGATATCGATGCACTTTAGACAATCTTAACCAGATTTCAAAATCTAATATCTGAAGAAATAATGAGATCTGAATAAAAGAGTCACAACACTCAAAAGATTTATAATTTGGAAGGAAGAATACAACAAAGATTATCCTTTCATATCCTTAAAATTTTATATTGTGATATTATAGAGAATATCTATTGCAAGCAATGATTGCTGAAAAATAACATCATACGAATGATACTTGTAAGATTTTCCCATTGAAAGAATACTTTTCTTTTCGAATAATAGAAGAATTATCGAATAACATCCTCAATCAAAGGTTAACCATTGAGGTTTTAAAGAGATGCTATTTTGAAAGAAGGAATTTTATTCAATGGTTAACAAATAAGAAAATATATTGTTATTCAATCACTTTATGATTTTAATTGGATATTCGTTATATAAACGAAAGAATAGACCATTTCATGAACAAAATATTTCATAAAACTGAGTATGAATTCTCGTTTGAGTGGGCGACCTAGTTAGGGCTCAATTAAATCATTCTTTAAAAATTTCAACAACAATTAAATTTTGCATATATAATGCACTATGGAAAAATAAAAATTTGATTGGAAGTGGAACTAGAATAATAACTAGTCCATATCAAGCAATATTATCAACCAGCTAAGAAAATGGTCAGCTCAATTGGTTTTGCCCATAGCAACTAGCTAAGACGATTAGCTAGGCTTTTGTCATATTAATTAAACTTTCGACAAGTTAGGACAATTAACTAGTTATTCATGAGAACATATGCAACTAGGCATATTTCAGTTTGTTTGGAAAAAAATCTCAACGTCGTAACCACTGAAGAAATTTGTGGCTACCCGGATGACGATTTTGAAATAAAGAGTTTTCAAATTTGGGTCGAGAAAGACAATTATAACTCTGAATCGAGTGGTCTTGGCATTGGAACAATCGATAGCCTCTTATCAAATATTTCTTGCCAAATAAAAGGGTACACGCAGAGGTGTCCTCGTTCACATACTTTATCAGATTCTCAAATAGAATTGAATCCGGTATACCAATATCAAATTGATACCCTTACTATGATTTCAAAGTTCAATATACAATTTCATCTCGATTAGAAGAAAAGGATTCCCGAGGAATATATGGATATTACATCATCCATGTTTTTTACAATTTGTTAAATATCTACAATCTCGACTGAGAAGATTAAGTAAGAAAGAAGAATCAATTGAAGATACTCATTATGAATATTCATCGATGAATTGAGGGAAAATTTATATAAAAAATATCTTGGATAATTGAAATGAAGTATAAATAGCTCTGAACTGAATAAGAAGATCATAATCTATGAAGGAAAGTTCATGGATTAACTAAAAGAATTGAACAAGTCCTGATGCAGAGAAAGACTATTCAAGATGGTCACATCAGAAGTTCAAAGTAGGGAACAAAAAGGATTACCTGATATGACTTATCAAGGCAATACGAATGACCAATAGTTTGGAGGGAGTAGCATGACAATGAGTAGGTGCCAAAATATTTCACAGATTATTTTAACTCTCGTTATTATCCGTTTGAGGATGATACCACCTCTTCGTCTTTGTAATTCCTTATTTCAGCTAGTGTCTCTTTCAAATCATTTTAAAATCGTTTACTAACTTGACTTTCGCACGTATATCTGTCATTCAGGTGTTTTACCTCGAAGACCTTACTCAGAAATATTCCAACAGCATCTGTAGGGGCCGATAGGGGCCTGCTACATGCATCCATTACTAATTACAAGTGGCCAGTTCCCCCTACAAATAGATCAAAGAGATCTCTCAGGAACCTCAATGGAGTCCATAAGTTCGGTGGCATGTGCGTGTAATTGAACATACGTCACCAAATATATTAGAGGTCCACGAGTATATATACGAAGCCTCTGACATCATATCTACTAAAGAATTTTGCTCTAGACTAACTGGTCTATCCTTTTTAAAAGGTTCTAAGATCGAATCATCGCTCGTTGTAATCTTACGCCATTTAATTGTAGCCATTCCATCGATTCTCGATGCTCTTAATTTTTAAGCTAACCCATCATAACCTTACATGTTAAGCGAACTAATAATATCATGTAGTGTACTTTTTTTATCATAACATTCATATATTATATTCAAATCTTCCTTAATAGAAAATATCTTTAAGGGTATATTGGACACTATCTCTGGTGAATTCATGATTAATACGATGTTCACATCCTCATTGGTAAAATGACACCTTTATCTAGTTTGGGTCAATAACCTCAACTGTATATTAATAATTAGACTTCATGGTTCTCACATGTGATGCCCCCTTATGGGAAACCTATAAAGAACTACGAGTAACAAGGCTCGTGTTGTCCAAATGAACATTTGGTGTTGATAATACCGTTTTTCCCCAAATGCCCTGGAGACTCAGCTCCGAGTTCTACATCCAAATCATTGCCAAATCTTATATGATTCTAATTTTTTCTTCTCATCATTCTGATAATCTCCAATGGTTCTATTAGTCACACTTTAATACCTCAAATATACACTTATCCTAACCTACATCTTGGGGCTACATCCGGTAGTCCAATGATGAACTCTATATGAGCTCTTACGAAATCTCGCATCTATACAAACTCCTAACACTCTCGTCTCTGAGTACTATAACTTATTGCTCTAATACCATTAATGTAACGCCCCCAAATCCTGGGTCAGGAATCTGGGTCGTCACACAATCCTTCAATCATGTGTAACCTGCATTAACTCAATAATTCAATAATTCCATATCACAGACTCCCAATCTCACACACTCACAAGTTATAGCCTTAGAAATGACGTACAACAAGTATCATCTGTTATTAAAACTCAAATGTACTTTACAGGATCTCAAACAATTATTCATAACCTCTACTTGAAGTTATTATAATTACGATTGATAACTTATACCTATCTGATACTCTGGCCCACCTGAGATAAAGCTGCCAGGGATTCTCCCCATGACTGCAAGCGACTAAGTCCCACACCGGCATACTGGTTATCTGTTATGTTGTGTCATTTAAAAGAAAGCAAGAGTGAGCTATAATGCCCATCATAATAATGTACAGTATGAAATGACTGTATGATAAACTCAAGTAAAACTTCATATATGATAAATACGTTTTATTCAAAAATAGTTTTCCTTGGTGATACACACCTTCTTTTGAAACCAATTCTTTAGTGGATTTATTATCCCGTGAATACCTTAATGGTAAACCCAGCACCTAAGCTTGGGTTACGGTATTGCATCACAATTCCAGTTGGAAGAATAGTACGTTCATTGGAGCCGCCGCTTACGATGATCAGTCGTAATACGGGAAATAGTAACCTTTTCTGCTAGTAGAAAGACGACACCTTCGTATCCCGGTTATCACCCTTGTCGCATTCGGGCTACGTGTCCCATTTTTGGGTATACACATACTTCACAAGTTCTTGAGTACATAGAGTACCTTCGCCTGCGGTACCTTTGGTAGTCCACCTATCACACATAGTACTAAAGTCTACCCCTCCCTTGTCCTTTAACATAATTCTATCATATCTTGAGAACTCGAACCACATCGAAGTTCCCCTAAGCGTTTTGCTTGTTGATAGAAACAGCTTATTTTATTAGCGTATATATGTATATGTATACGTACTTCCGAAATTTTTGGAGGAAGTACTAAGGATGTGAGTTGACCGTTGTCAACAGATAATTAAATAAGGGGGAGTTTCTTTTGAAACTATATTTAAAATATTTAGGATAAGTCGAGATTATATTCCTTGATGATCTGAAATTATTCGAATAATTTTCCGAAAATCAGATGTTATTTTAAATCAGGTTTTATGATTTTTAAATCATAAATAAATCATTTAATAAATAATTAATAACTAAATAATAATCATTAGATAATTAAACCTCGAATAATTATACTTTCAAAGAATGTTTGAAATAATATTCCTCAAAAAATTTATGTTTAAGTAATTTAAAGTAATCTTTAATAATTGGCCGAGTTTGAAATGAATAATCGTTGGAGAATACTTCTCCTATATTAAATTAATAACCGAAATAATATTCGTTGTTCAAGTAAAATATGGTTGAGGAAATACGATCTTTGGAAATCGTTTTAATAAAAGTTCGAGGTATTTAATGTTTCACAAATGGATATCGAGTCCCTTGGAATAAAATAAGTACGGACTTTTAATGGTCCAAAATATCTCCGGGATGATTCCCGAGTTTATACTTT
Organism: Apium graveolens; assembly: GCF_009905375.1. Taxonomy (NCBI): domain Eukaryota; kingdom Viridiplantae; phylum Streptophyta; class Magnoliopsida; order Apiales; family Apiaceae; genus Apium; species Apium graveolens. The sequence goes on along the minus strand of NC_133648.1, from coordinate 172,462,366 downwards.
ATAAAAACTGACCGACTCTCGGTCTTATAACTTATATATCACGCTCTACTATAGCGTTTGTATTCTTAAATAAAACACGTCCGGAATACTTCCCGGTTTTCATAAAATTATACTGACCGATCCTCGGTCTAAAATATACTCCTCATATATACAACGCTACTCTCTAGCGTTATCGATTTAAATTCGGTAATATTCATATACCATAATCATTATCATATCGTATGATATTATATAACATAATTCGTAAAATATCGTAAATATAAAATCATGTATATATCGACATTATTTGAAAACAAATAAAACACAACAATTTCAAAAAGGTAGGGTTTGAAAACTTGCCTGGAGTCCAAGACACGTTTCCCGACTTCCTCTCGTTCCGGGTTTTCTAATCAACAAACATCATAATCTTAATCAGTATTCCTACTCTCATCACCAACTTATATTTTTAATAAGTTCAATACTTCATAATGTTCAATATTCGACCGACTCGAAATAAGTATCAATCCTTGGTCGAAACGGACGGTCAAAGTATTCTTCTAGAGTTGACTTTACCGAATGTTACTATTACACGACTTGCACTCTATGATTTTTAATAAATCATAAAATTAATATTTTAATACGAAACCACCTCGAGGAAATTCTTATGTTCTTTTAATATTTATCCTAAAATTTTCATTTCGATAAAATGAATTTAATTAGGTGAAACGCATTTCAAAAGTTTGGTCAACTACGGAGTTTTACTATTCAAACAGCTTTCACTAAAATGTTGATATCTCTCAAACCGTTGAATCAATTGATGCACCGTTTTTGCGTGCACGATCTAGACAAAATTTAGAACACATTGTTTGAAAATGGTTTTCTGGTAACAGGGGTGAAAATCCCGAAGTGGCAGTTTCCTAACAGGAGGTTATTTTTGACATTCGTACTCCGCGCGACCTCGGCTCCAACATTTTTATAAAACTGAAATTTCAACATTGTTTCTTGAAATTTTTATGGAAGCAAAGAAACTATATTTCTTACTCTATGTAAAAATTTCATGATTTTTAAATATTTTTAAGTCGATCATTTATATTTACAAAATTCGTAATTTGTAGCAGCTTTGTCGCATAAATCCCTTTTCCTAAAACGGTCATAACTTTTGATCCATAAATCGGAATCAAGCAATTCAAGCGCCTAAATGATCTTCATAACATTGTCTATCATAATTATGTTCACTTTTCAGGAAAATACAGTTTATATATTCGGTAACTTCTGCAGAAACTTAAGTTGAGTTTTGTTCGTTTTAACGAGGTTATGATTATGATCCGAGTTTCGTTTACGTCTCAAATCATTATACCACCATCAACAACCATTAAATCATCATATAAACACTAAATCCTCTCAATAACATCATGTTCTTGAGGCAACAATCATCAAACTTAAAACTAATTAACTAAACATCAAGATAATATGAAATTAATCATCAAAACCATATTTATATCCAAGATCCTTACTTTTCTTGAAACTTAAAACTTAAACAAAGTTTGGATGAATGTTTATACCTTCCTTGAAGATTGTTAATACTTAATAAAGTCCTAAGATCCTTGATGAAACCTTGGTCTAGCTTTGGGAGTGTTAAACTTTCATGAAAAATCAAGAAAACAAGTTAGTGATTTTCGGAGTTACTATTCACCCTCAACTTCAAACATTTTTATAAAATTGAGAACTTCATGGATGGGAATGATATTTGGTGCATGACTTACCCATGATATGAGAGAGGTTTGGTAAAAATATGGTGATTTTTGAATGAGTAGAACATGAGATGTGAATTATTCTCTCCACGGTGTTCTTGAAAATCAGCATAGTATTTTGTGTGTGTGAGAGAGAGAGTTTGGTGCTTCTTGAATGCTTCTCTTGGAAGATTGTATTATGTGACTTTTATATCTTCTAGTACATATCCTAGGAATAGATAATGTTGGCATATCTTAAGACATATCTTGCTAGCTTCCTAGGTTACAAGCTAATCTATTTAGTCATAGGTTTTAGCTTTACTATTCCTAGCTTTAGATTATCATGCTTCCTAGTTTAGATTACTATTTGGTAACCTAGCCATGGTTAGTTTCTAACCATGGTTATTTAGTTTATTTAGTTTTGTTCAATACGTTTATTTATTCATTTTCGCGTTTGCTCGGTCACTTAATCGTTTTGGTAATAATTTCTCGTAAACGGTTCGCAGTGTAAATCTTTCACATACATTCTTTATATTTTGAAGTATCGTTCTTGGATATAAATCCGTAGGATTTTAAATTAGTAATTATGTTATGATTCCCGTAATCCTTGATGGTTCGTAGATACGGTCATTTTTCAAAGTTCGTTTTCTTCGAAAACTAATAGCATTTATATACACTTATTTGGTACGTATAATCATGTTATCAACTCTGAAACTCAATTTCTCATGCACAACATAGTGTGGGCTAAAAAGTTTTCCCCGTATGTCAGGGTTACTATTCATTAAACGTTTTACAAGGTCTCAAAAATTTAAGTTATTATATTACTATTCATAAAGGTCTTTTACTGATGTCAAAAATTTGGGTTCTTACAAAAAGGCCGAAGATACCAGCAGAAGTTCGAAGTTTCCTGGGATTGGCAACATAATTATTGGTATCTAAAATACTTGACAAGTATTATTCAATGATATATTGTTAATATTTTGTTGCAGATAATTGAGATATTTTAAGTTCTGGTACATTTATATGTGTTGCTATATCTGACAGATTCACTATAATTTGAAATCAGCAGCATAGTCATTCTTTTTAAGATTATTTATCATTAAACAATGTTGTTGATTATAATATTATAAAGATAGACTATGGAGCTTTTGACATTAATGAGATTTGCTGAGATTTTACCTTAAGTGATCAATGCTTTTCGAAAAACCCATTCATATGAAAAGATAAAATCTTTTTTTCTCTTCTTAATACTGCTAGGTCATTAGTCTGTGTCTTTTCAAATCACAAAACATGAACATTTATCTCTATATACATAAAAACAGACTTGTGCACTCAAACAGTTTTAAGAGAAAAGTCAAAATTCTTTCTACAGTGATGATTACTTATTTCATGGAAATCTTTTTGAAATCAGTATTATACATCATTTCTCTCAAAGGATTAAATGCATGATTCTCAATCATTATAGAATTAAAATGCATTTTATCTATACCGTGCTATATGTATGATAATGCAAGTTCATCCTTTAATGGCCTTCTTTCATTTGATAGTCATGAGGTTGAATACTCGAAACTTCTATCCCTGACTATAAAGATAAACACAGAAACAGAACCAACCAACACTCTCTTACCCCTAAAATGAAGTATGAAGGAGCGTGAGGGAGAAAATTCTTTAGTGCACCACATAAGGAAGGTTCTAAGGTCAACCTAGCAGCTCTGTCTCCTACAAAGTTGAGTAGTATTAAAACTGAGCCAACTATTAGCCCCCATCATCTTCTCAAAAAGATGTAATGGCTAAAAAGGCACAAAAATAGTTACTAGATTCATCCTTTCGACATGGTGCATCTATTGAAATTCATCTGTCGGCTAGGGTATCGATGTAGTGACACCACCTCAAACACAAACACAAACAATTCTTGATACACGAGGTGAGGTTACACACACAAAGAAAGAGTTGACGAAAACAAGAGTTTCGACCATTTTAAGGTCAGATTCAATTGTTCAAGATTCTTTAATGGACCAATTTCCTTTACAGGTGTTAAGAGAGGATACTGATCCAATAGCCATATGTCAGTGGTCAGTGTTTACCTCCTCAGGCTTAAATCCCCTGGATACATTTACGGATAATGGGTCTGACATAGGCACAGATTGGTAACTTGTTGGAAATGATTCAGATCCTGATGAGTCACAAGGGAATGTCTTCACAGACATTCAAAGGAAACTTTGGTCTTAATGCTAAATTCTTTGGATCATTGTTTACCTTCCCATAGTTCAAATCTAGAACCCTTAACGGGAAACTAGAAACTTGTAGATTATGACTAAGATTCATCTTACGGATCTAAGAAGGATGGTGATTTGCGAACTCCCATTGCACCACTTGGGACCTCCTTAAGGATGGCTATGGTGTTTTTCCTTGCAGGTACAGCTGGATTTTGGAGCTATGAGAGGAGTGATACACTTGTGAGAATGAGTGTAGACATGATTGGAGGGAAGAGTGAAACCGTAATATCCGGGATATAGCGTGTAATTATTTATATCAATAAATGAATATTATGTGATTATTAAATGAATTTTTGTTAAATTATGTGTTATTTAGTATCCGTGTTTGGTGTGTATATGTGATAAAATTTAAGAATTTTAATTTTTATATGTCTAAAATAAAGTATAGATAATTTTAATATTTTATATAAATTTATATGTTGTTATATAATTTTATAAAGAATTTATAAATTTAATAAATTAATTTTCAGATTAATTATAAATCATTTTGAATAATCGGGAATTGTCCAACTTTAACCATTTTTACGATTTTACTACCCAGAAGTCTCAAGAAAACTCCTTTTTAACCTACTTTGATTATTCAGAGCATTTTCCGTGTTTTTACTTTTTTGATTCGGAGTACGGTTTTACCTGTACGGTTCCCGAAACAAATTTTACGATAATATTTTAGTTTCGGTAAACCGATAAAACCCGTATTTTTAAGAAACGAGATATTTTGATTAAACTATAATATTATCTTCTCCTAATTTGTGTAACCAAAGAGCTGAGACCAAGACTGTATTTAAAAAAAGCCCGGTTTTGATAATTATCCTAAAACCCGTACCGACTTGGATAAGTTTTATTAATACTTAACAAATAAGTATTTTATTTTTATATCCGATATGATCCAATGGGGTACCGATATTCCGTAAATATAAATAGCCCTTACCACACTACGCCATAGATGACCTATTTGCACATTTTTTTTTGGTGTTGCCTTAGAAAACGTTGTAATAAATATGAAATTGTGGTGCCATTACAACACCCCAATTGTGGTGTTGTAATAGATATAAAAGCATGTTGCTATAGCTCAATTCATTTCTGGTGTTGGCATAGATATCTTCCTTATTGCAACATGGTAGACTGTATTGCCATAGACTTTTTTTTAATTAAACTGAAAATTAAATATAAATAATTTGAATTTTTTGTAGAATGTAAATGTACACAAAATAAATAAATTATTAATATTTCATAAATATTTGTATATTTTCTTTGAATATAAAATTAATTATGAATTTAATTAATATTTAGAAAAATTTAGGGGAAATTGAAGTAAATGGGCTGGGCTTATATTTAGGTTTGGGCTATTGATTTTTGGGTTTGGGCGGCTGAATTATCAAACAAGCGGAAATTGAAATTTTATACAAGTAAGAAATGGGGAATCTAAATAAGAAATAAGTAAAGTATACACCGCAAAGTTGGGTTCAAGGGGGATACACGAAGAAAAGGGGGAATTACGAGTTGGGTTCTAGTGACGAGTTGGGTTGGAGTTGGCTTATCTGAGGGTTCCATTGCAGAGTGACGGGTTTCGATTAAGATTTGGAGCATTGCACATTGACGGGGTTCAATTAGGGTTCAACACTTTGCCAATTTCAAATTGAAGGTATTAACCCTCTTCCATCTTGTAAATTAACTTTAAAATTTAATATGCACTGATTTGGGTTACAATTAGGGTTCAAAATGTATGCATGTTTGGGTTGGGTTAGATCTGAGTGTTTGTTTGCATGTATGTTGTTTTGTGTGTATTTTGATGTATGTTTGTATACTGCTCTCTCTCTCTCTCTCTCCCTCTCTCCCTCTCTCCTTCTCTCACTCCCTCTCTATTTGTCTCTCACTCTCACTCAATTTCTCTGTCTCTCCCTATCTGTATCCGTTTAGATGGTATTTACGTATCAATTTTTGAAATTATAAAAAAGAATTATAGAACCCGATACATTAAGTAGTCATGCATTTCAAGTTATAAGCTATTATAACAACCCAAATAATGTATTCAAATGTTGTGTTTAGCTAAAATATTAGTTTAAGTACAGAGTCCTCAGGATTTTGATACACATAACCCTCTCCCATCTCCCATTACTCAAGTAGTAACCGTAATTGATTAAATTATTATTGTATTGTAGTTTCTTTCAAACAGTTTTGACATTACTTGGGTAGGTTTAGTCTTTTGTTCACTGAGGTGGTTCAGAAAGGTTTAGCCAGAAACATTAGATTTGTAAGACTGTCAAGACTGCAGTTTATTATTATAATATATTACTAATAGTAAGGGTATTTGTGTCATATCAGTATTTCAGGAGTTAGTTACTATAACTGAGCTCCACAATTAGTTATTCAGCCTTGTAATTTCCATTTTTTGTACCCTGCTGACTATGTATTTGTAGTTTTATACGATTAGAATATATCAATTTTTAATATTGTAATACATTTATAGCTTTATTTTAGAGTAAAGTGTAAATTTATTTGAATAGAAATAAATATGTACGTGAGTATGAGTGAAACTGAGATGCATTATTTAAGATAACTATTTATCACTTATAGCTTATTAAATTATTGTTATAGCTTATTATAACATCATAATTAAGAGTTAGTATTAATTATTAAGGAGTTAGTATTAATTATTAAGGTTAGGAGTTAGTAATAAATATTAGGGTCTCAAATTTGTAATAATTATTATATTAAGGAGTTGGTAATAATTATAATCTATAGGTTTGTAATAGTAAAAATATAAGTTTGTGTCTGTTGTAATTAATAATAATAATTAACATAGTCGTGCTTGTCAAAATGTAGTGATGGACGAAAATGAAACCGCGTGGATAAAACTTCCAAAGTATAGTGACGGCTATATTACAGGGATTAAACAATTTTTGGAAATTGCATTTTTTGGATTCTCTATAGGGAATGAAATTCTCTGTCCTTGCAATAAATGTAAAAATGATAACAGGTTTCGTGAAGATGTGATCTACAACCATCTGATATACAATGGACCATCTCCATTGTATACGGATGGATATATGATGTATCTCGACAAAAGGGTGATGATGAAATGAATTGTGAGGCCAGAACTGATTTTGGAGACAATCTCGCGGACATGTTCCGCTGTACTCATGGAATGCAGAATAGTGAAGATGACCTTGTAAATGGCCCAAATACCGATTCTAATAGATTTAATCATCATATGGAAGATGGAAAGAAACCGTTATATTCGGGCTGTACATTCGCGATTAAGTTTTGTCCTTAGACTCTATTCCTTAAAGTGTGTACATAGAATCACGGAGGCTGCATTCGGGAATTTACTAGGGTTATTAAGAGAAGCTTTTCCACATGCCTACATTCCCTTATCTATAGTTCTACAAAGAATAAAGAATATCATTAAAGATATAGGGCTCGATTACTACAAAATTCACACATGTTCAAATGATTGCATGATGTATTGGGGAGGAAATAAAGATTAAACTGTTTGTAAAACTTGCGGTGTTTCAAGATGGGAAATAGTGGAAAAGAAAGGCATCCGTGAAAATGATCCAGAGAAGGTGATTCGAAAAGTTTCGGCCAAAGTTATGCGTTATTTTCCGCTGAAAACTAGGCTATAGAGGTTGTATATGTCGAAGGAGTATTCGAAACTAATGATTTGGCATGCCGTGGGATGAAAAGATGATGGACAACTTCGACATCCTGCTGATGCCAAGGCCTGGAAGGCGATGGATTCAAGGTATCCTGATTTTTTGATAGAAAAGAGGAATATCAGACTTGGTGTAGCCTCTGATGGATTCAATCATTACCGTGTAATGAGTACAACTCACTTGATATGGCTAATTATTTTGGTGAATTACAACCTGCCACCGTGGCTATGCATGAAGCCCGAAAATCTGATTCTTTAAACACTCATCCCAGGTCCGGAATCTCTAAAAAATAATATCGACATATATATGCAGCCTCTAATTGAAGAGTTGAAAGAATTATGTGATGTTGGCATTGATACTTATGTTTTCTTGACTAACCAAAACTTTACTCTACGTGCAAGTGTGTTATGGACCATTAGTGATTTTCCCGGATATGCGATGCTCTCCGGTTGGAGCACCAAGGGTAAATTGGCTTGTCCCATATGCCACTATGAAACATCTTCAATGTACTTGAAACATAGTAAAAAAATGTGTTACATGAACCATGGAAAATTTCTAGTTCCGGAGCACAAGTGGAGATTCGACAAGAAAAGGTTCGATGGTGAGGTTGAAACGGGACAGGCTCCACTAATTTTAAGTGGTGAAGATGTAGTCCAGTTATTAGCGGGCTATGAAAATCAATTTGGAAAAAAGGAAAAAAGCAAGGAAAAAGGCCAAAAGGGAACAAAGCGTAAAAAGATCAACTCTCCATAAAAAGTCAATATTTTTCAATTTACCGTATTGGAGACACAATTTATTGCGACATAACCTTGACATTATGCATATCGAGAAGAATATTTGTGACAATATACTCATCACTTTGCTGAATATTGGCGGTAAGTCAAAAGACCATTTGAATACGCGCTTAGATTTATAAGAGATGGGCATCAGGAAGGTCCTTCATCCTGTTCGATCAGAAGATGGAAAATTCCTTGAGATTAGGCTGGTATATTTGATATGACGAAAGAAGAGAAAGAAATTTTATGCTCAGTACTAGAGAAAGTAAAATTGGCATATGGTTGTGCAGCTAATATAAGTCGGTACGTTCACACGAAAGAGAGGACGATCTCGGGGTACAAGAGTCATGATGCTCATTTTATTCTTCACTACCTATTAAAATTTGCAGTTAAAAAAACATTGAAACCTCGGGTTGAATCACCCTTGATAAGACTGGGAGCATTTCTAAGAGGTCTTTGGTGCAAAGTCATCGACTTGGCTGACTTGAAGATACTACGAGAAGAAATTGTTGAAATTGTTTGCGAGTTTGAGATGATATTTCCATCAGTTTTCTTTGATGTTATGGTTCATTTGTTGGTTCATTTATGCGATGAATTTGAAATGGGGGGACCTGCACATTTGAGATGCATGTGGTCAATTGAGCGTTATCTGGCTAGACTGAAGTCGTACATGCGTCTCTAAACCAGAGGGTTCAATGGCGGAAGGCTACCTGGAAGACGAGTGCTTGACATTCTGTTCAAGATTTTTGAGCGGTGATTCGATACCTAAATTGAATAGCTGTCCAGAGAAGATTGAATATCCTATCGGGACAAGAAAAAATAAAGAGGGACAACCTATTACTCTCAAGGAATCTCATTGGATGGGCATGCCATCGGTACATTCTATTCAAGTGCGGTAACAAGGACATTGATAGTTTAATTGAGTAAGATTAAAGGTGTAATTAATTTTTAATAATAATTGGAAAATATATTTCTCTATTATATTAATTAGGTATTTTATTATAGGGAAGATCGTGTTTAATTAATGTCACTGCAATATCGCAAAGATATAACCGAGAGAGGTCACATACGGAAGATTTTTGGAAGTGGTTTAAGGAGGAGGTATTTATGTCTTCCTTGACCACTAGCTTTGCGACCTCGAAAGATCAGAATCCACAGATTGGTGATGTTGATTACTACGGATCGATTGAAGAGATCCTAGAAATTGATTACTGGGGAGAATTCTCTGCGGTCCTGTTCAAGTGTTGTTGGTACCATGCTAAAAAATATTTCTAAGGCATGACTCGAGTTAATTTAAAAATATTAGTTCAAAAATCCGATCCTTATATTATGGCATCGCAAGTACAACAAGTCTTTTATATAGAAGATCCAACTGATAAGATATTTCATAATATTATCAATAGATTGCCAAGAGATTGGTGTGATGTGGAATGTGAGAACACGAATGAGGAAGATGAAATTGATTCCATTTTTCATGATATTCGGCATGGTTCCATAACTGTAGATGAGTTTGGCGACATTTGTTGGTCCAGAGAAGATGCCCCGGCAACAAAAATTGTCATTTAGAAAAAATAGTCCAGTTTTAGTGATTATTGTCAAGTAACAGCATATTATTTTTATTGTTGTTTATGTAACGTAGTTTAATATAGTGGCTTTAAATGTGATGAACTTAATTTGTGAGTGTATGTTGTGTTTAAGGGGATGCTTCTTAATTTTAATGTATTTCATGTAATTGTATCACTTCTTAGTATATTTTTTAATTGATATAATATAGTGGTTTTAAATGCATTATCTCTACTTGAATTTACCTTGTTTGTATGTGACCGCGTCTATTTATTTTTTCAATTAATTTCAGGTGTTTTGTATGAATGCTTCAAACTCATGTATTTGTTTATATGATTGCGTCTATTTATTTTTAAGTAACTCAGGTTTATCCCCAAACTATAAATGCACTATTTGAACTTCAAATTGATTGTGTATATTATTCATTCTAATGTCAAATTATCTTTATTTGTTTATAGGATGGAAGAGCGCGTTACAATCTCAGATTTTTCTACCTGGGGAAATTCCAGAATTCTAAATATGTTGGTGGAAAAGATGGACTGATAGCTAGTGTAGAGCTTGACAGATTTTCCTACACTGTGCTCATGGAGCATGTAAAAGATGATTTGAAGTACAGTGAAATTAGGGGCATTTACATCAAAAGTGATGAGGCGGGAGGATGGAAAATGGTGATAACTGATAAAGACTTTCCATTATTAGACAAAGACATAAATTTTTACGTTGATAACGTCGTCGATCCTAAAATCGAGCCACTACAGCAAATGCAGCCACATGTAATCATACGTCCAAGGCCAATTGTGTTTGGAGGTATTAAATGTTATCAATTGTTGTTTCTTGTATATTGGTCTATTGGTCTGTACTTGTTTCACGTGTTTTTTTTCATATTTGGCGATGTCCTAAATTTGTTTCATCATGTTGCAGTTCCAAAACATGTCAAACAACAGTTTGTAACCACTTATCAGCTGCAACAACAAAACAAAAAGATAAGGTGTAATGAAGTCAGTAGTCCTAGAAAGTCTGCTCGGCTGAATAATGCAGAAGTTATGAACCCTGGTGAAGTTAGATGTTCTGGAAAGTCGGTACTTCAAAAAATACCACGTAAAGCTATAGATGACTGCGGTGAAGTGACTAGTATTAGAAAGTCTTCTCGCCTGGCTAGTTTAAGACCAGAAAAGAGTACTATTACCTTGAAGCAAAAGCCAAAGTTGATTAAAGAAAAAGAAGCTCAAATCTCTGGGCCGAGTGATAAAAATTTGGACAAGTCTGAATATGTTCGGAGGAAACTGAATTTGCAGAATAGGCAAGGTGAAGATGAAAAAATTGACGAATATCAAAAAATTGATGAAGATAAAACCATGGATGAGAATGACATTCAGGTTTGTCATTTTAAATTAATACATGTCCTAATAGTTTTTCCAAATAGTCGTGGATAAAATATTTATTACTGTTTATTTTAATAATGTCTAGGATGCATATTTACCACCTCCACCGCCACTTCCATCTCCTGTAAAACCGATGATTGTGTACGAATATAACAAATGGTTAACTGTCCTGAAGAACAATGAAAAGATGAATGAGTCGGGCCTGCCTAAATTAGCAACTTATATGGTGGCTGGAACCCAAAAAAACAAAGGAAAAGAAACGATGCAAGATTCAGATGAATACATTCCAGATGATGGGGAACAAAGCGATGAAGATTCTTCACAGGTTGCTGCAAAGGTTCGTCATTTTATTAAAAAGTTCAAAACAAAGAGTTTAGGTTCACTTGATCTATATCTGTAGAAAATGAGGAATTCTATAAATTTACTCTAACCACATCTCGTAGGTGAAAACCAAAAAAGTGAAGAAAAGCAAGACTTAAAGTGGACGAAGACCAACTACTCGTTCTGTAGTTAATCCTGTCACAACAACCAAAGAGGTTCCAACAAGGAATAATACGAATGCGAAGCAAGCTTGAAAATCAAAGATAATGGAACATTCACATTCAGTTACCCTGTATCGAGTGACTTGGAACGATGGTTGACTATTTTACACTGCGTGAGCGCAAATAAAAAGAATCTGCAAATGATGTTGCAACTGGAAGTGAAACCACAAGGGCTCCTAAAACCACAAGGGCTCCTAAAACCTATTTTCCTGATATTGAAAATGATGAAGAAATTGAAGATGGTATGTGCTTGTCGACTTAAATTAGTATTAATATGTCTACGATAATGATAACTATTAATCCTTAGTGAAATTAATTATTAGTTTATCTGAACGAAACTGGACGAATTCGATTTTGGAATTAATCAGAATAGGACTGTTAATCGGAATTTTAGAGTTTTGTGTGTTATTTTAGAGTCTAAAATAATTAGACTTTAATAGTTCAGCCTTTGTCCTGCTTGTAGAATTGTGGATGTATCTCATGTATTTTATCTGTAAAATTCCGATAAATGTGACTTGCAACAAGATATAGGACTGTTAGCCTAGACTGTTCATTAATTGTACTGGTTTGACTGACTCTGTAATTATACGTAAAGTTCAAGTTGCTAAAAGGTTAAGAGGGAAAATGAGGATGGATAGAGTGCACACGAGGCCATTTAAAAAAAGAGTTGCCATTTCAATGAACTCCAAAGAATAACCTATTTCCGATGATGACAAAGCTGTTTCGGAATTGAGTCGCTTTTTGGGAACTCTAAAGAGGGTTGTGCCAATGACTTTTGCATCTTGGGCTCATGTTCCTCAAACCCTAAAGGAAACTTTATGGAATTATACCAAGGTAATTAATTAATTAACTAGCCTTAAATTTTAAATTTTATAAGAGTATCATTCACCATTTATTAATACCTTCTTATGTTTAATTTATATGTAAGCAATGTTATATTCTTCCCGAGGAATTAAAAGTTTGGGCTGTTAGGTCACACACACCGTAGAAGGGGTTGAATACAGTGTTTAGCACAATCAAATCGAATATAAGAACTTAAGTAACAGAAAACAGATTTTATTCAACAAAATAAACTATGTTACAATATGGAACTGTCCTCTCTCAGTGATGAACAAATTATCACGAGAGCTGCTAGAGTTACAAAAGAATAATTACTTCGATAATCATAACACTTATAGTGTAAACTCTATGCCTGTGTTTATATACTACACAGTTACAAGATAATCTTCTAATTGATATGGTATATAATTCTGCTTCCTAAAATATATCAACTAGTTATCTTTTCTTCCAAGTATTCTATTCTTCATAGAATTCCTTCTTCATGCATAATTCTTTATATCTTAGTCTCGATCTTCTTTCCTTTCAATCAGCCGCCTGCCTTATCTGAAAGTCATCTTAAGTCCTGATATTATCTCCTGATAAATATCTTCCGAACCTTAAGTTCTGATATCTTAAGTTTTGTCTTCAGTATAAGTGCTGATTTCCAGTTAAGTACTGATTTGTCCTGTTAGGTAAGATCTGAAAACTAAACACAAATCATATTACACATGACATTATCAAATATATCTAACAATCTCCCCCAACTTGTAAATTAGCATAATATACAAGTTCAACAGATATTTGATGATGTCAAAAACATTAAGTACAAATGCATGAGAATTTGACTAGATAGCTACAACTTACAGTCCTTTCAGCTTTACCATCTTTAACTTTTGATAACAGCTTCAGTCTGTATAAACTTCAGAATTAAGTAGTTGTAGATCTTTGACTTGGCTTCAACTTTCAATTTCTTCTGATCTCTTTGATATCAGGTGTTGTCCTGAGATAGTTCTTCAACAAACATCTCTCTGCATATTCAAGTTCATTGACCATCCTCCTTTTAGCATTTATCAATTCAGCTGTATCTTCTCCAGTTTGAAAAATAGCTGCTCTGAGATCATTTATTTTAGCTTTTCTTATCTCCTGATCTAGTCTAATCAGATATGCCTTGTCAGACTCTAGATTGAATTCCACAGCCTTATAACCCAGAAAAGTAGTTATAATCCTAGCAGAGTTAGGCTTCATATCGACAATATCACCTTTGTGATCTCTGTACTTGGGACAGTATGTGCATTCAGACTTTACAGAATAAAGCTTCTTCTGTCTTTGAATTTGAGACTTTAAATATCCTGCAGCACTATCTGTTAATCTGTCTTTCACTTGAAGTAGGAATAGAACATGTTCCAGTTCCTCAAAATACTTCAGTGGTATAGGATTTTTCTTCATCTGGTATACCCTTCCATCTATCATAAAATATAACAAGATATGTTCTTTCAAGAAGGTATGGTAAACCATTTGTACAGATTCAAGTCGATTCAATATTTCAGGAGTTGCTCCAACACCTGGTTCACTTTAGGAAGTTGGATCATTGGTAGTGTTATGTACTCTTCTTTCATCAGAACTACCCAACCCAGATTTATCTCTTGCTTCCTTTCCTGTAACAACTCTTGCTTCAAAACCACTTGTTGCAGTCTTCAAAAGTTGAGTCTGTTTAGCTTTGGTGAATCCTGGTATGAGTATCTTTCAAGATTTAACATGAGCAATGTCAGAGGTTTCCTTTTTCTTATCTTCTGATATCAAGCCAACTTGAGCTATGTCAGAGGTTGCTTGCTTCTCTGTCATATCGGAACTTACTATATCTTGACTCTGAACAACATGAGCCATGTCAGAGGTTACTTGAAATATCTTCTTATGTATCAGAGTAAGATTAGCATCTGCTTCATCATCAATTATTTCTTCATCCATGACTGGCATATAAACCTTTACAGGTTCATCAACTTTTTCTTTGCCCATTGACCTTGGATCAATTTCCATTTGTGATTTGGCCTTGGTTGCCTGAGAACTTGTTCTTTCTTTTATCACAATACCCTTAGGCTTTGGAAATTTCTTTTCAACAACAGAAGCTTCAGATTTTGTCTTGACACCTTTTGCTTTGAGTCTAGATTCTTCTTCCTTTAGACTCTCAAAGTCCATTCCTGGATTTTCTTTAAGAAATAACTGCTTTGAAATTTCTTCATCAAGTTCTAGATATTTACCAGAACTTATCCTTTTACCAGTATCAGAACTTATTCTTCTCCCAGTATCAGAACTTGTTCCTTGACTTGTAATTCTAGCTTTACTTGACGAAAGTCCTTTGCCTTGACCTTAACCTCTACCCTTATTAGAGTTTCCCTGGTCATCATTTCCATCATCTTTTCCTTTCAGTGTCTGAATAGATTTGCATTTGGACTTAATCACTTTCTCCCCCTTTTTGGCATCAGCAGGTAATAGAAGAGAGACAAGCAATTCCACTGAGGATTGGAACTCATTGAGTTGATTTTGGTGAGAAGCTTGATTCTTCAGAATTTCTTCAATTTGAGCTTGTTGCTTCTCCTGAGTTTTCTCAATGTAGGCAATTCTGTCAAAGGCTGGCTTGAAAAATCTGTTCTTTTTAAGTTTCAAATTCATATCTTGCTGGATCAAGTTTTCTTGAATTTTATTCACCTTGTCATGAGTTATTGAGTGTTGACCGTGAAGGTGTCTTGTACTCAATGCAGTAACTCTCAGCTGTGCCTTGAAATCATCATTTATCAGCATTTCATCAGCTTTTGCAAGATGCTCAGCAAGAATCTTTTCAGAAGGAACAAAACTAATTGAGTTCCATTCTTTAGTCCACTCCTTTCCTCTAGGAGTTTCACTCCAAGGTACTGGTGTTTCCCCTGTAACAAACTTCTTGACTAAATCAACTTTATGAACAGTTTGTTGAGGTACATGTCCTGATGGACCAGCTGCATCAGCATCTAAATTAGCAGCAGCTTTACCAGTAGTTTCTTTATTAGCAGCATCAGAACTTGTAGTTCCTGCAGTATCAGCATCCTCTGATAAAATAGCAGTATGTGAGGCTATAGAGGCTTCAATATTTTCCTCTAAATTCTGATCTGCAGCCAGGTTCTGATCAACATTCAAAAATGATGTTGTTGGTGGAGTGAGTTGAATTAGTGGAGCTTCCAAGTACAAAACCTCTAGCACAATCAGGTTATGAATATCAATTTCAGCACGTGTACCTGGTTCTTCAGTATGTACTGGATCAACCATAGGTGACATAGGAGGTGTAGGTATTTTAGCTTGAGCAGTTTCATGTTGTGCAGAAGGAAGTAATTTAATAACAACTGGTTCTGTTGAGATCAGAGATTCCTGATCCCATTCCTTAGCTGCTTCCACTACATTTGAATCTGACTCAACTATGTCCCTATGAGCTCTATGTTTCTTTAATTTCCTCAGAGGTGGAGACACTATAGGAGCTTTATCACCAGAATTTAATTTTCTAAGCCTTTTGAGGGGCCTAGAACTCCCAGTTACAGTATCTTTCTGAGAAGAAACCTTCTCAGCTTCTACAATAACAGGTTCTGATATGGGAACCTGTTCCTCAGTATCTGATTCATCTCGCAGAATAATTCTCCTTCTCTTCTGTTGAGTCTGAGGTACTTTCTTAGCCCTCTTGGGTTTGGAAGATGAAGGCTGCACTGTAGGATCTGAAGGTTGAGGTTGAGAAGTTTGAGGTGTTTGTGTAGAGGTGGTAGGTGCTGATGGATGAGGTTCTGATGGTTGGACATCAGGATATAATTCAGTGTATTTATCTGGATCATAGGTTATTAAGGCTTGTTTGACAGATAAAGGAACTAGGAGGGGTCTTAACACAGCCTTCTTATTATCAGTAGATAATAAGTCATTAAAAGCTCTTTTAGCTAGTCTGAATGATGAAATTAATTCACTAGCTGATTGGGGCTTATCATCACAACAAAAACTATAGATAAGCTGACAGAATCTAGCAAAATAAAAAATATTTCTATCTTCTGTCATTCTATCCCCAATAAAACCTAAGTCAACACTTGCATAATCAAAATCAGTTTGATTTATTAGAGCATACCCGATTTATTGGCTGAATATGGGGATTGCATCGAAATTAGAGCATTTGTTTGCAAAAGCCTTGGTTATGTCCTCTCATACCCCAGATTGGCCATCATGTTTTGAAGAACTGGCTCTTCAACAGTAGAATAAACACAGTTCTCAGGCAGCTGCAGTGCATGTCGAACTGTAGTCAATTTCACGACATTCTTATCCTCCCCTGATGAAAAAATAATACTTGGGGACCCTTGAGCACCACCATCATCATATACTCCGCTTCTCCAGAACTCTAGTACTTGAGTACCGGAGACTGCTTCAGGTTCGGTCAGAGCGTACCCAATATCAGAACTAGCAAGAAAGTCCTGAATGAAATGAAGTTCTGATGGGGCTTCTAACTTGCTAGGAATAGCGGAGAAGTTATTAGGAACAAACTTAGCTCCATCAAAAATTATGTCTTTTGGTGCCATCTCTGTAAGAAATTACATGAATAAGAGAATGTTCGTAAAGTGTTTGTAAAAAGTCCTGAGAGAAAAACAACTTCAGAAAATAAAAGAGAGAGAGAGAGAAAGAAAAAGAGATTTAGAATAGAATAGTGAGTAAAAGATTAGAAAATCTTTGATCTCTCATATATATACTTTCTCCACTCAACAGTCATATTTTTGAAGCATGTGATACACTTTACACCTGGCACCATTTGAACAGTCAGTAAACGGTTAGAATGAGAGTTAATGGGCATGTAAAATAAGCAATAATTACCGTGCACATGCAATTTTTCAGGACATACATGCTAACCACTAACCCACAATGATTATGACTGTTTTATCTCACATTAACCAATATTCTGTATAAATATTATCGTTCAAGTAATGACCAAAAATAAACCAAGAAAATAAATACTGTCACATCAGCATTAGAACTTGATTATTATCAGGATTTAAAAGTCATCAGAATATGGCTCCTTAACTCGAAAAGTGAATGTGTATTCCTGTAATTCTTCACACAAATACTGATATGGTTTCATTAGAACTTAATCATTAGAACGTCCATCAGAACTTGTCCTCAGAATTTATGCAATCTGACATATAAACTGTTCATTTAAAACAACATTTATCACCACAGTAATTTTCATCATTCATATGGAGTGTATGTGTGTGCATTAAGCTAAATATCAGACAAAGAGTAAAGTCTGATTCACTTCAGTACATCTTAGAAATAAGGCATAACTAAGAACTTTGCTCACAATCTGTCATTATTCTGAAGCCTACTATTGAATGAGTTCATGCAGGAGTCCACCTCAACTGTTTTGTGCTCATTTTATGCATCTTTTGAAATTCTATTTTACAGTGGTTTCTTAGTGTAAGTGACTCACGACTGCTTATCAGAATTTATGATGTTATCAGAGTATTTCTCCAGTAATCATAGAGCGTGAAAAGTCACCAAGAAAATTTTATTTTGCTTTTCTAATGCATATTATTTAATACCAGCAATGCACTTGGGTCTTCCCTTCCACATTTTTACTCTAGATCTCAAAGGAGTACCTGATTTTTATTTCTTTTCTTTTTTTTTGATAAGTGAGGCTTATCAGCACTTAGTATATTCACCAGATTTACTAAC
This sequence comes from Apium graveolens, assembly GCF_009905375.1. Taxonomy (NCBI): domain Eukaryota; kingdom Viridiplantae; phylum Streptophyta; class Magnoliopsida; order Apiales; family Apiaceae; genus Apium; species Apium graveolens. Next base: position 172,443,925 of record NC_133648.1, on the reverse strand, counting down.
ATCCGAACTTAACAAATAAGAAGCACTATTCTAGTTTTTGACTTAGTAATAAGATACACAAAGTAAACTTAACTAAGCTCAATATCAGAATTTGCTTGTGCTAAAAGATTTCCACATAAATAATTACTTCAAACATGGGATCTTTAGTATAGTAAAGATTACTAGGTCAGCATCTAACACAGTTATCCTCATTGGATTGAATAGTCACAAAAATATTCATATCACTATCAGAGTTTAGAAATTTATATCAGATAACAATCAGCACTTAAGCAAATTTTAATTTAAGCACAGAATACACAAAGATAGTAATATCTATAAATACTGATCATAAAGTCTGATGTATCAGAACATAAACTAAGCAGATTTAGAGAAAAAAACTAAAATCATTCCAAGTTCATTTACCATTCTTGTAAAAGTAGCTTCACACAGTGGTTTTGTGAAGATATCTGCTAGTTGTTGATCTGTGGGAACAAAATGCAATTCCACTGTACCTTCATCCAGATGTTCCCTTATGAAGTAGTACCTAATACTGATGTGCTTTGTCATTGAGTGTTGAACTAGATTACCTGTCATAGAAATAGCACTTTGATTATGACAATAAATAGGGATTTTAGAAAATTCTAACCCATAATCCGGTAACGGATTCTTCATCCAAAGAATCTATGCACAACAGCTTCCTGCAGCAATATATTCTGCTTCTGCAGTTGATGTGGAAATTGACTTATGTTTCTTGCTAAACCAAGAAACCAATCTACCTCCAAGAAATTGGTAGCTTCCACTTGTGCTTTTCCTGTCAATTTTGTATGCTGCAAAATCTGCATCTGAGTAACCTATCATCTTAAAATCTGATTCTCTAAGATACCACAATCCCAGATCAGCTGTACCCTTAAGGTACTTGAAAATTCTTTTCACATCTGTTAAGTGAGGTTCCCTCGAATCTGTTTGAAATCTTACATAAAGACAGGTAGCATACATGATATCAGGTCTACTTGCAGTTAGATAGAGTAGTGAGCCAATCGTACCTGTTATTCCTAGAGGACTAACAATGAGATTTACAGAAGGGGGGGTTGAATGTAAATCTCAAAACTTTTTCAAGTTTTGAGAAGTTTATTAAAGCAGTGTGTTCTAGATGAACAAGTGTATGAATTGCTTTGAGCTAATGTAGACAGATATATATTCAAACACAAAATGTAAAGAACACAACAAACTTTAAAAACTTTTCTGGTGGATTTGTTGTTCCACCAGAGATGGTATATTAGAAAATCTGTGTTCAACAATGTTGATCACAGCTGCATCCTAGTACAAACTAGATGAATTTTCTCTCAAGATATTTCTTAACAGCTCTGGAAAAATCTGTCTCTAATTACTAGCTTCTTCTTGGTTTATATATTACCAAGTGTACAAGTGAAAAACAATATAAAATTACAATAGTAAAATAAGTTCTTCACTTGCTTCTTTTCCTGTTCACTCAAGTACTTTGTTGACTATTGCAACTTTGTATTAAAGAAGAACGGCTGCTTTTTCTGTTGATCCTGAAATTCGGCTACCACATCTCAGGTTTTCTCTGTCAACCCATGTGCCTCTGTTTGTAGGTACAACTACCACTTATCAACGGCTAATTAGCAGAACATCCGTTGAAGCTTTCATCCGTTGATGACTTCATCCGTTGAAGGATGTTATCCGTTGAAGCTTTAGAGACATCCGTTGAAGCTTAGCTTCTCATCCGTTGAAGGTCTTTAAGTCATCCGTTGATACCACTTCATTTATACAAAATTACAAGGCATGAAATATTTACAATTGGCCTTCCTATCTGCATATCATCTAGTAGTCAACATGACTCATAGTTTCTCTCAACTTCTAAGAATTACAATTTTAAATACAGAGACTGAAATATGCTACAATACTAGACTTATTTCTAAGTAAAGCTACACCATCAACGGATAGCCAAAGTGGTCTTATCCGTTGAGGCTACAGACACTAAATTTCTACTTAAGTGTTTTGTTAAACATATCATCAAACTAATGCACATATATTCCTAACAATCTCCCCCTATTTATGTCTATAAGAACTGTAGGCATAAATTCAGGGTTAACTTGATGATAACAAAACACTTAACAAATATTTGAATTGAAACTAAGTAGAAATATAAAAAGTGCTACAAAAGTGTATGTACTAGGAGGTAATTGAAGATTTACAGTATTTCCAAGGGTGCTCCTCTAGCCTGAGCAAATCATCATTTTCTTCTTTGTTCCCTGGTTTTCTTTCCTAGCCCTTTGTCATTTTCCTCAATTTGGAGTTGGAGTTGTCTGAAGAATTCAGCTTCATCTTCATCACTGATATCCAACTTAGATTGCATTTCCTTGAGAGTTTCATTGCTGGCAATCTTGAGTTGGTCTTCAAGTCTGAAAAATCTTCTGACTCCTTTGTCATCTCTAAATTCCATCAACCAATGAGGTGATTTGTGAATTTTAGTTCCCCTTTCTTGTATGAGTAAGGTTCTGGGCAAAGCATTTGGTTCCCTCCAAGTCTTCCTTATGTTGGCAATCTTGTTGAGAATTTCAGTCTTGGCTGTTCTGGTAAAGCCAGAATCCTTTTTGATGGCTGAAAAGACTCTGATCAAGGTAGAGTAGCCTTCATTTAGAATCCTGTAGAGAGGCCATGTTCTTTCCCCAGCTCCCTTATATCTGAAAACCAATCTCTCTGGTAGCTGTCTGTAGGCAGCTATTCCCCTTACTTCCTCCAGCTCATCCAGATAGAGATTAATGTCTGAAGCTTCTTTTATGTCACAGATGTGAACATAATCATCTTTAGAAATGGGTGGCTTAGGGTTAGGTTTTTGTTTTTGAGTGAATTTCTTAGAGGTTAGGGGAGGTGTAGATTTAGATTTTCTTTTCTGTTTCTTTGGTAGTGGTATATTGGTTACAAAGGTAGGCAATGTGATGTTGTCCCAATCAATAGGTTCCTCTTTTGGAATGATTGGTTCACCATGGATATTTATAGAGGGATCAGCAACAAAAGGTTCAGGTATGGAAGGTAGTGGTTTAGATATAGATTTGGTATCTTCAGGGTTATCTTCACTCCTTCTGTGTGCCTTGGCCTTTCTTCTGTTTCCCTTCTGCCATTCCTCTCTTTCCTCCATATTTTCACCAAATATGCTCCCTAGAACCTCATCTAAGTTAGCAATCTTTTCTTCACCCCTGACTTCAATTCCTTTCATTTCTTCAACTTGGCTTGACTTTAGCTGTTTTTCAAGCTTTGCTTGTGCTCTTTTGTCAGCCTTGAGTTTTACAGCTTCTTTCTTCAACCTTCTGGTTTCTTCCCTTTTAGCTTTTAGAAATTTGGGATGTCCTTGCATCACACAGATACTCTTTCCCTCTCTATAGATAAAGGCCATGTTCATTCTCTCACCCTTGTCCTTGGTCTCCTTCTTCTTTATGATGCTTGCACTTAGAACTTTGTCTCCATCAGGTTTTGGAAGAGGAAAGTCTACTTCCTTTATCTGAGCAAAGTCTAGGGGATTCTTTGTGGAGTCCATACTGGATCTAGTGTTAGGCTTTAGAACCATAGGTTTTAAATTCTTGAAAGAAGTCTCTCCAACCTTATTTCTCCCTACTGGCTTGAGCTCCATGTTGATTGCTTCAATCTTTGTGCTAAATTTCACAGATGTTGATTTATTTTGTGTAGAACCAAACACCAATTGTAACCTTTCATCAATTTTCCTCCATTGTTCTTTCATTTGTATTTCAGCTGCTGCTAGCTGAATCAAATCAATTCCATCAGGTTTTCCCTTGATTTGAATGATTGGAGAGGTAGTGATGGCAGGAACTAGCACTTTAGATATCTGAATCTTTGTAGAGGGCTCTCCTTCCCCTTCCCTTTTATTCTCCCCCTTTTTGTTATCATCAAGGAGAGGGGTCAAGCCTTGTGCTTTTGCCAGCTGCATTAGGAGATTGGTTTGAGATTGTTGGTTGAGAAGAAGGGTGGCCACAGAGTCTTCAATTCCTTGAACTCTGTCTTCCAACTTGGCCAGCCTTTGTTCAGTAACTGATTCCTTTTTCAATCTCGAAACCAAGTCCTGCAAAGTACCATAGGGCATGACTGAATCCAATTTTTCTGAAGTGAAGGATTTCAAGTCAGCAATATCTTTCCTGAGATCATCTAGACTCATATTTTGCTTTACTTTCTGCAACTTCATGAGATGCAGTGAGTCCAGGTGAGCTTGGAGGATAGCCTTGATATTTGCATTTGAAGTGTTCTGAATGGCCTGTTGAATAGTGATGATTTGTTTGACCAAGTGGACATTGAATTCACCTGTTCTATGCTCCTTAGTCAGGGCCCATTCAGGTAGATTAGGAATGGAACTAGGGTCTTCATCTCCCCCTATGTTCATGCTTCCATCAGAAGAAATAGAGTCATCATCATCAGAATTTACTCCAAATTCCTCAGATGGCTCACCAGCTGTAGAAGGCATCCTGTTAATAGCAGCTTTATCCCTTTGAAGAGATTCTGTTGTGTGCACTAGATGTAGTGTCCTTTCTGCCTCCTCATTGCCCTGAGTAGCCAACATTTGATAGGCTGTCACAGGATGAGTAAAAGTGTCAGCATCCAAGGAAATGTTATCAATTACAGCTTTGTAATGTTGCTGAAATTGTCTTTCCTTTTCAGCATCATCCACAATCATTGACTCATGAGCAATGGCTGGTTTCACCCTTGTATCAACTATACCTGCTTTTCTCTCTTTTTCTCTATGTTCTTGCATCAGGGGCTCCCCCTGGCTCACACATCTCACTCCCTCACCTTCACCTTCTAAGGTGGTACTCCACTCATTGACTTTTGCCATGCTGGAAGAAATAGCATGCATTTTTGTGCTCTCAATCTCTCCTTTTGCCTGGGAGCAACCCAGCCTCTCACTCAAATTTTCACTCCCTGCCCTCAATCCTAAAAGTGATTGCACAGTATTCATGTCTTCTACACTTGGAGTCATTTCAGTTATTTGTGTAGAGACTATCAACGGATGTGGAATATCCGTTGAAGTTGAAACTGTTGTTATCAACGGATAACTGCTGTTAAGCTTATCCGTTGAAGAGCAACCACTTGTCAACGGATGAGTGATATCCATTGAAGAAGGAAAAGAAGATGAAATTGAAAGTGATATAACTGTTGAATCTGTATAGATTGATTTGATATGTGTTGATACAGATCCTTCAATTATATCTGAAAGAATTTGCGGGTGATCCAACAAATCATCTAAAAGATGATGATCACCTGTATTTGAGTGGGGCTCCTCCCTTAGTTGTAAAGAGGGAGAATCAGGAATTGATGGGAATAACATATCCACATCCAGAGATGGTGAAGAAGTATTTGGTGATTGATGTGTAGTTATTGTGAGAGAATGGGGCTGTGACTCCACATTTATTGGAGTCACATCAAACTGAGTTTGAGAAGGCACAGAGACAGATGGATGTATCTGTGCAGTGTGTGCACCCTGTGTAGAAGATTGGGTTCTAGCCTTCTTTCTTCTAATAAAAGCTTTTGTAGGTGAGTGTTTGGCTTTAGTGTCCCTCCCTCTTTTGTTCTGTGTTCCTGGTTGGGAACTCTTTTCAATAGTAACATCCTTTTGGGAGGATGCTACTAGGGATGTGCTAGAAACCTTTTCAACCACCACAGCTTTTTGAGAAACTGGGGCTTGGCTAGCTTGGGAAGCACTCAACTCTCCTTCCTTATCCTGGGGGTTTCTTTGATGTTCACCCCTCCCCTCACCACTCACACCCTGATCACTTCCCTCACGGTTAATGGTTGTTGTTACAACTGTTGTCTTTTGAGAAACAACAGAGGTGGTTTTCTTTGTCTTGGATTTTGAAAGTTTAGATTTGGTGACCTTGGTAGAAATCTGTTGGGGCATTGACACAGATTTCATGGCCACACTAGAAGATAAAGAAATAGAGGGGTTGGAAGAAGTAGGAGTTGTAGAAGCAATTACCTCACCTACCTGGGGTGCATTCATGATTGGTAAATATACCAATTGCACACTGCTGTTGAGATCCATTCTCAATAAGTCTGCAAGAACTCTTTTCTCTTGTGCCCAGCACTTGAGTTTATTATTCTCATTGATAATGACTAAACCTTCAGCAACATGGTTAGCCAATAACATAAAGAATCTAGCATAATAGATGTTATTAGGTCTATTAGCTTTGTTACCTAATCTAGTACCTAATTCTAGCATCACATAGTTGCTAAAGTTAAAGTACCTATCAGAAACAAGCATATAGAACATATTAACAAGAGATGAAGTTATGGCATCAAAATTACTAATTTTCCCAGAGAAAACCTTTATGAAGGCATCCCCAAGAAAACTCCATTCTTTCCTAAGGCCTTTTCGTCTAATACCCCCTAAATTAGCAGAGTTAAGAGAGTAACCTATGGAATCTAACATGCTGGATACATCACTATCAGTGTGTGGTGTCATGGCATTGTTTTCAGGTAATTTAAAACATGCTTGTAAGTCATCACAGTTAATACAGTGATTTTTACCTTTGAGAGTGAAGGAGATAGTCATATCCATGGAGTTGAACTCCGCAGTTGTCCAAATCTCCTCAACTACTTCACAGAAAATCGTTGGGGCTTCCAGCATTGCATAGCTAAGTTTACAGTTTTTGATGAAGTCCATCATTTTGTGATAATTTGAGTGGGCTTCATTCTTTTCTACCAGAGCTATGAAATTGTTCTTCTCGTAGATGAACCCAGATTGAGACATAATCTTCACGACTGGTGCCATTGTTGTGAGTAGAAATTGCAGAGAATAACTTGAAGGTTTTGCAGAGAGAAAATGGTAAATGCTTGAAATTCTAAGAAAGCGTAAAGTAATAATGAACAATCAGAAGGGCTTATATGCTTTCAAAGAAAAAGAAATAAATAAAGGATTAATCAATAAATAGGTGTTAGTGAATTTCAGCCGTTTAAGAATAAACTGTAAGTATTCTAATAACTACCTTTAAAACCAATACATACAGATGTATGTATGGTATCAACGGTTAAGAAAATAGAATCAACGGCTGTGAAACACCTCAAACGTCTGATGTGACATTTCAACGGATAATGTAAATTGTCATCCGTTGAAAGGTACTTCAGCTTTATCCGTTGACGGATAAAAGTTCCAGAGATATACTTGTCTTTCAACGGATAATGAATATCCGTTGATAGAGCAATTTTGACTTTCAACGGATAGGGAACATCCGTTGATGGAATAAACTTTGTTAAAAGTCAAATTTGTTCTAGCAACTAATATATTTCAGGCTTCACATCAAATTGCAAAGAAGACATGAATTTTAAGAGTAATTAAGCATACCTAGCTCACTTACCAATCTTGTGAATGTTGATTCATCAAGTGGCTTGGTAAATATGTCAGCAATTTGTTGTTCACTTGGAACAAAATGTAGTTCCACTGTACCATTCATGACATGCTCCCTGATGAAGTGGTACTTAATATCAATGTGCTTGGTCCTTGAGTGCTGCACAGGATTCTCTGTTATGGCTATGGCACTTGTGTTGTCACAAAAGATAGGTATTCTATCAACATGAAGTCCATAATCAAGGAGTTGATTCCTCATCCATAACATTTGAGAACAGCAACTTCCAGCAGCAATGTATTCAGCCTCAGCTGTAGAAGTAGAGACTGAATTTTGCTTTTTGCTAAACCATGATACAAGCTTGTTTCCCAGGAATTGGCAGGAGCCTGTTGTACTTTTCCTGTCTATTTTGTAACCTGCATAGTCTGCATCTGAATAACCAATTAGATCAAAGCCAGATTCTCTAGGATACCAAATTCCTAAATTTGGTGTACCCTTGAGATATCTGAAAATTCTCTTGATAGCAATTAAGTGAGACTCCCTAGGATCAGCTTGAAATCTAGCACACAGACATGTAGCAAACATTATATCTGGTCTGCTAGCAGTTAAATATAAAAGTGAACCAACCATGCCTCTATAACTTGTAATGTCCACAGACCTTTCAGTCTTATTTAATTCAAGTTTGGTGGCAGTGGCCATGGGAGTTTTTGCAGATGAACATTCCATTAAGTCAAACTTCTTTAAAAGATCATGAATATATTTAGTTTGACTAATGAAAATTCCATTACTAACTTGTTTAATTTGTAAACCAAGAAAATAGGTTAGTTCTCCCATTAGGCTCATTTCATAATTACTTTGCATTAGCTTAGCAAACTTTTTACAAAGTTTATTATCTTTAGAACCAAATATTATGTCATCTACATAAATTTGAACAAGTATACTAGAGCCATTAACATTTCTAAAGAAGAGAGTTTTATCAACAGTACCTCTAGTGAAGTGATTCTCCAAAAGAAATTTTGATAATGTTTCATACCAGGCTCTAGGTGCTTGCTTCAGTCCATAGAGTGCTTTCAACAGATAATACACATAGTCTGGAAAATTTGGATCTTCAAATCCTGGAGGTTGACTTACATAGACTTCTTCCTCTAATTTCCCATTTAGAAATGCACTCTTGACATCCATTTGATAGACTTTGAAATTGGCATGGGCTGCATAGGCTAGAAAGATTCTGATAGCTTCAAGTCTTGCAACAGGAGCATATGTCTCATCAAAATCTATTCCCTCTTGCTGAGAATAGCCTTTAGCAACCAATCTGGCTTTATTCCTTATGATAATGCCATTTTCATCCATCTTATTTCTGAATACCCATTTTGTATCAATAGGACTCTTGTTCTTTGGTTTGGGTACCAGCTTCCAAACTTGGTTTCTCTCAAATTGGTTTAGCTCTTCCTGCATAGCTAATATCCAATCTGGATCCAATAAGGCTTCTTCCACTTTCTTAGGTTCCTCCTGAGATAGAAAACTACTATACAGACATTCATCTTGAGTAGCTCTTCTTGTTTGCACTTTAGATGATGCATCACCAATGATCAGTTCAAAGGGATGATTCTTGGTCCATTTCCTTTGAGGTGGAAGATGAGCTCTAGATGAGGTGATCTCAGTATTGTCATGATGTGAGATAGAGTTTTGATTAGTTGAAACTCCCCCTGAGTTGTTGGTCCTTTGCAGGGAACTTGGAGTTCCATCAATTAATGATGTAAATTGATTATCAGTTGATGAGCTATGATCAACGGATGCTTCATTAAGTACTTCAACGGATGATGCACAATGTCTTTCAACGGATGCTGAATTTTGTGCATTATCCAGGAGCAAATTTTGTATTCCTTTTGAAGTGTCGTCTCCATCAATCTCTTCTTCACTATCATCACAATATATTTCAATATTGTCAAATTTGAGTCTCTCATAATGTTCCTCATCTGTTAGTCCATCAATCTTTTTATCATCAAACACAACATGCACAGATTCCATAACAATGTTGGTTCTTAGATTGTAGACCCTATAAGATTTTCCAGCTGAATAACCAACAAATATTCCTTCATCAGCCTTTACATCAAACTTCCCTTTATGGTCAGATTGATTCCTCAGTATAAAACATTTACATCCAAAGACATGAAGAAAGTTTAGAGTTGGTTTTCTTTTCTTGAACAACTGATAAGGAGTCATGCCTTTAGTTTGATTGATCAAAGAAATATTTTGAGTGAAACAGGCATAATTAACAGCTTCAGCCCAAAAATATGTTGGTAACTTTGATTCTTCAAGCATTGTTCTGGCAGCCTCAATTAAAGATCTGTTCTTTCTTTCAACTACCCCATTTTGCTGAGGTGTTCTTGGAGCTGAGAACTCATGCATGATTCCATTTTCTTCACAGAACAGCCTTAATGTCAAATTCTTGAACTCAGTTCCATTGTCACTCCTGATGTTTCTTACCTTCAAGTCAGGATGATTATTGACTTGCCTGATGTGATTGATAATGATTTCACTTGCTTCATCCTTTGATCCAAGAAAACAGACCCATGAGAACTTTGAGAAATCATCTACAATCACTAAGCAATATCTTTTTCTTGCTATTGACAATACATTGACTGGTCCAAACAAATCCATATGTAGCAGCTGTAATGGTTCATCAATTGTTGTTTCAAGCTTCTTCTGAAATGATGCTTTCCTTTGTTTGCCTTTCTGACAAGCATCACACAGACCATCCCTTGAGAATTCAATAAGAGGAATTCCTCTTACTAAGTCCTTTTTGACTAGATCATTCATTGTCTTGAAATTCAAATGGGATAGCTTCTTGTGCCATAGCCAACTCTCAACTGAACTTGCTTTGCTGAAGAGACAAGTAATAGATTCTGCATCTGTAGAGTTGAAGTCAGCTAAGTACACATTTCCTTTTCTAACTCCAGTTAGAACCACTTTGTTGTCTTTCTTACTAGTGACAACACAGGCTTCAGAATTGAAGGAAACTGTATTCCCTCTATCACATAGTTGACTGATACTCAGTAAGTTGTGCTTGAGACCATCAACTAATGCAACTTCTTCAATGATGACATTCCTTGTTGAAATCAAGCCATATCCCATAGTAAACCCTTTGCTGTCATCTCCAAAGGTTATGCTGGGGCCAGCTCTCTCTTTAAACTCTGTGAGCAGGGAGAAATCTCCAGTCATGTGTCTTGAACAGCCACTGTCCAAGTACCATAGATTTCTTCTATTTTCCTGCACACCACAAAATCAATCAATTTGATTTTGGTACCCAAGTTTCCTTGGGTCCATTCTTGTTAGCCTTTCTCCTAGACTTCATTCCTCCTGCATCTTTAGACTTAGGTGAGTTTGAGTCAACCTTGGTCTTAGATGTGGTTGGTTGAGGTGTAGGGTTAGTCACAACATTATCCAGCACATTTATAGAATTATTAGGCATGGATTGTGCATACATGTTATTCCACATTGGCATATTGTATGGCAATTGAGGCATACTGAATGCAGCAAGATAAGGATTGTTAAAATATGGCATGTTTGCAAAATGTGCATAAGGATTTTGTTGAAACATAACAGGCATAGCATGTAGAGGTGATACAGACATGTTAGGCATGGAAGAGGGTACAGTTATGGGAGATTTCTTAATAGATTTACAATTAGCAGATAGATGATTAACACTACTACAATGCACACAGCTTTTTCTAAGAGCATACTTATCAGGTGTGTAATTGTTATGTTTGTTAACTCCTACCTTCCCATTTCTGTTGGATTTCCTTTTGGATTCCTTTTTATCCTCAACCATCTTGAGCCTATTGTTTAACTGTTCTAAGGTCATGTGCCCTACATTCACCTTTCTGACATCTTTGGATGTGCTTGCTTCTTCTTTGACAAAGTTCTTTGAAGTTGAACCAAACTTTTTGTTGAGTTTCTTTAGATTTTCTCTTTTAGAAACATCTGCCTGTTTTAATTGAGGAACCTTCAACGGATGTTCCTTTTCTTCCTTCAATGGATAACTTTCATCATCCGTTGATTCCACATCCGTTGACAGTCCATCAATTAATTCCAGTTTCTTTTTATTTTTATCCCAGGCAGTTTCACAGAATGATTCAATTCCTTGGACTTTGGCAATTTGAGCACTTACATCCCTAGATGTTTTCCAGGCTTTAATCACCTCTTGCTCTTTCTCTAATTGATTGGAAAGTATTTCTACTTTCTTAACAGATTCAGCTAGTTCATTCTCAACAGATATACAATGCAATTTGGTTTTCTCTAGGTCAATCAACTTATTTTCTAACACAGTATTTCTATTGCTTAAAAACAGATTATTCTCTTTGATCCTACTATTTTCTTTAGCAAGAGATTTAAGAGACACACGCAAATGATACAATTCAGTAGACATGTCATTGAAAGCATCATTGCACTCTTCTTTAGTAAGCTGTGTTAAATCAGTAGTGATTACCTGATTGCTTGATGAACTAACTTCGTTTTCTTCAGAATCAGCCATGAGAGCAAGGTTGACATAATCCACATCTTCATCCTCTTCATCTCCATCAGCTGCCCAGTCCTTTTCTTGAGTAATGAAAGCCCTTTCCTTCTGTTTGAGCAGATCAAAATATTTCTTTTTGTAATCTACTTGTTCAAATTTCTTCTTTTCAGAGGTTGGCTTTCTGCACTCACTTGCAAAGTGTCCACTTATACCACAATTAAAACATTTGAACTTGGATTTGTCCACCATGTTCTTATAGGGTTTAGTGGCTCTAGTGTTCTTCCTGAACTTCATCTTTGCAAATCTCCTGGACAGAAATGCAAGATGCTCATCAATACCATCAGAGTCATCTTGACTGGAGTTGTCTTCATTTTCAGCAACTTGCCCTTTACCCTTGTCTGATTCTGGATTTCTTACACCATCTTTGGAGCTTGATGTAGATCTCACAGTTTCTTTTCTGCATTCTTTCTCATTTTCAGCTACCAATGCAACTGAACCTCCTTTCTTTCTCCCCCTCTCCAATACCTCATCCTGTTCCAACTCTAGTTCATAAGTCTTCAAGATTCCATATAATCTTTCAAGAGTAAAGTCCTTATAATCCTGAGAGTTTCTTAAGGAAACAGTCATGGGTTTCCATTCCTTTGGTAAGGATCTCAAAAATTTAAGATTTGAATCCTTCACCTGGTACACTCTACCATACAGCTTCAGTCCATTCAACAGCTTTTGGAATCTATTGAATGTGTCATTTAAAGATTCATTCTCTTCAAAATGAAAGTACTCATACTGTTGAATGAGAAGCTGCATTTTGTTCTCTTTTACTTGTTCTGTACCTTCACACAGCAGCTGAACTGTGTCCCAAACCTCTTTGGCAGTTGAACAATTTATCACATTATCAAACATATCCTTGTCAAGACCATTAAACAAAATGTTCATAGCCTTCTTATCCTTGTGGACTTCTTCTGTGTCTTCCATTGTCCATTCTGCTCTAGGTTTTGGAATGGATTGACCAACAGCAATTGTGGCCGTAGCAACTGTGGCTACTTTGTGGGGAATGTGAGGACCATTCTCAATGCAGTTTACATAACCTTCATCTTGGGAGAGTAGATGAAGGTGCATTTTCACCTTCCAGTGGTGATAACTGTCTTTGTCAAGAACTGGGATCTTTACTCCAATATCCTTCTTACTCATCTTTGTTAGATTCCAAGATCTTTAAACTCTTTGTGTGTCAAGAGCTTGCTCTGATACCAATTGTTATTCCTAGAGGACTAACAATGAGATTTACAGAAGGGGGGTTGAATGTAAATCTCAAAACTTTTTCAAGTTTTGAGAAGTTTATTAAAGCAGTGTGTTCTAGATGAACAAGTGTATGAATTGCTTTGAGCTAATGCAGACAGATATATATTCAAACACAAAATGTAAAGAACACAACAAACTTTAAAAACTTTTCTGGTGGATTTGTTGTTCCACCGGAGATGGTATATTAGAAAATCTGTGTTCAACAATGTTGATCACAGCTGCATCCTAGTACAAACTAGATGAATTTTCTCTCAAGATATTTCTTAACAGCTCTGGAAAAATCTGTCTCTAATTACTAGCTTCTTCTTGGTTTATATATTACCAAGTGTACAAGTGAAAAACAATATAAAATTACAATAGTAAAATAAGTTCTTCACTTGCTTCTTTTCCTGTTCACTCAAGTACTTTGTTGACTATTGCAACTTTGTATTAAAGAAGAACGGCTGCTTTTTCTGTTGATCCTGAAATTCGGCTACCACATCTCAGGTTTTCTCTGTCAACCCATGTGCCTCTGTTTGCAGGTACAACTACCACTTATCAACGGCTAATTAACAGAACATCCGTTGAAGCTTTCATCCGTTGATGACTTCATCCGTTGAAGGATGTTATCCGTTGAAGCTTTAGAGACATCCGTTGAAGCTTAGCTTCTCATCCGTTGAAGGTCTTTAAGTCATCCGTTGATACCACTTCATTTATACAAAATTACAAGGCATGAAATATTTACAATTGGCCTTCCTATCTGCATATCATCTAGTAGTCAACATGACTCATAGTTTCTCTCAACTTCTAAGAATTACAATTTTAAATACAGAGACTGAAATATGCTACAATACTAGACTTATTTCTAAGTAAAGCTACACCATCAACGGATAGCCAAAGTGGTCTTATCCGTTGAGGCTACAGACACTAAATTTCTACTTAAGTGTTTTGTTAAACATATCATCAAACTAATGCACATATATTCCTAACAGTACCTCTGTAATCAGTAATATCTACTGATTTACCAGTATCCTTATCCAACTTAGTTGCAGTGGCCATAGGAGTGGATGCACTTGAACAATCCTGCATTCCAAATTTCTTCAACAAATTTCTGGTGTACTTAGATTGACAAATAAAAGTTCCTTCTTCATTCTGCTTGACTTGAAGGCCTAGAAAATAGTTAAGTTCTCCCATCATACTCATTTGATATCTTGACTGCATCAGTTTGGCAAACTTCTTACAAAGTCTGTCATTTGTAGAACCAAAAATGATATCATCAACATATATTTGAACCAAAAGTAAGTCCTTTCCATGGTTGAGGTAGAACAGTGTTTTGTCAATAAATCCTCTCTTAAATCCACTTTCCAGAAGAAACTGAGCTAAAGTCTCATATCATGCTCTTGGAGCTTGCTTAAGGCCATAAAGTGCTTTATCAAGCCTGTAGACATGATTTGGAAATTTGGGATTTACAAAGCCTGGAGGTTGTTCAACATATACTTCCTCTCCCAATTCTCCATTAAGAAAAGCACTTTTCACATCCATTTGAAAGACTTTAAACTTCTTGTGAGCAGCATAAGCCAAAAATATCCTTATGACTTCCAATCTAGCAACTTGTGCAAATGTTTCATCATAATTAATTCCCTCCTGTTGAGAGTATCCTTTTGCAACCAGCCTTGCTTTGTTCCTTGTAATTATGCCATCACTATCAGTTTTATTTTTGAATACCCATTTTGTACCAATAACTGATCTGTTCCTTGGTCTTGGCACTAGGGTCCATACTTTATTTCTTTCAAATTCATTTAACTCTTCTTGCATTGCTTGCACCCAATCAGCATCTTGAAGAGCTTCTTCCACTTTCTTTGGTTCAGTCTGAGAAAGAAAAGAATGATAAAGACATTCATTTGATGTAGCTGTTCTAGTTCTAACACCTGCATCAGGATTTCCAATAATTAAGTCAGGTGTATGTGCTTTAGTCCACTTCCTTGCAGATGGAAGGTTTTCTCTAGAACTGGATGCTCCCCCATGATCCATGCTATCTCTGTCAACATTTTCTGATGCTCCCCCTGAACTTATGCTCTTTGAGTTGGATCCTTCTGTTAGTGTATACTGAAAATATTTATTTGAAGTATGTACATTTATTTCTGGCCAGTTTATTTGAGAATCATTTGAATGTTTACATGTTGTCTAATATTATATATTATGAACAATCTAGTATCAAATGGGATACAGAATATTAGATTGTTAAATACGGTTATATAATATAATAAGGTTCACAGCACAGGTGGTGTTGGACAATCCACTGGTATGGCTGTAGTATTATTTAGATTAGTTTATATTGACTAATAAATAATACTAGTATACTTTGTGTATATTGAACATGATCAAATTTAGAATTGTTCCCTTAATACTGATTAAGAAGGAGAACTAAGACTCTATGTTATTATTAATGCTTAGGTTCTTAATCCGGGAATAGTAATTGACACGTGTATATTATTTACATGCTTTGATTTATATATGAAATAATTCTTTTGAATTATATCATTATATTTTGGGTGATGGAATTATATACATGGTGGATATTATTTATTGAAGGAATCCATGTCCTGATAATATTGGGGTTAATGATGTCCCCTTGAAAGCTCAAAAAGATTTAATTATGTGAAACCCTGCAGGTGGAATTTATTCTGGCGTAATTAAATAAAGGTTGAGTGGATGATCAAGGATAAAAGATATTAATTAAATAAATTATCAGTAATTTATTTAATTAATGGACATATGATATTTTAAACATGGGGAATTTAATAAGCAAATAATATTGGAACCGAATTAAATAAATTACGGTATTAGGAAAGGTAGTGCAAATATTAATTCTTTAGTGGATTGAATTAATATTTAATTACATTGGGCTAGGCTCAAGATGTAATTAGAAGGCCCAATCCAATTATCCATGGTCCCTATTGTAGCCTATATATATTCTTATTCTCTTCTAGCTTGGCAATTGTGTGAAAACATATTGTAGCCACCAAGGAGCAAGAAGAGAGGATAACTTGAGAAGACGGAGGCCACACTTCGCTCAAGGGAATTTGGGAATACAATAGAAGAGCGGGGAATCAACCATTAACAAGGTAATCCTCTTTTCGTAATCTTTATCGTAAAACATAGTAACACCCTAAGTCCGTGGTTCCCAACAATTGGTATCAAGAGCCTGGTAATGGGTTCTACGTTTTATGATATAATGTCCATGTCGTAATTATATATGCGTGTATATAGTGTTTTGCTTGTATTGGTTTTGATGCAGGTTGTTAATCCACTATTATGGCCATGTATATTTTAATTATGTGTTTGGATCCCACGTGGTTTAATCATGGTTAATTTTTGGTTTGGTTTCCACGTGGTTTAATCGTGGTTGTAATTTACACGAGGGTTGATCGTGTTAAAATAGATTTTACAAAATTAGTTTTGTATTAGATCAATTTTTTTTGTAATTGTTCCGGGTATTTTGTAATAGTTATCTGCGATCGGAAATCAATTCCGGTAGTTTTTTGTTCCGCTGTGCGATTACAAGGGGCTGCTGTTGATGTTTGGATCGAACAAAATCAAAAAAAAACTCACAGAAAAGCAACAGGCGCGCGCGCTGCGGCCGTTGCGGCAGCTGGGGCTGCTGGGGCCGCTGCGGCAGCTGGGGCTGCTGGGGGCGTCGGGGCGCGCTTGGGGCAGATTTATTTTGAGAGCTGGATTTTTTTTTCAAGGGCCATAATAGTGAAAAAATTATTTTAATTTTTTCCATTAAATTTTAATTATTGCTTTAATTTATTGATTACGTGTGTCGTTAATTATGTGTGTAATTCTTTTAAAATTGCATGTTTAACTTAATTAGAACGACATGGACATAAATTTTATTTATTGCTTTAATTAAATGTTATATGTTGCTAAAATTATATGTGTATTTTGAATGCATGATTAGACATAATTATAACAACATAAGGCCCCATTTAATTTTAAAATTCCTCAATTTTAATAGATAAAAAATCTAAGTGGGAGAGGGAATTAATATGAAATTAAATCCCATGGTCTCCATTATTGGTTGTAGGTAATTTAACATGAAGACAAATATAAATTATATATACGTCACCCATCGTGGCATGTAATTTATGGTGTCTAGAATGTTATAGAAATTACTAGAACAAACTTCTTAAATTAATAAATTTTGAAAGGAATAAATACGGATTTTCTTTATTTCTGATTTGGGGCGATTTTGTCAAAAACGGGTTCATCGAACTTGTAAGGCTGTGGGTTTTAAGCGAGACCGATGTGACTCCTCCACTACCTGGAAATCAAACCATTGATGAATATTGAATTGAAGTATTCTATTCAAGATAAAATTACGAATATTGGAAGGTATACACGCCACCCATCGTGGCGTACCAAGTTCCATATATTTTGAATAATTTAAGATTTGATGATGGTATACACTTAGCTATGGAAAATAATATAGTCCACCCCAACGTGGCATATTGTTTAGTAATAGGACCGAAGTAACATTTAAACAAAATTAGGTGGTATACATGTCACACATCGTGGTGTACCAGAAGCTTATGGTGTTTAGATGTTAGTGCATTAAATTTTAATAATTTAGATCTTAATAATTAATGCACCCTTATTTATGTGATGTTTTTATGCATGATTCTCAGGATAAAATGGGCTTTAATCCACTATTCACCATACTTAAGGATAACAAACTTACCGAAATTTGGAGATTATGTTGACTGCTGAGGAGTACAAGTTTTGCACTTATGAACCCAAGCCTGAATAGCCTGCTGCTGATGCTCCTGAAGATGAGAAAGAGTATTATAAACGGTGGATTAAGGCTGATGAGATGTCGCGATGTTACATTTTGGCAGCAATGTCGGGTGTTTTGCAGCATCAGCATCAGTCTATGGCCACTGCTTCGGATATGCTCTTTAATCTCAAGGAACATTTTGGAGATCAGAATAGGGCTACTAGGCAAGTAGCCATGAAGGCTTTAATGAACACTCAGATGGCTGAAGGCACACCTGTAAGGGATCATGTTCTCAAGATGATGTCGCATCTGAATGAGATAGAGATCCTTGGTGCTGAACTTGACGGGGAAACCCAGATTGACATTATCCTTATGAGCTTGTCCAAGAGTTTTGAGCAGTTCCGCTTGAATTACAACATGAACAAGAGGCAGTATAGTCTCGCGGAACTGCTGACAGAACTTCAGGCAGCTGAAGGATTATTTCGGCAGAGTGTTCAAGTGAATGTGGCTGAGAAAGGTTCTTCCTCTAAGCGGAAAGGTATTAAGAAGAAGAAAAAGGCTCATACACGGAAAGCTGTAAAGGCAGTGGGAGTTCAGGGTGGTGTGAAAAAGCCTAAGGGAAAGTGCTTCAGATGTAAACAGTCAGGTCACTGGAAACAGGATTGTCCTCTTCCTAAGAAGACAAACAATACTGGTATGTCTCTTTCTCTAGTTACAGAAACATTTATAGCGGCTATATCTACGAGCACTTGGTGTGTAGATACAGGAGCCACTGATCATGTTTGTAATTCTATGCAGGGGTTCCAACTATCCAGAATGCTTAGAGATGGTGAGATATACGTGTTCATGGGAGATGCTACGAAAGTAGCAGTAGTTGCAGTAGGAGTTATTCATTTATCTTTTGGTTCTGATAGGATTTTGTTTTTGAACAATTGTCTTTATGTACCTTCTTTTAGAAGGAATTTAATTTCGGTTTCTAAACTTGCTTTGGATGGTTATAATGTTTGTTTGGATCGTAATGTTTCTATTATGATGAATAAACGAATTATATGTTCTGGTACATTGCAAGACAATTTGTATATAATTAATCCTAGTCAACCTGCACTGCAACTGCAATTTAGGGAATTGAACAACACATCTTCTAACTCTACTAAAAGAAAGGAACCTTCTAGTTGAACCAAACATATCTTTGGCACTTGAGATTAGGTCATATTAACTTGAGGAAGATTCAAAGACTGGTAGTAGACGGGCCTTTAAGCTCATTGGCAGTGGAGCCATTTCCAGTTTGTGAATCCTGCTTGAAAGGTAAAATGACTAATAGGCCTTTCAAGGCAAAAGGGAATAGAGCCAAACAACTTTTAGAATTGGTTCACTCTGATTTATGTGGACCCATGAATATCCAAGCAAGAGGTGGTTATGAATATTTCGTCACTTTCATTGATGATTATTCTAGATATGGGTACGTTTATTTGTTGCACCGTAAGTCTGAGTGCTTTGATAAGTTCAAAGAGTACAAAGCTAAAACGGAGAAGCGACTTAATAAAAGTATCAAGTCACTACGATCAGATCGTGGTGGCGAATACTTGCTTAGAGAATTTAGGGAATATTTATCAGAAAATGGGATAGAATCCCAGTTAACTGACCAGGCACACCCCAGCAGAACGGTGTAGCAGAGAGAAGGAACCAGACTCTTTTAGAGAGTGTTAGATCGATGATGAGTTATTCGGATTTACCCAAGTCGTTTTGGGGATATGCCTTTGAGACAACAGCTTATCTTCTGAACTTAGTACCTTCTAAGTCGGTTCCTAAAACCCCCTTAGAATTGTGGACCGGGGATAAACCGAGTCTAAGACATATTCGAATATGGGGTTGTCCAGCACATGTGCTGAACAAGAACGCGACTAAGTTAGAATCTCGTACAGAAGTAAGGTTGTTTGTAGGCTACCCCATGGGAACGAAATGATATTTATTTTATAGTCCGAAGAATCGGGATGTCATTGTTAGAACCAATGCAAGATTCTTAGAGGAGGAATATATAATGAATCACAAACCCATGAGTAGTGTCGTTTTAGAGGAACTAGTGGAAGGGACAAATAATACCCATGAAGCTGTAGTACAAGTAGAACAACCACAACATAATGTACAACCTGTCACTAATACCGCACCAGTGCCTCGTCGTAGTGGGAGGGTTGTTGAACAGCCTGATAGATTCATGTTTTTGGGAGAGTCTTCAGACTTGGTCTCTGGTGAACATGAAGGACTTAGGCGAAACGGCATACATCCTTGGGATCAAAGTTATAAGGGATCGCAAGAAAAGGATGTTGGCTTTATCTCAAGAGCCCTACATTGATGAAGTATTAGCTCGTTTTAACATGCAGAACTCCAAGAAAGGTTTTTTACCTTTTAAGCATGGAGTTGCTCTATCTAAGAAGCAGTGTCCTTCGACACCTAAGGATATAGAGAGCATGAAAGCAGTTCCTTATGATTCAGCATGTGGAAGCTTAATGTATGCTATGTGTTAGGAATGTATGTGCATTAGTTTGATGATATGTTTAACAAAATACTTAAGTAGAAATTTAGTGTCTGTAGCCTCAACGGATAAGACCACTTTGGCTATCCGTTGATGGTGTAGCTTTACTTAGAAATAAGTCTAGTGTTGTAGCATATTTCAGTCTCTATATTTAAAATGTAATTCTTGGAAGTTGAGAGAAACTATGAGTCATGTTGACTACTAGATGATATGCAGATAGGAAGGCCAATTGTAAATACTTCATGCCTTGTAATTTTGTATAAGTGAAGTGGTATCAACGGATGACTTAAAGACCTTCAACGGATGAGAAGCTAAGCTTCAACGGATGTCTCTAAAGCTTCAACGGATAAAGTCATCAACGGATAACATCCTTCAACGGATGAGTGCATCAACGGATGAAAGCTTCAACGGATAACATCCTTCAACGGATGAGTGTATCAACGGATGAAAGCTTCAACGGATGTTCTGATGATTAGCCATTGATAAGGGGTAGTTGTACCTACAAACAGAGGCACATGGGTTGATAGAGACAACTGAGATGTGGTAGCCGAATTTCAGGAACAACAGAAAAAGCAGCCGTTCTTCTTTAGTACAAAGATGCAATAGTCAACAAAGTACTAGAGTGAGCAGGAAAAGAAGCAAGTGAAGATCTTATTTTATTACTGTATTTTATATTGTTCTTCACTTGTACACTTGGTAATATATAAACCAAGTAGAAGCTAGTAATTAGAGGAGAGATTTTCCAGAGCTGTTTAGAAAAATATTGAGAGAAAATTCATCTAGTTTGTACTAGGATGCAGCTGTGATCAACATTGTTTAATCACAGATTTTCTAAAATACCATCTCTGGTGGAACAACAAATCCACCAGAAAAGTTTTTAAGGTCTGTTGTGTTCTTTACATTTGTGCTTGAATATATATCTATCTGTATTAGCTTAAAGCAATTCACACACTTGTTCTTCTTGAACACACAACTTTCATAAACTGCTCAAAACTTGAAAAAGTTTTGAGATTTACATTCAACCCCCCTTCTGTAAATCTCATTGTTAGTCCACTAGGAATAACAATTGGTATCAGAGCAGGCTCTTGACATACAAAGAGTTTAAAGATCTTGGAATCTAACAAAGATGGTATAAGAAATCAGGAATCAAGCAAGGGGAAAGAGCAAGTTGCTGAAAATGAAGACAACTCCAGCCAAGATGACTCAGATGGTATTGATGAGCATCTTGCATTTCTGTCCAGAAGATTTGCAAAGATGAAATTCAAGAAAAACACTAGAGCCACTAAACCTCACAAAAACACTGTGGACAAATCCAAGTTCAAGTGTTTCAATTGTGGTATAAGTGGACACTTTGCAAGTGAGTGCAGAAAGCCAACTTCTGAAAAGAAGAAATTTGAACAAGTAGATTACAAAAAGAAATATTTTGATCTACTCAAGCAAAAGGAGAGGGCTTTCATTACTCAAGAAAGGGACTGGGCAGCTAATGGAGATGAAGAGGATGAAGATGTGGAGTATGTCAACCTTGCTCTCATGGCTGATTCTGAAGAAAATGAAGGTAGTTCATCAAGCAATCAGGTAATCACTACTGACTTAACACAGCTTACTAAAGAAGAGTGCAATGATGCTTTTAATGACATGTCTACTGAATTGTATCATTTGTGTGTGTCTCTTAAATCTCTTGCTAAAGAAAATAGTAGGATTAGAGAGAACAATCTGTTTTTAAGTAATAGAAATGCTTTGTTAGAAGATAAGATGATTGACCTAGAGAAAACAAAGTTGCATTGTATATCTGTTGAAAATGAACTAGCTGAATCTGTTAAGAAAGTAGAAATACTTTCCAATCAATTAGAGAAAGAGCAAGAGGTGATTAAAGCCTGGAAGACATCTAGGGATGTAAGTGCTCAAATTGCTAAGGTCCAAGGAATTGAATCATTCTGTGAAACTGCCTGGGATAAAAATAAAAAGGAACTGGAATTAATTGATGGGCTGTCAACGGATGTGGAATCAACGGATGATGAAAGTTATCCGTTGAAGGAAGAAAAGGAGCATCCGTTGAAGGTTCCTCAATCAAAACAGGCAGATGTTTCTAAAAGAGAGAATCTAAAGAAACTCAACAAAAAGTTTGGTTCAACTTCAAAGAACTTTGTCAAAGAAGAAGCAAGCACATCCAAAGATGTCAGTAAGGTGAATGTAGGGCACATGACCTTAGAACAGTTAAATAATAGGCTCAAGATGGTTGAGGATAAAAAGGAATCTAAAAGAAAATCCAACAGAAATGGGAAGGTAGGAGTTAATAAACACAACAATTACACACCTGATAGGTATGCTCCTAGAAAAAGCTGTGTGTATTGTAGTAGTGTTAATCATCTATCTGCTAATTGTAAATCCATTAAGAAGACTCCCATAACTGTACCTTCTTCTATGCCTAATATGTCTGCATCACCTCTGCATGCTATGCCTGTTATGTCTCAACAAAATCCTTATGCACATTTTGTAAACATGCCATATTTTAACAATCCTTATCTTGCTGCATGTAGTATGCCTCAAATGCCATACAATATGCCCATGTGGAATAACATGTTTGCACAATCAATGCCTAATAATTTTACAAATGTGCTAAATGATTCTGTGACTAACCCTACACCTCAACCAACTACATCTAAGACCAAGGTTGACTCAAACTTACCTAAGTCTAAAGATGCAGGAGGAATGAAGTCTAGGAGAAAGGCTAACAAGAATGGACCCAAGGAAACTTGGGTACCAAAATCAAATTGATTGATTTTATGGTGTGCAGGGAAATGGAAGAAATCTATTGTACTTGGACAGTGGTTGTTCAAGACACATGACAGGAGATTTCTCCCTGCTCACAGAGTTCAAGGAGAGAGCTGGCCCTAGCATAACCTTTGGAGATGACAGCAAAGGGTTTACTATGGGATATGGCTTGATTTCAACAAGGAATGTCATCATTAATGAAGTTGCATTAGTTGATGGTCTCAAGCACAATTTACTGAGCATCAGTCAACTATGTGATAGAGGGAATACAGTTTCCTTCAATTCTGAAGCCTGTGTTGTCACTAGTAAGAAAGACAACAAAGTGGTTCTAACTGGAGTTAGAAAAGGAAATGTGTACATAGCTGACTTCAACTCTACAGATGCAGAATCCATTACTTGTCTCTTCAGCAAAGCAAGAACAGTTGAAAGTTGGCTATGGCACAAGAAGCTATCTCACTTGAATTTCAAGACAATGAATGATCTAGTCAAAAAGGACTTAGTTAGAGGAATCCCTCTAGTTGAATTCTCAAGGGATGGTTTGTGTGATGCTTGTCAGAAAGGCAAACAAAGGAAAGCATCATTCAAAAAGAAGCTTGAAACAACAATTGATGAACCATTACAGCTGCTACATATGGATTTGTTTGGACCAGTCAATGTATTGTCTATTGCAAGAAAAAGATATTGCTTAGTGATTGTAGATGATTTCTCAAAGTTCTCATGGGTCTATTTTCTTGGATCAAAGGATGAAGCAAGTGAAATCATTATCAATCACATCAGGCAAGTCAACAATCATCCTGACTTGAAGGTTAGAAATATCAGGAGTGACAATGGAACTGAGTTCAAGAATTTGACATTAAGGCTGTTCTGTGAAGAAAATGGAATCATGCATGAGTTCTCAGCTCCAAGAACACCTCAACAAAATGGGGTTGTTGAAAGAAAGAACAGATCTTTAATTGAAGCTTCCAGAACAATGCTTGAAGAATCAAAGTTACCAACATATTTCTGGGCTGAAGCTGTTAATTGTGCCTGCTTCACTCAGAATATTTCTTTGATCAATCAAGCTAAAGGCATGACTCCTTATCAGTTGTTCAAGAGAAGAAAACCAACTCTAAACTTTCTTCATGTCTTTGGATGTAAATGCTTTATACTGAGGAATCAATCTGACCATAAAGGGAAGTTTAATGCAAAGGCTGATGAAGGGATATTTGTTGGTTACTCAGCTGGAAAATCTTATAGGGTCTACAATCTAAGAACCAACATTGTTATGGAATCTGTGCATGTTGTGTTTGATGATAAAAAGATTGATGGACTAACAGATGAGGGACATAATGAGAGACTCAAATTTGACAACATTGAGATATATTGTGATGATAGTGAAGAGGAGACTGATGGAGATGACACTTCAAAAGGGATTCAAAACATGCCCTTGGATAATGCACAAAATACTGCATCCGTTGATAGAGGCAATGCAGTATCCGTTGAAAGACATAGTGCATCATCCGTTGAAGTACAAAATGAAGCATCCGTTGATCATAGTTCATCAACGGATAATCGATTTACATCATCAGTTGATAGAACTCCAAGTTCCCTGCAAAGGACCAACAACTCAGGGGGAGTTTCAACTAGTCAACACTCTGTCTCATATCATGACAATACTGAGGTCAGCTCATCTAGAGAGCATCTTCCACCACAAAGGAAATGGACCAAGAATCATCCCTTTGAACTGATCATTGGTGATGCATCATCTAAAGTGCAAACAAGAAAAGCCACTCAAGATGAATGTCTGTATAGTAGTTTTCTGTCTCAGGAGGAACCTAAGAAAGTGGAAGAAGCTCTATTGGATCCAGATTGGATATTAGCTATGCAGGAAGAGCTGAACCAATTTGAGAGAAACCAAGTATGGAAGCTGGTACCCAAACCAAAGAACAAGAGTCCTATTGACACAAAGTGGGTATTCAGAAACAAGATGGATGAGAATGGCATTATCATAAGGAATAAAGCCAGACTGGTTGCTAAAGGCTATTCTCAGCAAGAGGGAATAGATTTTGATGAAACATATGCTCCTGTTGCAAGACTTGAAGCCATCAGAATATTTCTAGCCCATGCAGCCCATGCCAATTTCAAAGTCTATCAAATGGATGTCAAGAGTGCATTTCTAAATGGGAAATTAGAAGAAGAAGTCTATGTAAGTCAACCTCCAGGATTTGAAGATCCAAATTTTCCAGACTATGTGTATTATCTGTTGAAAGCACTCTATGGACTGAAGCAAGCACCTAGAGCCTGGTATAAAACCTTATCAAAATTTCTTTTGGAGAATCACTTCACTAGAGGTACTGTTGATAAAACTCTCTTCTTTAGGGATGTTAATGGCTCTAGTATACTTGTTCAAATTTATGTAGATGACATAATATTTGGCTCTGTAGATGATAAACTTTGCAAAAAGTTTGCTAAGCTAATGCAAAGTAATTATGAAATGAGCCTAATGGGAGAACTAACCTATTTTCTTGGTTTACAAGTTAAACAAGTTAGTGATGGAATTTTCATTAGTCAAACTAAATATATTTATGATCTTTTAAAGAAGTTTGACTTAATGGAATGTTCATCTGCAAAAACTCCCATGGCCACTGCCACCAAACTTGAATTAAATAAGACTGAAAGGTCTGTGGATATTACAAGTTATAGAGGCATGGTTGGTTCACTTTTATATTTAACTGCTAGCAGACCAGATATAATGTTTGCTACATGTCTATGTGCTAGATTCCAAGCTGATCCTAGGGAGTCTCACTTAATTGCTATCAAAAGGATTTTCAGATATCTCAAGGGTACACCAAATTTAGGTATTTGGTATCCCAGAGAATCTGGCTTTGATCTAATTGGTTATTCAGATGCAGACTATGCAGGTTGCAAAATAGATAGGAAAAGTACAACAGGCTCCTGCCAATTCCTGGGAAACAAGCTTGTATCATGGTTTAGCAAAAAGCAAAATTCAGTCTCTACTTCTACAGCTGAGGCTGAATACATTGCTGCTGGAAGTTGCTGTTCTCAAGTGTTATGGATGAGGAACCAACTCCTTGACTATGGACTTCATGTTGATAGAATTCCTATCTTTTGTGACAACACAAGTGCCATAGCCATAACAGAGAATCCTGTGCAGCACTCAAGGACCAAGCACATTGATATCAAGTACCACTTCATTAGGGAGCATGTCATGAATGGTACAGTGAAACTACATTTTGTTCCAAGTGAACAACAAATTGCTGACATATTTACCAAGCCACTTGATGAATCAACATTCACAAGATTGGTAAGTGAGCTAGGTATGCTTAATTACTCTTAAAATTCATGTCTTTATTGCAATTTGAATTGAAGCCTGAAATATATTAGTTGCTAAGAACAAATTTGACTTTTAACATAGTTTATTCCATCAACGGATGTTCCCTATCCGTTGAAAGTCAAAATTGCTCTATCAACGGATAGTCATTATCCGTTGAAAGACAAATACATTTCTGGAATTTTTATCCGTCAACGGATAAAACTGAAGTACCTTTCAACGGATGACAATTTGCCTTATCCGTTGAAATGTCACATCAATCGATTCAGGTGTTTAACAGCCGTTGATTCTATTCTCTTAACCGTTGATACTCATACATACATCTGTATGTATTGGTTTTAAAGGTAGTTTTTAGAATACTTACAGTTTACTCTTAAACGGCTGAAATTCACTAACGCATATTTATTGATAAATCTTTATTTTATATTTTTGTTTATTAATTTGAGAAAGCATATAAGTCCTTCTGATTGTTCATTTTTACTTTACGCTTTCTTGAAATTTCAAGCATTTATCATTTTCTCTCTGCAAAAACTTCAAGTTATTCTCTGCAATTTCTACTCACAAAAATGGCACCAGTCGTGAAGATTATGTCTCAATCTGGGTTCATCTATGAAAAGAACAATTTCATAGCTTTGGTAGAAAAGAATGAAGCCCACTCAGACTATCACAAAATGATGGACTTCATCAAAAACTGTAAACTTAGCTATGCAATGCTGGAAGCCCCAACAATTTTCTGTGAAGTAGTTGAGGAGATTTGGACAACTGCTGAGTTCAACTCCATGGATATGACTATCTCCTTCACTCTCAAAGGTAAAACTCACTGTATTAACTGTGATGATTTACAAGCATGTTTTAAATTGCCTGAGAACAATGCCATGACACCACACACTGATAGTGATGTATCCAGCATGTTAGATTCCATAGGTTATTCTCTTAACTCTGCTAATTTAGGGAGTATTAGAAGAAAAGGCCTTAGGAAAGAATGGAGTTTCCTTGGGGATGCCTTTATAAAGGTTTTCTCTGGGAAAATTAGTAATTTTGATGCCATAACTTCATCTCTGGTTAATATGCTCTATATGCTTGTTTCTGATAGGTATTTTAACTTTAGCAACTATGTGATGCTAGAATTAGGTACTAGATTGGGTAACAAAGCTAATAGACCTAATAAAATCTATTATGCTAGATTCTTTATGTTATTGGCTAACCATGTTGCTGAAGGTTTAGTCATAATCAATGAGAATAATAAACTCAAGTGCTGGGCACAAGAGAAAAGAGTTCTTGCAGACTTGAAGAGAATGGATCTTAACAGCAGTGTGCCATTGGTATATTTACCAATCATGAATGCACCTCAGGTAGGTGAGGTAATTGCTTCTACAACTCCTACTTCTTCCAACCTCTCTATTTCTTTATCTTCTAGTGTGGCCATGAAATCTGTGATGCCCCAACAGATTTCTACCAAGGTCACCAAAACTAAACTTTCAAAATCCAAGACAAAGAAATCCACCTCTGTTGTTTCTCAAAAGACAACAGTTGTAACACCAACTATTAACCCTGAGGTGAGTGAACAGGGTGTGAGTGGTGAGGGGAGGGGTGAACATCAAAGAAACCCCCAGGATAAGGAAGGAAAGTTGAGTGCTTCCCAAGCTAGCCAAGCCACAGTTTCTCAAAAAGCTGTGGTGGTTGAAAAGGTAACTAGCACATCCCTAGTAGCATCCTCCCAAAAGGATGTTACTATTGAAAATAGTTCCAAACCAGGAACACAGAACAAAAGAGGGAGGGACACTAAAGCCAAACACTCACCAACAAAAGCCTTTATAAGAAGAAAGAAGGCCAGAACCCAATCTTCTACACAGGGTGCACACACTGCACAGATACATCCATCTGTATCTATGCCTTCTCAAACTCAGTTTGATGTGACTCCAATAAATGTGGAGTCACAACCCCATTCTCTCACAATAATCACACATCAATCACCAAACACTTCATCACCATCTCTGGATGTGGATATGTTATTCCCATCAATTCCTGATTCTCCCTCTTTACAACTCAGGGAGAAGCCCCACTCAAATACAGGTGATCATCATCTCTTAGATGATTTGTTGGATCACCCGCAAATTCTTTCAGATATAATTGAAGGATCTGTGTCACCACATCTCAAATCAATCTACACAGATTCAACAGTTATATCACTTTCAATTTCAACTTCTTTTCCTTCTTCAACGGATATCACTCATCCGTTGACAAGTGGTTGTTCTTCAACGGATAAGCTTAACAGCAGTTATCCGTTGATAACATCAGTTTCACCTTCAACGGATATTCCACATCCGTTGACAGTCTCTACACAAATAACTGAATTAATTCCAAGTGTAGAAGACATGAATACTGTGCAATCACTCTTAGGATTGAGGGAAGGGAGTGACAATTTGAGTGAGAGGCTGGGTTGCTCCCAGGCAAAAGGAGAGATTGAGAGCTCAAAAATGCATGCTATTTCTTCCAGCATGGCAAAAGTAAGTGAGTGGAGTACCACCTTAGTAGGTGAAGGTGAGGGAGTGAGATGTGTGAGCCAGGGGGAGCCCCTGATGCAAGAACATAGAGAAAAAGAGAGAAAAGCAGGTACAGTAGATACAAGGGTGGAACCAGCCATTGCTAATGAGTCAATGATTGTGGATGATGCTGAAAAGGAAAGACAATTTCAGCAACATTACAAAGCTGTAATTGATAACATTTCCTTGGATGCTGACACTTTTACTCATCCTGTGACAGCCTATCAACTGTTGGCTGCTCAGGGCAATAAGAAGGCAGAAAGGTCACTACATCTAGTGCACACAACAGAATCTCTTCAAAGGGATAAAGCTGCCATTAACAAAATGCCTTCTACAGCTGGTGAGCCATCTGAGGAATTTGGAGCAAATTCTGATGATGATGACTCTATTTCTTTTGATGGAAGCATGAACTTAGGGGGAGATGAAGGCCCTAGTTCAATTCCAAATCTACCTGAATGGGCCTTGACTAAGGAGTATAGATCAGGGGAATTCAATGTCTCTTTAGTCAAACAAATCAACACTATTCAACAGGCCATTCAGAATACTTCACATGCAAGTATCAAGGCTATCCTTCAAGCTCACCTGGACTCACTGCATCTCATGAAGCTGCAGCAAGTGAAGCAGAATCTGAGTATGGATGATCTCAGGAAGGATATTGCTGACTTGAAAACCTATACTTCAGAAAAATTGGATTCAGTCATGCCCTATGGTACATTGCAGGACTTGGTTTTGAGATTGAAGAAAGAATTTGTTACTGAAAAACGGTTGGCCAAGTTAGAAGACAGAGTTCAAGTTATTGAAGATTCTGTGGCCACCATTCTTCACAATCAACAATCTCAAACCAGTCTCCAAATGCAGCTGGCAAAAGCACAAGGCTTGACCCCTCTCCTTGATGATAACAAAAAGGGGGAGAGTAAAAGGGAAGGGGAAGGAGAGCCATCTACAAAAGTCAACATATCTAAAGTGCTAGTTCTTGCCATCACTACTTCTCCAATCATTCAAATCAAGGGCAAGCCTGATGGAATTGATTTGATTCAGCTAGCAGCAGCTGAAATTCAAGTGAAAGAGCAAAGGAGGAGAATTGATGAAAGGTTGCAACTGTTGTTTGGTTCTACACAAGACAAATCAACATCTGTGAAATACAGCACAAAAATTGAACCAATCAACATGGAGCTCATGCCAGTAGGGAGTCATAAGGATGGAGAAGCTTCTTCCAAAGAACTACAAGCTATAATTCTCAAGCCCAATGAAAGATCCAATAAGGACTCAACAAAGAATCCTTTAAAAGAAGTGGACTTTCCTCCTCCAAAAGCTGATGAGAACAAGATTTTAGGCAGAAGTATTGCTTATCTCAAAAAGACCATGGATGAGGCTGTAAGGAGAAATAGAGCTATTATCATTAGAGAGGGAAAGAGCATATGTGTGATGCAAGGACATCCCAAATTCTCAATAGCCAAAAAGGAAGAAGACAAGCAATTAAAGGCTGACAAAAGAGCACAAGCAAAGCTTGAACAACAGCTAAAGTCAAGTCTAGTTGAAAAAGAAAAAGGGATTGAAGTCAGGGGTGAAGACAAGACTACAAACCTAGATGAGGTTTTAGGGAGTATATTTGGTGAGAGTGTGGAAGAAAGAGAGGAATGGCAGAAGGGAAACAGAAGAAAGGCCAAGGCACATAGAAGGAGTGGAGATAACACTGAAGTAACCAAATCTATATCTAAACCACTACCTTCCATACCTGAACCCCTTGTTGCTGATCCCACAATAAACATCCATGGTGAACCAATCATTCCAAAAGAGGAACCTATTGATTGGGACACTATCAAATTGCCTACCTTTCTAACCACTCTTCCACTACCAAAGAAACAGAAAAGAAAACCAAAATCTACACCTCCCATAACCTCTAAGAAATTCACTCAAAACAAAAACCTAAGCCTAAGTCACCCATTTCTAAAGATGATTATGTTCACATCTGTGACATAAAAGAAATTTCAGACATTGAACTCTATCTGGATGAGCTGGAGGATGTAAGGGGAATAACTGCCTACAGACAGCTACCAGAGAGATTAGTGTTCAGATATAAAGGAGCTGGGGAAAGAACATGGCCTCTCCACAGGATTCTGGATGAAGGCTACTCTACCTTGATTAGAGTCTATTCAGCTATACAAAAGGATTCTGGCTTTACCAGAACTGCCAAGACTGAAATTCTCAACAAGATAGCCAATATAAGGAAAACTTGGAGGGAGCCCAATGCTTTACCCAGGACTTTACTCATTCAAGAAAGGGAAATGAAAATTCATAAATCACCTCATTGGTTGATGGAATTTAGAGATGATAAAGGAGTCAGAAGATTTTTCAGACTTGAAGACCAACTCAAGATTGCCAGCAATGAAACTCTCAAAGAAATGCAATCTAAGTTGGATGTCAGTGTTGAAGATGAAGCTGAATTCTTCAGACAACTCTAACTCCAAATTGAGGAAAATGACAAAAGGCTAGGAAAGAAAACCAGGGAACAAAGAAGAAAAAGATGATTTGCTCAGACTAAAGGAGTGTCCTTGGAAACACTGTAAATCTTCAATTATCTCCTAGTACATACACTTTTGCAGCATTTTTAAATTTCTACTTAGTTTCAATTCATATATCTGTTAAGTGTTTTGTTATCATCAAGTTAACCCTGAATTTATGCCTACAATACTTATAGACATAAATAGGGGGAGATTGTTAGGAATGTATGTGCATTAGTTTGATGATATGTTTAACAAAATACTTAAGTAGAAATTTAGTGTCTGTAGCCTCAACGGATAAGACCACTTTGGCTATCCGTTGATGGTGTAGCTTTACTTAGAAATAAGTCTAGTGTTGTAGCATATTTCAGTCTCTGTATTTAAAATGTAATTCTTGGAAGTTGAGAGAAACTATGAGTCATGTTGACTACTAGATGATATGCAGATAGGAAGGCCAATTGTAAATACTTCATGCCTTGTAATTTTGTATAAGTGAAGTGGTATCAACGGATGACTTAAAGACCTTCAACGGATGAGAAGCTAAGCTTCAACGGATGTCTCTAAAGCTTCAACGGATAAAGTCATCAACGGATAACATCCTTCAACGGATGAGTGCATCAACGGATGAAAGCTTCAACGGATAACATCCTTCAACGGATGAGTGCATCAACGGATGAAAGCTTCAACGGATGTTCTGATGATTAGCCGTTGATAAGGGGTAGTTGTACCTACAAACAGAGGCACATGGGTTGATAGTGACAACTGAGATGTGGTAGCCGAATTTCAGGAACAACAGAAAAAGCAGCCATTCTTCTTTAGTACAAAGATGCAATAGTCAACAAAGTACTAGAGTGAGCAGGAAAAGAAGCAAGTGAAGATCTTATTTTATTACTGTATTTTATATTGTTCTTCACTTGTACACTTGGTAATATATAAACCAAGTAGAAGCTAGTAATTAGAGGAGAGATTTTCCAGAGCTGTTTAGAAAAATATTGAGAGAAAATTCATCTAGTTTGTACTAGGATGCAGCTGTGATCAACATTGTTTAATCACAGATTTTCTAAAATACCATCTCTGGTGGAACAACAAATCCACCAGAAAAGTTTTTAAGGTCTGTTGTGTTCTTTACATTTGTGCTTGAATATATATCTGTCTGTATTAGCTTAAAGCAATTCACACACTTGTTCTTCTTGAACACACAACTTTCATAAACTGCTCAAAACTTGAAAAAGTTTTGAGATTTACATTCAACCCCCCTTTTGTAAATCTCATTGTTAGTCCACTAGGAATAACAATTGGTATCAGAGCAGGCTCTTGACATACAAAGAGTTTAAAGATCTTGGAATCTAACAAAGATGGTATAAGAAATCAGGAATCAAGCAAGGGGAAAGAGCAAGTTGCTGAAAATGAAGACAACTCCAGCCAAGATGACTCAGATGGTATTGATGAGCATCTTGCATTTCTGTCCAGAAGATTTGCAAAGATGAAATTCAAGAAAAACACTAGAGCCACTAAACCTCACAAAAACACTGTGGACAAATCCAAGTTCAAGTGTTTCAATTGTGGTATAAGTGGACACTTTGCAAGTGAGTGCAGAAAGCCAACTTCTGAAAAGAAGAATATTTCGTCACTTTCATTGATGATTATTCTAGATATGGGTACGTTTATTTGTTGCACCGTAAGTCTGAGTGCTTTGATAAGTTCAAAGAGTACAAAGCTAAAACGGAGAAGCGACTTAATAAAAGTATCAAGTCACTACGATCAGATCGTGGTGGCGAATACTTGCTTAGAGAATTTAGGGAATATTTATCAGAAAATGGGATAGAATCCCAGTTAACTGACCAGGCACACCCCAGCAGAACGGTGTAGCAGAGAGAAGGAACCAGACTCTTTTAGAGAGTGTTAGATCGATGATGAGTTATTCGGATTTACCCAAGTCGTTTTGGGGACATGCCTTTGAGACAACAGCTTATCTTCTGAACTTAGTACCTTCTAAGTCGGTTCCTAAAACCCCCTTAGAATTGTGGACCGGGGATAAACCGAGTCTAAGACATATTCGAATATGGGGTTGTCCAGCACATGTGCTGAACAAGAACGCGACTAAGTTAGAATCTCGTACAGAAGTAAGGTTGTTTGTAGGCTACCCCATGGGAACGAAATGATATTTATTTTATAGTCCGAAAAATCGGGATGTCATTGTTAGAACCAATGCAAGATTCTTAGAGGAGGAATATATAATGAATCACAAACCCATGAGTAGTGTCGTTTTAGAGGAACTAGTGGAAGGGACAAATAATACCCATGAAGCTGTAGTACAAGTAGAACAACCACAACATAATGTACAACCTGTCACTAATACCGCACCAGTGCCTCGTCGTAGTGGGAGGGTTGTTGAACAGCCTGATAGATTCATGTTTTTGGGAGAGTCTTCAGACTTGGTCTCTGATGAACATGAAGGACTTAGGCGAAGCGGCATACATCCTTGGGATCAAAGTTATAAGGGATCGCAAGAAAAGGATGTTGGCTTTATCTTAAGAGCCCTACATTGATGAAGTATTAGCTCGTTTTAACATGCAGAACTCCAAGAAAGGTTTTTTACCTTTTAAGCATGGAGTTGCTCTATCTAAGAAGCAGTGTCCTTCGACACCTAAGGATATAGAGAGCATGAAAGCAGTTCCTTATGATTCAGCATGTGGAAGCTTAATGTATGCTATGTTATGTACGAGGCCTGACATCTGCTTTGCTGTAGGCATGGTTAGTAGATATCAGTCGAACCCAGGTCAGGAACATTGGAGTGCAGTAAAAACTATACTCAAGTACCTGAGAAGGACTAAGGAGTATATGTTAATTTACAAGGCCTCGGATCTATTTCCTTTGGGATACACTGATTCAGATTTCCAATCAGATAGGGATAAGAGGAAATCAACCTCGGGATATGTTTTTACTTTGGGAGCTGATGGAGGAGTGTAAAACAGAAATGCATTGCAGACTCCACCATGGAGGCCGAGTACGTGGCGGCCTCTAAGGCTGCCAAGGAGGCTGTATGGTTCAGGAACTTCCTTTTGGACTTAGATGTGGTACCTAATTTGCCTAGGAGCTTGACGGTGTATTGTGATAACACTGGTGCTGTGGAAAATTCAAAGGAACCGCGAGACCACAAAGCAGCTAAACATATTGAACGTAAGTATCATCTCATACGAGGAATCGTAAAGCGAGGGGATATAGTTGTGGCTCACATATCATCAGAAGACAACCGAGCAGATCCTTTCACAAAGAGCTTGCCAACCAAGGTTTTTGACAAGCATGTGGAATTGATAGGAGTCAGATGGATGGACACATAGATTTTTATGTAATAGTGGATTAAATAAATACTGATGTACACATAGAATATTTTGAGTATAAGTGGGAGATTGTTAGTGTATACTGAAAATATTTATTTGAAGTATGTACATTTATTTCTGGCCAGTTTATTTGAGAATCATTTAAATGTTTACATGTTGTCTAATATTATATATTATGAACAATCTAGTATCAAATGGGATACAGAATATTAGATTGTTAAATACGGTTATATAATATAATAAGGTTCACAGCACAGGTGGTGTTGGACAATCCAATGGTATGGCTGTAGTATTATTTAGATTAGTTTATATTGACTAATAAATAATACTAGTATACTTTGTGTATATTGAACATGATCAAATTTAGAATTGTTCCCTTAATACTGATTAAGAAGGAGAACTAAGATTCTATGTTATTATTAATGCTTAGGTTCTTAATTCGGAAATAGTAATTGACACGTTTATATTATTTACATGCTTTGATTTATATATGAAATAATTCTTTTGAATTATATCATTATATTTTGGGTGATGGAATTATATACATGGTGGATATTATTTATTGAAGGAATCCATGTCCTGATAATATTCGGGTTAATGATGTCCCCTTAAAAGCTCAAAAAGATTTAATTATGTGAAACCCTGCAGGTGGAATTTATTCTGGCATAATTAAATAAAGGTTGAGTGGATGATCAAGGATAAAAGATATTAATTAAATAAATTATCAGTAATTTATTTAATTAATGGACATATGATATTTTAAACATGGGGAATTTAATAAGCAAATAATATTGGAACCAAATTTATTAAATTACGGTATTAGGAAAGGTAGTGCAAATATTAATTCTTTAGTGGATTGAATTAATATTTAATTACATTGGGCTAGGCTCAAGATGTAATTAGAAGGCCCAACCTAATTATCCATGGTCCCTATTGTAGCCTATATATATTCTTATTCTCTTCTTGCTTGGCAATTGTGTGAAAACATATTGTAGCCACCAAGGAGCAAGAAGAGAGGATAACTTGAGAAGACGGAAGCCACACTTCGCTCAAGGGAATTTGGGAATACAATAGAAGAGCGTGGAATCAACCATTAACAAGGTAATCCTCTTTTCGTAATCTTTATCGTAAAACGTAGTAACACCCTAAGTCCGTGGTTCCCAACACCTTCATTATTTGAGTTTTCAGAAATATCAGAACATGAGTTTCCAGAATTATCAGAACTTGGCCCATCAGAACTTGAAGAGCCTGTAGTAGGTTCTGATGCTTTTTGAGATGTGGTTAGATCTTCAGTATGCTCCCCCTGCAAAGGTGCATTTTCCTTTGGTGTAGTCACCACAGTTTCAATAACACCAGAGTTTAATCCATTAGAGTTTGCAGTATCAGGATTTACAGAATCAGAATTTAAAACTTAATTTTCAAATCTCAGCTGATCATGTTCATTGAAATCTTCAAGTCCAGTAATCTTCTTATCATCAAAAGAGATATTGATAGATTCCATGATAACCCTTGTTCTTAAATTGTAGACTCTGAAGGCTTTTGTAGAAAATGGATATCCAACAAAAATTACTTCATCAGCTTTTAGATCAAATTTGAATAGTTGTTCAAGATGAGTCTTAAGAACAAAACACTTGCATCCAAATACATGAAAATACTTCAGATTTGGCTTCTTTTTCATCACCATCTCATATGGTGTTTTTCCATGCTTGTTAATGAGTGTTGCATTCTAAGTAAACAAGTAGTCTGCACAACTTCAGCCCAAAAGTAGGTTGGCAACTTTCCTTCATCAAGCATAGTTCGTGCAGCTTCAATAAGAGTTCTATTCTTTCTTTCAACAACTCCATTTTGCTGTGGAGTTCCAGGAGCAGAAAATTCCTGCTTTATTCCATGGTCTTTGCAGAACTCTTCCATAATCAAATGCTTGAACTCAGTGCCATTATCACTCCTTATGATCTTCACAGAATCTTTGACCAATTTATCTAGTTGCTTGACATGATCAGTCAAGATAGATGCAGTTTCACTTTTTGTGTGCAAGAAATACACCCATATGTATCTGGTGAACTCATCCACTATGACCATAGCATATTTCTTCTTTGCAATAGACATGACATTAACTGGACCAAATAGATCAACATGTAGTAGGTGATAAGGCTCAAGAATTGATAATTCAGTCTTGCTCTTGAATGAAGATTTTCTTTGTTTTTCCTTTTGACATGAATCACAAAGGCCATCAGGAGCAAATACTGATTTTGGCAGTCCTCTCACAAGATCTTTCTTGACTAGTTCATTTATATTGTTAAAATTTAAATGAGAGAATTTCTTGTGCCAATCCCAGCTTTCTTCAATTGATGCTCTGCTCAACAGACAGATTGCAGAACCATCAGTACTTGTTGAAAGCTTGGCTTCAGAAATGTTACCATGCATGTATCCTATCAGAACAACTTTTCCTGTAGATTTGGTTACAACTTCACAGTGTTCTTCAAAGAAATCCACATGATAATCTCTGTCACAGATTTGATTCACACTCAGCAGATTGTGTTTAAGTCCTAAGACCAGAGCTACTTTTTCAATGATGACATTCCCAAGATTGATATTGCCATATCCCATAGTTTTTCCAATGTTTCCATCTCCATAAGAAACACCTGGGTCAGCTTTCTTCAGAAAGTCCGATAGCAGGGCTTTATTTCCAGTCATATGTCCTGAACATCCACTGTCCAGAACTAGGATGTTCTTCCTATTGCCCTGCAATCACAAAGACCACTAATGATTAGTTTTAAGGACCCAGACTTGCTTGGATCCTTTGGCCTTTTTAGGTTTGTTAACATTTGCAGCAGATTTAGCATAAGAGTTTATGTTGAAAGTTTTATTATCACAATTTGAGATATCAAACTTTGCATCAGAACTTATACTAGAAGGAATAATGCTAACTTTCTTTACAGAAGGTTTTATTTGATAATAATCATAGTACAGACTATGATATTCCTTACAAGTATAAATAGAATGCCATAAACTACCACAATGAAAACAAGGATATTTTGGCTTATATCTAACATAATGACTCTTAACTCCTGATTTTGAAGGTAAGGAGTTTATATTCTTATTCTTCCTGCAAAAAGAAGCCAGATGGTTAGAATTTCCACAGTTATGACATGTTTTTCTAGGAGCATTAGGAACAGGCTTATAATTGTTACTTTTGTTCACACCTTCCTTTCCATTCCTATTTTTCCTAGGTGGCTTTTCCTTGTTTACATTCTTAGCATCTTTCAGCTTATGCTTAAGCTGCTTCTTTGAAATTAAGCCTATGTTAACTTCAGTTGACTTATCCTGTTTAGGTTTGTCAGAAGTTACTTTCTCCTTAACTTCTGATTTATCAATATCAGACTTTGCAGTTACAAACTTAATAGGATTTACCTTTGGTTTTTGTTTAACAACTATAGGCTCAGTTTCTACAGTTCCCTTACTGTTCTTATCATCTCCATAACCTAAGCCCTCTTTCCAGTTTTCACTACTAAGAATATCCTGAGTTGCTTTACCAGAGTTAGTCCAAGTCCTGATAATCTCTCTTTCCTTTTCTAACTCAATTTTTAGAGATTCATTCATTTTTAACACTTCATCCCTAACATAAAAGGCATCATCTCTATCTTTCTGAGTTTGATGGAACATGACTAACTCTTTTTCTAAATAATCATTCTTCTTTTTATAAGCAAGATTTTCAGAAGTTAATCTTTCACATGTTAAAGTTTGATCTTTATAACTAATGAACATGGTCTTAAGATATCTTCTCAACTCAGTAATATCATCAGTATGAAAGGCATAAGTAGTTTGAGGTACCTTTAAGTCAACAGTATCAGAACTGCTATCAACATTTGCCATCAAGGCATAGTTTTCCTCATCCTCAGAATCTGAAGCATCTGACCAGCTTTTCTTCTTTGTGACAAGAGCCTTTCATTTGTCACTTTTCCCTTTTCTGCAATCTGGAGATATGTGGCCTTTCTCACCACAGTTGTAGCATTAAACATTTGAGTAATCTCCTCTGTCAGACTTTCCTCCTTTGTCTTCAGATTTTCTGAAACTTTTCTTATCAGAACTTGCACCTTTCCTGGAAAACTTCTTTCCTCTCCTGAATTTCCTGTATGCAATCTTTGTGATCCCTTTCACCATAAGAGCACATAGCTTCATCATCTCATCATCAGGGTCCATCTCAGGTATACTTTCAGTTTCTGAGTCATCATCACTATCAGAACTTGATGACTCAGTATCAGACTTTGTGATGAGAGCCTTTCCCTTGCTTTCCTTGAGGCAGCTTCTTTGGGACTTTCCTCCTCAACCACAAAGGCAACTATCCTTGACTTTCTTCCATTCCTCTTGCTTCTTTGTCCCATCACAAGTTCATGAGTCTTGAGCATCCCATAAATTTCATTAAGAGTTATTTCATCAAGATTATAGTTGTCTCTTATTATTGTGGCCTTCAAATCCCATCTTTCAGGAAGAGCTAACAGGAATTTAAGATTTGAATCTTCAATATCATAATCTTTGTCAACTAGTGACAAATCATTCAAGAGTTTGATAAATCTGTCATATAAATCAGTTAATGACTCATCAGGCTTTGAGTCAAAGTGCTCATACTCTTTAGTGAGTATCGTCTTCCTTTTTTTCTTGATTGAATCAGTTCCCTAACACCTTGTTTTCAAAGCATCCCATATCTCTTTTGCAGTCTTGCAGTTAATTACCCTGTTTGACATGACATTATCAATGGCACTATGCAGCAAGTGTCTTACCTTTGCATCCTTTGCAATCGATGAGATATCTTCAGCAGTGTAATCACTTTTCTCCTTTGGTACAGACTTTGCTGGCTGACCTGCAATTTCCACAGAGAGTTTGGTTGGCATATATGGTCCTTCATAAATCTTATCGAGATATTCTGGATCTGTAGCTTCCAGAAACATAGCCATCTTCACTTTCCAAATGAAATACTCAGAAGGTTTCAACATGGGAACTCTTATAGTCTCATATCGACTATGAGTTATGGTTTTTGGAGGTTCTTCAGTTTTGGTGGGCTTGGTTGGAGTTTCTTCTTCAGACATGATTGATTTTGGATCTTAAACTGTTTGTGTGTTAACAGAAGGCTCTGATACCACTTGTTAGGTCACACACACTATAGAAGGGGGTTGAATACAGTGTTTAGCACAATCAAATCGAATATAAGAACTTAAGTAACAGAAAACAGATTTTATTCAACACAATAAACTCTATTACAATATGGAACTGTCCTCTCTCAGTGATGAACAAATTATCACGAGAGCTGCTAGAGTTCCAAAAGAATAATTACTTCGATAATTGTAACACTTATAGTGTAAACTCTATGCCTGTGTTTATATACTACACAGTTACAAGATAATTTTCTAATTGATATGGAATATAATTATGCTTCCTAAAATATATCAACTAGTTATCTTTTCTTCCAAGTATTCTATTCTTCATAGAATTCCTTCTTCATACACAATTCTTTCTGTCTTAGTCTCGATCTTCTTTCCTTTCAATCAGCCGCTTGCCTTATCTGAAAGTCATCTTAAGTCATGATATTATCTCCTGATAAATATCTTTTGAACCTTAAGTTCTGATAACTTAAGTTCTGATATCTTAAGTTCTGTCTTCAGTATAAGTGCTGATTTCCAGTTAAGTACTGATTTATCCTGTTAGGTAAGATCTCAAAACTAAATATAAATCATATTACACATGTCATTATCAAATATATCTAACATGGGCATTGAAGATAATTCAACATGCTTGGAGGGGGAACAAGAGTCGAACAAAATGTGCTCATTATTTGGCTTTCACAACTGATGAGGAGA
This sequence comes from Apium graveolens, assembly GCF_009905375.1. NCBI lineage: Eukaryota > Viridiplantae > Streptophyta > Magnoliopsida > Apiales > Apiaceae > Apium > Apium graveolens. The sequence continues at coordinate 172,403,138 of NC_133648.1, read as the reverse complement.
GGTTAGCTAATAAACCCGATGACATTCCAGCTGAGGATTTTAAAGTGCTCTTAAAATATTGGGGATATCCTGAAATTCAGGTTATATAGAATTTTATAATTATTTTTATTCCTTCTGCATTTGTTTTATTTAATCAATTTAAATTAACACAAACTTTTGCTCATTTTAATATTTTGACTTCATTTAATTTGTAGTCAAAGGCTGAAAAAAATGCAAAAATTCACGGTGAATTGACTAACATACACATGGTTGGTCCAAAACTGTTCTCCCAAGTTCGACATAACATTGTACGCAATGCATTATGTTACATTAATTAAAAGGCTTTCTTAAAAAACTCATTGCTAAGTTATCCAGAATTAGTCTTGTTAAATAAGTCAATCGCTTTTTATATAAACTTGATTTAAATTAATCTGGCCTTCTTAATTTTTGGTAGATCGAGCGATATTCTAATTATTATGTTTTTAATTTTTGTAGAAAAATAAACTGGTTGCAGATGCGCAGGCATCAGATGCACATATATCTGAAGTGCAGTCATTGGATCCATCGGATGCACAAGTATTTGTTAAAACTCAGAAGCGCAAGCCATGACGCAATTACAAGAACAATCCGGATGTTCTCAATTTCAGAATTGTAAGTAATGAACACTTCTATTTATCAATAAAATGTCATATATATAGCAGATCTATCTTCATTGAAAGCTCCTTTAATTTTAGTGTAGAAGCAAAAAAATCATGAATTTTAAGAAATCGAACATTCTGTTGAAATTGAACCTAACACCTTGAAATCATTTAAGTATTTTTAATTGGTAATAATGTGTTCGGGTCTAGTTTTATCTTCCAAGTCCATTGTTAATTATCGATGAAACTGTTGGTTATATTTTTTTAGGAAATAATTGAGAAAAGGCTCGCTGCATCAGAACCTCTTGACGGTATCGAGGAACTACTTTCTGGAGGAAAAAGCTCTCATGGTCCAGGTTGGCTCATTGGCAGACACGACGTGAAGGCTCTAAAAAATCCTAATTCAAATCCATCAGATGCATGCTTAGAAGAGTTGACAAAAAAGATAAGGCAGGATGTTGTTGAAGAAGTCATAGAAAAGTTTAATATGAAGCTCTCTGATGAAGTTGCAAAGGTTAAGAAGGTTCAAGACAACATGAGCTTGGTCCTGCAGAAATTACTTGAAGCAAAACCAGGGTTGAACATTGACATGGCTCAGATATGTGGGACAATTTCAGGTGACACAGGAGCTGATGGTACTCCTCTTACCGGTGGTCGTAGCACTTAGACCATTTGTTATCTCTCTTCTACATTATTTTCAAAGACTTGTATGCTTTTGCGTTATCTTGCACGTTTAGTTCTTAGCAAGAGTACTTGAATTTCTTAAGTTATGTTTTGGTATGATGGATTGTAATTGTTGGTTGGACAGAATGTAATGGTTGGATGTATAGTTAAGACTGGTTGGATGAATTGAATTGGTTCTGAATATTGTTGAATTTATGGGAAATTAAGTATTTAAAAAGTATATTTCAATTTTTTATAGTTCATGTGTTGCAATAGCCTATTAGTATGTTGCAATAGGGTTCTAAATTATGCACATAAATTTCATTTTGGGCCCCATAAGTGGGCCCCATATGTGGGCCCCACACAGTTTTGGTATCAGAGCTACAGGTTATAAGTCACTGAAATAAGCCTAGATTATCGGGATTGGGTAGAGGATTTGGTTCGGGAATAAGAAATAGAAAGATAGGACGTCGAGAGATTGAGTGCGACTATAAAGTAGGTTTTTGGTATGGGTCATATCGTGATTCAAGATTCGTATCTTGGGATGTTGATTTTCAGATAACAGCGATGGCAGATCCTATTATCCCTACACCATCTGATCATTCGGAGCCTTCTCTTCATGGACCATCACCCCCACCTAGATCTGATCCGTATTTTATTCTTCCACCAGTGTTAGCTGTATCACCTGTTGTGACAGCTGCACCTCTTTGAGCTATTCCACCACTCCCTGATATGAGACCACATATTCGAGGACTTCCACCTACTGATTCTTGTTATACCGGACATTCAGCTGTGAGTACATCTTTTCAGTCTACGCCGCACCCTGTTCCATACCATCAGTTTGAGGCTTTTCTTATAAATACTCGAGATACTGAGAAATGTGAAAAGGATCTTAGAGAGAGGATTCATGTATTTCGGAGGATAGCTTCCTGCCAGGTTGTATGGATCTACTAGTAAGCATGTCACCCCTGATTACCTTGTGGAGTGGAATTGATGGGATTTAAAGGAGTTTGAGGAGATTGGAGATTCGAAGTTTTCGTGGAGGTAGATGATGATGTCATGACAAATGTTATATGTATGATGGTGATGTGAGGTGATATCATCAAACTTCTATTTTGTTAGATAGAATAGACTTGTTGACTATTGGATAGACCTATTGTACTGAGCAATATAAAAAGTGATGATGGGAGTATCACCAGTAGTACTAGACGAAAACATTGGAGTGAAATTATGGATAAGATAGTACACAACGATAACTGAAGTTTTCGTCGACTAATGAAGGAAAAATGGACCCAGTAAGGGTGGAAGATAGATTAAAATGGATGGACTCTTATGTGATTATTTCCATAATTTGGTACCTTATTATGGTTAAAGAGGACAATAACCAACTCATATAGTAATAACGAACAGATGTTCGATTTTCAAAATTTTAAACAGGTTTTCGAAAGATATTTTCTTAACAAAAATTCTAAAAGTTCTTGAAACGAAATAAGTTTTAAAAATTGGTTGTCAAATTACTACTTGAGTTTCTTGATTATTATAAGACCCAGATTACTTAGAAGAATATTTGTTCTAGAATTAGTATGGTTAATTCATAGGGCCAAGTGGACCCGCTAATATGGAGAAGTTTCATTTGTTCCCGACAGAAGAATGCAAATCTTGTTTGATAATGTTAACGACAGAATTAGCGTACAGATAAATTTTTCATCCAATATTTGAGACTATTAGATTTTAAAAGAATTCGTTGATTTAAAAGAAGTTTGAGTATGATCATAGAAGATTGAGGAATTTCTAGACTTTTCTAAAGGAAAAATATTATTATTAGAAAAAGAGTTGATATGTTGAGTGACTAGTGGTTATTCTATGTGGCATAGAAGAAATTCAAAGTTATGATTGTATATTCTGTAAGAATGTAATTAGGGTCAAATTATTAAAATATTGAACATGGAGGCACGATGCTAGAGATACAAGACTTAATAAATAGGAATCTATTATAATTATCAATTTAAGGAGGCATTTCAGAGGACATCCTGAAGTTAATATATGATTCGGAATGAGATCTATTGATCGCACGAGTTCTGATGGTAGACATAAGTGAAATGTGGATGGCGACCAATGGTATCATTCTTTTCTACAATACTAAAGTGTATATTCATCTTGACTCTTGAATAAGTATAAACTTCTTTCATTATAAGTTCTATGAGGTGATAAGAAAAAGAAGATTGTTTATTCCTTTAAAATTCATTTTTCCCCTCAAGTTTTGCTTTCTGATTGAGACAAGCGGTGTTATGGTATGACGCTTTGTCGGATTGACGAAGAGTCTGGTGGGACGCCGCCTAATCATGTGATGTATGCCATATGGTACAAAAGACTGGCCATCTTGAGTACCAATGTGGTTGTCTCATTCATATTCAAATCATTACTCATTCTTTCTTTTTTCAACTATAAATTTATTGAATTATTAATCCTTCTAATTATTTTGTTGCACTATTGTTCTTTACGAAAGTTTTCCAAACAAAAATAATCTACCAAAAATCAAGCGAACAAAGTTCCAGCCATTGGATTTATATGTTTCAAGTGTGGGAAACCAGGGCATATAGCAAGGATTGTAAATCACCAGCCCCAGTCAGTGATGCGCTAAGAATCATGGGATCTACTCTGATAGTAAATAAGCCTCCAAGAACAAGAGTTTATGATATGTCTATGAAAAATGATATTCAGAATACGGATGTGACGATGGGTATGCTTACTGTGAATTCTTTATGTGATAAAGTATTAGTGGATTCGGGAGCAACTTGATCATTATTTCTCAAGATTTTATTGATAAGTTAAATTGTTAAATAAGATCATGAGTGTAGGACTAGAAAATCAAGAACGTGTATATGTTGACCAAGTGTGTATTAATTGTGAGATTGAGATTTCTGGCAATAAGTTTGTGCTGATTTGATACCGTTTGGGAGAGGAGAATTTGACGCTATTTTAGGAACGGACTGGTTATCTAAGTATGATGCTCGGATAGACTGTCGTGATAAGAAGATAATTCTGAAGATGCTGGATGAGAAAGTGGTGACATTTAGAAGTCAAAGGCAAGTAAAGAAGTTTTTAACAATGATTCGAGCTAAAAGGGTTATTATGGTAAAGATGTGAGCACTATATTGATTATTTGATAAATAGAAGTTAGGAGTCAGTAAACTTGAAAGATTTTTTAGTAATCAATGAGTTTCCAAATGTGTTCCTGGACGAGTTACTAGGACTTCTTACAGAAAGATAAATTGAGTTTGTGATCGACTTAGCACCTGGAACGGAACCTGCATCTAAGGCCCCGTACAGAATGGAAATTGCAAGAGTTGAAATGAAGGAGTTAGCAAAGCAATTGCAAGAGTTGCTAGAAAAAGGAGTGATTACACCCAGTGTGTCCCCATGGGATGCACTGGTACTATTAGTTAAGAAGAAGGATGAAAACGTGAGATTATGTATCGACTATCAGGTGCCCAATAGGCTTACTATCAAGAATAAGTATCCATTACCTCGAACTAACGATTTGTTTGATCAGCTGAAAGGAGCAAAGTATTTTCTAAGATTGATTTGAGATCCGAGTATCACTAATTAAAGATTAAACCTGAGGACGTACCAAAGACAGCTTTCAGAACTAAGTACGGTCATTATGAAATTCTAGTAATATCTTTTGGATTGACCAATACACCAGCAATATTTATGGATTTTATGGAACGAATCTTTAAGGAGTGTCTGCATAAGTTTGTAATTGTGTATATAGATGATATCTTAATTTACTCGAAGTCAACGAAGGACTATGCGGAGTATTTAAGAATAGCTTTGGGAATTTTAAGACGGGCGAAGTTGTATGCTAAGTTTTCAAACTGTGAGTTTTGGTTGCAGGAAGTTCAATTCTGAGGGTATATAGTCAGTAATAAAGGAATCAAAGTAGACCCAACAAATATTGAAGCTATTATGAATTGGGAGAGACCAAAAACATCAACAGAAGTGAGAAGTTTCTTGGGATTGGAAGGATATTATCGAAGGATTGTTCAGAATTTCTCGAAGATTGCAACACCTCTGGAAAAGCTTACTAGGAAGAATGAGAAGTTTATATGGAACGGGAAGTGTGAAGAAAGTTTTCAAGAGTCGAAGAAGAGATTGATTACGACATCTGTTTTATCACCTCCATACAATCAAAGAGAGTTTGTAATCTGTAATGATGCTTCTCATAAGGGATTAGGTTGTGTTCTAATGCATCATGATAAAGTAATTGCATATGCGTCTAGACAACTAAAACCTCTTGAGCAGAAGTATCCTACTAATGACTTAGAATTGACAGCAATACCATTCTCCTTGAAGAATTGGAGACATTATCTATATGGAGAAAGATGTGAGATTTATACGGACCATAAGAGTTTAAAATATATATTCACACAGAAGGAACTTAACATGAGATAACAAAGATGGTTGGAGTTGATCAAGGACTATGATTGCATAAATAAATATCACCCAGGAAAAGCAAATATAGTGGCAATACGATAAGCAGAGAGGAGTGAGTGAATGTTTTGACTGTACTAGAAGAGTTATATAAGGAATTTCAAAAGTTGGAATTGGAAGTCTGAATTTGTAAGCCAAATGAAGCAAAGATGTATAGTATGACCTTTCAACCAGAGTTATAGGAAAAGATAAAGAGATGTCAAGAGGAGATAGTGGATCAGGATGTTAACAATTTAGTAGGGGAAGAGTTATGCACTCAGAAAGATGGTCAAAGTATTCTCAAATTTTCTTCTAAAATTTGGATTCCACATGTAACAGAATTAAAAAATGAGATTCTAAAGGAATCCCACAATTCTAAGTATTCAATCCATCCAGGAAGTGCCAAGATATACAAATATTTAAAGAAGAATTATTGATGGCCAGATATGAAAAGTGAGATTTTGGAATGGGTTAGTAGGTGTTATACACATCAAATAATTAAAGTGGAGCGTTAGAGACCCAGTGGAGTATTGCAACCGTTAGAGATTCCAGAGTGGGGATGGGAGCATGTTGTTATGGATTTTATAGTTGAATTAGCAAGACGCCATTTGGGTTATAGTGGACAGCTAACCAAGTCAGCTCATTTTTTGCCTATTAATGAAAGATTTTCGTTGGATAAGTTGTTTCACATGTATTTGAAATAAATTATAGTTTGTCATGAAGTCCCCGTGTCTATTGTATATGACCAAGATCCAAGATTTAATTCAAGGTTCTAGGAAAGTTTTTTAAGGATGTTTGAGGAACTAAATTAAATATGAATACACCTTATTATCCATCGACTGCCGGCCAAAGCAAAAGAACGATTCATACTATTAAAGTTATGTTACACGTTTTTCTATTGATTTTAAAATAAATTGGGATGAGATTGGGGAACGTAAAATACTTGGACCAGGATTGGTGCCACAGATAAAGAAAGTTGTCATTAATATTCAGAAAAGGTTAATTGCAACACAAAATCGTCAAAGGAAATATGGGGATCAATCCAGAAAAGACATGGAGTTTGTAGATGGAGATCTAGAGTTGTTAAAATTATCACCATGGAAGGGATTACCCATATTTGAAAAGGAAGGAAAGCTGAGTCCTAAATATGTTAGACCTTTTGAAAACTTTAAAACGTGTCGGCAAAGTAAAATACGAATTGGCGTGACCCCTGCACACGGGGCACATTCATGATGTTTTTCACGTGTCGATGCTTAAGAGGTATGATTATATGCATGTGATAGAATACGAGCTGATTGAACTTTAGGCAGATTTATCTTATGTTGAGAAACCAATAGAGATTCTAGAGAAAAGAGAGAAAGTGTTAAGAAATAAAGACGTAAATTTAAGTCAGAGTATTGTGGAAAACCCAAGGGTTGAAGAGTCAACCTGGGAGTTGAAAGTGATATGCGTGAAAAGTACCCTCATTTGTTTACATAAGAGATTCTGAGGACAGAATCCCTTTAAGAGGGGAAGGATGTAATATCCGGGATATAGCGCGTAAATATTTTTGTCAATAAATAAATATTATATGATTATTATCTGAACTTTTGGTGAATTATGTGTTATTTGGTATCCGTGTTTGGTATGTATATATGATAAAATTTGAGAATTTTAATTTTTACATGTCTAAAATAAAGTATAGATAATTTTGATATTTTTCTATTAATTTATATGTTGTTATATGATTTTATAAAGAATTTATAGATTTAATAAATTATTTTTCAGATTAATTATAAATCATTTTGAATAATCGTGAATCGTCCAACTTGAACCGTTTTTACATTTTTACTACCCAGAAGTCTCGAGAAAACTCCTCTCTAACCTAATTTGATTATTCCGAGCATTATCCGTGTTTTGATATTTTCGATCCGGAGTATGGTTTTACTTGTACGGTTCCTGGTACAAATTTTACGATACGATTTTCATTTCGGTAAACCGATAAAACCCGTATTTTCGAGAAAAAGGACATTTTGATTAAACTATTTTATTATTTTCTCGTAATTCGTATAATCAAAGCGCTGAGACCAAGACTGTATTTACAAAAAGCCCAGTTTTGATAATTATCCTAAAACTGGTACCGACTTGAATTAGTATTATTAATACTTAAAGATTAAGTATTCTATTTTTATATCCGATATGATCCAACGGGGTACCAATATTCCGTATATATAAATAACCCTTACCGTATTTTATTTTGTATATATAAACACAACTAAACAGTAAATTTATATAATTTCCAGAGAAAAACCCTAGAATTTATCATGTTCTTCGTAATCAAACGGAGATTTGAAGGCGTTATCGAAGTCGAATTTTTATGTTCAAGTAACCAAAACGAAGCTCTTGAAAAGTACTATCCAGTTTCATAACTTATTTCACTGCAGAATCAATAGTATTTTCCTTTATTTTTCTTTAATTTTGAATTAATTTTGATTAAATTATGAATTTTTGAATTTGATGTTTTTTGTATGATTTGATGCTTGGATGTTATAGATCATGAGTTTATGATCAATTTGGTATATTATATGTTGAATTTTGAGTTCAATAATATGTTCAAATTAAGTTTTGAGCTTCAAATTCAAAATCAGGGTTTATGTTCTTTGAATATTTTTAATTGAAAATTAGGCCTTTCTTACTAAAAAGGCTATTGATGCAATTGATTGGTATCATTGGATAGATCGTGTTGAGAGGAGTCTGTTGAGGTTCGTTTGAGGTTCGAAGTATACTGGAAAGAGCTCGTCGGAACACTCGAACTCATCAATTTCTGGCGGTTTTTCTCGGTGATTCGTGTCCGTACAGATCAAACCAAAGGCATGATGGTGTTCAGGACAGTTAATTGTTGAGTTCTGCAGTTTTTGGTCGAATTATGGGCAGGTTAATTGTTGCCGGCGGCTTTTTCCGGCGAAGCAGGGCGGTGGCTATAAAATTGCAGTTTGAACCCCTGACTTTTGAAGATGGTGATTTTAGTCACCCTATTTTCAGTTTTGTTAAATCAGATTTCAGACTTCAGTTTTAAAATCTTTTAAAAATTATTTTGTTATTTATTTTAATTCTAAAAATACTTTTTAATTATCTAAAAAATCATAAATGAATCTGAATTATTTAGTTAATTAATGTTAGTTTATAATTAATTATTTAGTTGGTCAATGATTGAAATATTAATTGATTAATTAATTTAATTAGTTATGAATTAATTTTAGTTGATTATTTAATTGGATTTAATTATTCCTTTTGATTTAAAAATCCTGAAAAATAGTTTCGAGCTTTAAAATATTTTTTAAAATTTTGTTCATGACCAATAATTATTATTAAATGATTTTATAGTCAGATTCGGGTATTTGAACCTTGTTGTTCGTTCATAAAATGATTCTGGTACCCGTTTTAATTCTGAAAAATGTTCAAAAATTCGTAGTAAATACCAGAAAAATTATTTTAACCCCAAACCTTCTTTAAAAAATTATTATATTGAATACCTTCCGCGCTATGTGCTACGTGTTATCTGATTAATGTGTTATATGTCTATGTGTTTATTGTTTGACTGTTTTGGTCATAACTTTCAATCCGTAAATCGGATTTGGGTGAAACGAATGGTAGATAAAAGCTTATGACATCTATGTGATGATTAGAATAATATGAGATTGAGTATTGATAGATACTTGTTGATTCCTAGAAGAGTAAATGAGACATAGAAAAAGAAAGCAGGTGATCAGTAAATAGAACCAAGGCATAGAAAAAGAAAGCAAGTGATCAGTGAGTAGAAGCGAGGCATAGAAAAAGAAGACAAATGGTTGTTGAGTAGAACCGTTAGACAAGTGCAAGAGAAGTTGGAAATTATTTGTGATAATGAAAGTGTTCTGAAACTTTCTTGAGATATATTGCAAGTACCCTGATCAGTTCTTATTTTATATTGTAAATGCTTTGAACATACCTGAGACATACCATATATTAGCATGTGATAGTTGAGTTGCTTAACCCTAACCCTGATCATATCATGTGATACTTGAGCTGTAAGCCTTATTCCTTATAAACCATCAATTGTTGATTTTCCAGATACTAAACCACACAAATACGATACTGCTCCACAAATACATTCACCCCATATACCTAACACTGAAACAGAACTTTTTGAACATACACTAACTCACACATTCTACGATACATTGTAACATCAAAGAACTAAACCCTGTATAACCATTGAACCATTGTTCATTTATTACTTGATTCTTCTACGGGATTGAAGCAATTCTTCATACATATCTCGATATACCCTGGTGATACACAAAAATTACATTATGCTCTGAGACAAATATCTTATCAGTGTTAATTATGATTCTGTTTATTGAATTACAATGTTTATCATATTAAATTATTTTAGAATTGGATAGTTTTTTTATGTGGACCAGATTCGTGGTCAGACCAGATTCGTGTTCGTATTAGGCCAATGTGTGCCTTGGATCCAGTTTATAGAGCAGAGCTGTGTGTCTTGCTCGGGATTAGTGCGTGACTGATTAGTAGCCTAACCTTGGTTTTAAAATTTAAAATGAATATCCAATTGTTATAATTGTTTAACAAGAAACTTGATTCCTCTGAATAATTTCAATTGATCATTGTTTAACCTCTGTTATTGTTATTATGACTTGCTGAGCTAGTTAGATCACTCTTGCCAATCTGTATATGTTATTTTACAGTTAAAAAAGAAATTGTTGGTAGCGAGGATTCCCAGTCTATTGTGCGAGCTAGGATTCTTGGTTGAGTTGGATCGAGCTCGCAGGAGCTTTATGCTGTAATTTTAAGTTATGCAAGTTTGTAAGAATGATTTCATTATCAGTTGTAAGTTAACCTAGTTGGGATTTAGTATGATTTAATAAAAGTTAAGGTTGTGGCTTATTTTCATAGTTTAACCTATTACGATCCGTGGTTGTGTAAAGAAGGGTCGTTGCTTATAATATTTTATATACAGGTTTATATATTATGTGTGTGTGTGTTGTGAACCCCAAACTTCTGAACCGGGTTAAAAGGGAGTAACAGATACAGTTGTGAGGCACACAAAACAGAATCACACACTCACAATGAGGAAGGAAGAGAACCTCAAATTCCATTCCATTTCCCTAAACATGGTCCGTAATGTTCAATCTAAATGTGTTTATGATTGGGACCTAACACTAAGGGACTTAAAGTTTACATAATGGAATCGAATAGTTGGGGTCTAAGAATTGTGACCCAACAGTTGGGAGGTATAAAGATGTCAAAAAATTTGGTTAACATGATGATCAACGGTGAAGCCATTGTTGCAATAGTTAAAAGGGCATGGTTGATCAGACCACGACTTTCTACTTCTTTTCTAACCAAGTGCTATATGAGAACTTTCTCTTGCTCAAAGGGAAGAACTGTTACATAAGAAATATTAGGGGATTCCTCAACTAAGGGAGAGAAGTGGCAGGAAAAAACAAAGGTAAAGTAAATGTACACCACACCATTGTTCTATACTACGGATGTCCTATTGAATGGGATAAGTGGTAAATAAAGGTGATTTCCTAGTGATTAGAAGAAGTGGTATTGGTTCATCTCTGTTCTTCGTAAGGGGAGAAGATCTTTTTCTTAGGGGGATGAGTTATCTCCCATAGGGGGAGAAGCACGAGAGATATACGCTTTCCAGACAAGGAAATGTGCTAGTACAACAGAAGATGATTATTATTACTTCACGACTAAGAAATTTTATTTTGCAGAGATTTGAAGAACCAATGAAATGAAGATGAGACTACTTAAAGATCAGATTAGTGCTAGGGGAACAAGTATCTTTCATTTCAGTTACACAAGAAATCTGGAAATGCAAAATGTAATACAGAAAACCAGTAGCATTATTTACAAGTCATAGTACTTTACTTTTTCTAGTTTTTAGTTGAGTTATCATCTCCATTAATTTGTTTGTTAGGTTTAACAATAAAATATGGGGAGATTGCTGGTGAGATTGCGAAGCTGTATGAACAGTAGACGTGATAACTCAATGCTAGAACATGACATTTAAATAATACTACGCCTACATAAAATATTAGGAAGAAATAAAAATAAGGCAAATATAAAAAATCAAAACATTAGAATAAGTTTTAAAGTCTGTTTACAGGTCACTGAAAGAAGTTCATTAATATGTTCATGCATTAGTGAAAATTAAGGTTTAAAGACTTTCAGGGTTTTAGAAGTGTTGAAAATTCAGTTGTAAAAGTTCCATCAAAAGATTTCAGTGTATTAGCATTGATTTAAGATTAAAAGTTTTCGAAGCATAGGAATCTGAAGAATTGAAGACATGGTATAGATAATGCTTAAGAAAGGTAACTATAGTCTTGAAGTTACACTCACTAAAAGGAATTCATTTATATGTTCAAGCGTCAGTGATGAATAGTGAATGACGTATTCAAGATTGTAGTAATAATGAAGATGTTGTCTCAGTAGCAGAAAAGATTCAAGTGAAAGTACATTTGGTTATTCACAGTCAGTGTTTGAAATGATAAAGTTGCTACAAGCTTAATAATGTAATCAAGCGTTTAATACGAAGAACTGAATCAAGGTTAGTTATTTGTGAACTAGACCAGTTGCACTCGCCGTCAGTGGTTCGTGAATGGAATATGAGTATTATCATAAGAAGGATTGTTAAGTGAGGATTTGTATCTCAATATGAAGATTATATGATTTATACGAAGACTCGGAGAAAATACTTGAAGACGGGACAGTTCAAGGGTTATAGTGCTCTACAAAAACTAAGTCAAAGTGATCACTGCCTTGTAGTAGGAGTTAATATGGCCACTCCTCAACTTAGCAGGAGGAAGAACCTTAAATTATGGCTCAAAACCCAATTACCAGAGTTGGTCTTAACCTAGTAGGAGCAACAGGGAAGAAATGAGAGCATAAACTAACTCAAAAATGCACCTAGTAGCATGTGGTCTCCATTGGAGTGTCCTAGGGAGGTAGGAGGCACAACTTAGAATTGTTTCAATGGAAAAACCCTCCCCTAATGCATTGCTCCAGTGGAGCTTCAAGGTCCTTAGTATGTATAACTAAAGGTTTTTTCTAAGGCAAATACACCTTCTTGGAGGTAGTAGGCGCAAGTGAAGTATACAAGGGACATTGTAGGCCTAGCTCAAGATTTATTCTATGGAAAAAAGTCACCAAGAGACTATTAGGGACCAGTGGAGATCCTAGATGTCCAAGATGGCGCTAGTTATGGAAAATCTAAGGCAAGAAGCTCTTTGAATAACCATTGGCGCAAGTGAAGCTCTAGTGATGTCTTTTAGGCGCAACTTATGAAAAATCTAAGTAAAAGAATGTTCCTGGACACAAGTAAACTTTCAGAAACACTTTATTGAATTCTATCAATTGGTTTTACTTCATTCACAATTGACCATATATCCAATTGATATAAAAGTCTACACCAATGAAGTAGAAGATTAACAATCACTTATTGTTCTGTTCATCATCTCTCTCACGAGAGCTGGTGAAATAAGAAACAAAGATGCACAAAGAAGCCCAATCCTATTGTATATCCATTAAATTTCTCACCGGAGAAACGTTAGAATACCCGATTTAACTCTTGTATATTCATAAGGGATATTATAATCGTTATGCGGTAATTCGATCCTCAGACGAATAAAAAGTTAGATCATTGTATAGGATTTAATTTTTATATCTTTGTAGAAGCAAGAACATTGTTGTTCTTGGATTTTAGCCGGTTAAATTAATTACTGGAGTATAGTAACACCTTGAGGATTTATATATGAATATATACCTCCCCAAATATTTTATGTTCATTACTTTATTGTCCTAAACATTATTCACCTCAAGAACATGGAATCACTAACTGAACATTAAATTGAATATCCGCAAAAATTTCGAAAGAATTTTTTAATTTATTGTGAATCATATTTGACCCCCCTTTTACGATACTTTGGGACCTAACAAGCCATCTCTCGGAGTTTGGACTGTTATAACATCTTGGTAGATGAGAGGCTCATCATTATCCGTAAGCATCACATCACCATCTAGAGTCAAGATTAATCCATAATTTTTTTCAGGCTCATGGTGAATCCTACTAGATCTAAAAATGACCTGTGTTTTCTGAACATGATTACTTTCAATATTTTGATGTATATCCTGATCTTTTTCTAACCTTGGTTCAGTGTTATCATGTCGTTCTCGATCTTCATCAAGATGTATTGTCCTCCCACTGGTTTTCTTAGAAAGTAGTTATATCTCGAGAAATACAGTGGTCCGAGCAACAGAAACTTTTTTCTTTGAAGGATTCTAAAAACTATACCCTTTAGTATCACTAGGGTATCCCACAAAATACCATATATCTGTTTTTGGTCCAAGCTTGTCATATGCTAAATGTTTCACAAATTCTTCACGCCCTCAAATTTTTATAAATGACATACTATTACGTTTTTCAGTCCATATCTCATATGAAGTCTTTTCAACCGCTTAGTCGGAACTCGGTTAAGTGTATATGCAGTCGTTTCTAAAGCATAACGCGAGAAACTGATTGGAAGATCCGGTAATGTCCAACAAGGTACGATTTCTCCTCTCAGAATCTCTATTTCATTGAGGTGTTCCAGAAGAAGTAAGTTGTGAAATAATATCAAACCATTTCAAGAAACTCTTGAACTTGAAGCCTAAGTATTCTCCTCCACAATCAGATCATAAAACTTGTATACTTTCCCAAGTTTCCTTTTCTATTTCGGCCTTATATTCTTTGAAAATTTCAAAAAAATAGATTTACTCTTCATAAGATATACATATCCATATCTACTGAAGTCATCAGTAAATGTCAAGAAGTAGTATAAGCCAACCCTTTCCATTGTACGCAGTGGACCACATACATCACTTATGTATAAGTCCTAATCATTTGGTGGCCATTTCACCTTATCAGGTACTTTAGTCATTTTTTCAATGAGACAAGGTTCACATCTTTCGTATGATTCAAAATCAAACTAATCCTAGTATACATCCATATGTAACTTAGAAATGTGTTTCTCATTAATATGACTTAATGACAATGCTAGAGTTAATTTTTGATTTGAATCATCTTGGAACATATAAATTGTTAACTAATTGTACAACATCATAAGCCTTATCATTAAAATAGAATATACAATTATTGTTTATTTAAATAAAATGAAAAACCTATCCCGTCTTGAAAAGAAATTGATATAATATCTCCGTTAAAGGCGGACACGTATTAACAATTGACCAAGTTCTCAACTTTGCCTTTTGGGAAAAATTAGGTACCGAGTTACTCCACTAAAGCAATAACTTTTGCTCCAATTCTAACCCGATACATGAAGATTGACCATTGATGGTCATCTTTTTTAGATCTTCCAACTAAGCTCGATAGTTTAACTTCCAATCATCTGGTAATTACCATAGAAGTGACAATTATCTTCTTTAGCAACATCACTAATAGGCTTCAAAAGCCCCCTTGGGATTGGACTCTGGTTTGACACTAAATAAATTTAAATCTTAACCTTTCTTGTCCACTTTCCGTTCCTATTTACATTCTATTTGTACACCATCAATATGGATGTAGTTCATGCCTTTACCATGTTGTTTTTAGTAGTTCTAAACATGATTCAAAACTTAATGGGTGTTTTGTCTTTTTCATTCATTTTGTTCATAATAAATTGAGAGTAGAAGTTGTTCATAGATTGCTTGATCAAATAAAGGTGAGTCTCTAGACCAATATTGAAACCCAAAATATCAAGGTATGTATACCTATCATCTTTATAACATTTGGTCCAACCAGCTGTCATTCCCCCATTTATGCAAATTTATAGTGCCTTATTATTGTCAAATCTTTCTTGACGAGCCTATCCATCAAACATCCTTTGAAGGTGTTCAATCACATCATAAGCATCAATATGCTCTTTTTATTTCTAAAGTTCAGCACTCATAATTGCAAGCATGAGATATGAAACACCAGTTGCATAATTAATTTGCTTCTGGTAAGCATTTTTTCAACACATGTTTCACTCTTAGCTAGAAGAAATAAGGGAGGGGTTTGATCCTTGAACCTGAGGACAGTCCTCATGTTCCCATGTCAATCAAGGAAATTATTTCATGTCAGCTTGTCCTTCTAAAGAACTATTACATAGAGAAATTATTTGTGCTATTTTTCAGTTGATATCTACAATATTAATGTGCATAAAATGATTAAGTCTACAGATAATCATTAAATTATGTTCAAGTGATTATTTATATATATTCATAACATATATCTCCCACTATTTTTATCAAAAAATAGCCCTAACTTTTAATTCGGAAAGAATATATTCTATATCCTTTCTAGTGAGCCAAGATCCATATTTCATCATGAGTTAGGTCAGCTTTGGCTTTTTTCCTAAAATACGATTATTTAGGTAGACAAAATTTATCAATTATATCAACTATATAAATCTTGGATAGCTTGGTGGAATAATATTTGTTCATATTTATTTAATAAATCTCATTGTTGTGGAATAAAAATTAGGGTTGTGATTATAATTAATGCTAGGGTTGTTGAGCTTCGAACTTTAATGGTTATTTTTCGCGGCAGGGACCAGCTGTCCTCGCTAGATGCCTATATATTGTTATGTTGTAGAGAATCAAGCCAAAATCGTAGTTCTAGGTTGAGGGGTAGAGCCCTTTATATATGTGTTGAATCAAGGGTTAGACTAGAATACAGAGACTTGGTGGATAAGTCTCCTACTTAGATGGTAAGTATGACTCTACTAGGAAATGGATTTTGGATCATTCCTAGGAGGAGTCCATTTTCATGTTGGATACAATGTTGGTGTCATCATGGACCTCATTCCCAGGCCTTCTCGGCAGACCTATCACATAGCTGATTTTGGGCCGTGGGCTACACAACCCACTTTTTGTCGTGGTCGTTACAGTCTGCTCAAACTATCAAAACTCGTATTGGGCCTTGACCGTTGTTATGGATCTTCCTGTTTTCACAGCAACAACAATTCTTTGATGTATTCTTTCTGAGGGGAATACATCATCATATTGCCGAAATAAGCAAAAAAATCTTTCCAAGGTATAATAATTGTTGTATTTTCACTAAGGAACGTGAGCTTCGAGGCTCGATTTGACTGCTCTTGTGTTTCGTGACTCGATATGCCTTACAAGTTGCCTACGTACCTTGTTGTGTGCCAAGGATCAAGTCAAAAAATTTAGTTTTGATCTGTGGGGTGAGGCCCCCTATATAGATGGTAGGAGTCCTTGAACTAGACTTGGGTTAGAAGACTTGGTGGGCAAGTCTCAGAATTAGAATGGACTTTGGAGTCCTAAGAGGTAGGAAGCTGATTCCTTATCCCACAAGGTTCCTTGAAGACCAAGTCACGAAATTCCTTATCCCACTTATTTTATTTCTCCACTAGGACTCATCTTATCAGCTGACTTATCCCTTATTAATTAATCACGAAATTAATTAATATTCAGGGTTCTGGGCCTTCTCAAATGGGCCTAGCTTTTGGCCTAATTCTGATATGATTAATGCAACATTAATTATATACCCAAGCCTTATTTTCTTCCCTATCATTTTCCCCCCAACTTTTAGTAAACAGTGACTAGGTTTCGCAAAAGTTAAGTTCATTCGTTCCCTTACAGGGTATTGTTTTTGCGTAAAGTGTGGAGCGACCTACACATTTACAACAATTTGCTTTTATCCCTATTATTTAGGAATTATCTTAATTTCCATGAAATTTTCCTGAATTTATGGGATTTTTCCTTTATTTTCAGGAATTTTCCCTTAATTTCTAGGATTTCTCCTTTAATTTCTGGATTTATTCCTCATTTTCTGAGAATATTCATATTTTCCAGAAAATATTTAAGGAATTTCCTTTAATTTCTGGATTTATTCCTCATTTTCTGAAAATATTCATATTTTCTAAAAAATATTTAAAGAATTTCCTTTAATTTCTGGATTTATTCCTTATTTTCTGAAAATATTCATATTTTCCAGAAAATATTTAAGGAATTTCCTTTAATTTCTGGATTTATTCCATATTTTCTGAAAATATTCATATTTTCCAGAAAATATTTCAGGAATTTCCTTTAATTTCTGTAATTTTTCAGGATTTTTCTTTTTTTTCTTCCCTCATTTTTAACTTTTTTTCTCTCTCTTGTTTTTATAATTTATGTACCTGGTTCGACCAGGAATCCTTATTCGACCAGGATCCTGGTCGAATTAGGCTCCTACAGTGCCCAGGTCGAAGTTATTTTCGACTTTATCCATTCGACAAGGAATTCTATATAAATTCTGGTCGAAAATGGGATCAGGATTTTCACATATTTTTTGGCCCATTTTTTCTAGGCTTCCTTGGGCACATTCTCTTTCAACTAGGCTTCTTCTTTTGGGCCTTGATTTTGTATGGCCTTCAGATATTTGGGATTTGGTTTATTCCTATGCCTCTTTGTGGGGTTTTTATATTTGGGCCCTTTTGTTGATTTTCTTTAGAAAATCCTGGATTTGGGCCTTGACACTGGGCTTCTTGGGCCCCTAAACACTTGGATTTTCTAGACTTCTCTAGAGTTGGGCCTTAAACACTAGGCTAGACCTTTATTCCTAAGCCCAAATTCCTGATTTTTCTAGAATTTCTAGGGTTTTTCTGGATTCTTCCAGAATTTTCAAAAATATTTATTTAATTTAAGTTTTATTTCTGGATTCTTCCAGATTGTTCTTTTCTTGGGCCCAAATGGGCTTTTCTAGGCCCAACTAGCCTTCTTTGTGCCTATATAAGAGTGGGATGGGAGAGTGAAATCCCCAAACCTCTCATTTCATTTCTCATTTCTCTTCTCAAATACTCTTCTCTCTTTTCAACATTCTCCACACTACTCTCCTCAGAGTTTTTCGGCCAACTTTCTTAGCCTTTTCCGGCCTCCCTCCCTTCCAAGGTTTCAAGGTTCCTTTAAACTCCATCAATGGCTAATAAGAATTTCGAGAGAGCGGCAAAGATAGCCTCGGCTTCAAAACGAGGTAAGGATATCAAAATCCGCTCTTCTTACATATCTTTGTTAGATATGATTAGTACTGGGGGGGCCAATATCCCTCAAATGCACATCTTGACTTTTTCGATCATTGCAACACATGGCACAATATAGATTATGATAAGATAAATGCACGTTATAATGTTCATCCCCCTCTTAGGGTAGTTCCAGTTGCCGGTGGCGATCGTACTTGCCACTGGAAACCCGATACTCTTTTTGTTTACACAGATGCCCTTGATACTGGGCTTAGGTTTCCTTTTCATCCTTTCATTCGTCACCTCTTAGTAGATTTTCAAATTAACCCCTGTCAGCTTCCTCCAAACGCCTAGAGGAACATTATATGTTTCATGGTTTGTTGTCTTAGGGGAGGTTTTCCCTTATCAGTAGCTATTTTTAGGAAAATCTTCCGGTGTTATAAAAATTCTTCAAATATCTGTGGTTGGGTCTACATTAAGCAAAGGCCCAAGTGTAACCACATTTTTAACAGTGCCTCCATTCCCGACAATAACCAACATTGGAGGAGTAGTTTTGTCGGGCTAAGGTGGGAGAATGGAGACTGGGGCACCCTCTTCAGATCTTCTTCGGGAAGGTTAGCGATGGTAGCCTAAAATCCATTCACCTAAACCCTGAGGAAACTATCATTTATGATGAGCTTACTTGGGATGATGGTGCCACTGTCAGCTGGACTCTTTTAGAGGAGTTTTCCCTTATCCACGTGGGACTCTCCTCAGTTTCTCAACAGGGTATTTTTCTTCCCTTCTCGTTTTCATTTTCTTCCATGCATTATTGACACCACTTATTTTGTTTTTCTCTTGTTTTGCAGCTGCTAAGGAAATCAACGAGGATAATGTGCCTCTCGTTGAGGAGACTGCGAGGATGAAGAAAGCTCGGCTTGCAGGACTAGATACCCGGGGAAAGCCTACTGAGCCTAGCTTCTTAAGGAAGCATAAGGAGTCCATGGTAGAGGTTCCAGCTGAGGGAGCTGAAGCCCACAGTGCCCCTATCTCTGCTGCTGCTCCTGTCTTTGTTTCTACAGGCGCCTTTCAGCCTCTTTACAGATTCTGCCGAGGGGATACCGTGGTTAGATCCACAAAGCACGCCTGTTATTGATCTAACCACGGCGTAACCCCCAAGGACTTCACTGATGTGGTAGCTAATCCCGACCTGGAGAGGATAAAGCTCATGGGAGCTCAGTCCCTGGCCTTGGTATGACCCTTCCTTGAAATTTTTCTTTCTTTTTATTTGTAGCATTTTCTTGCCTTATTATATCTTTGTTTATTATTTCATTTCAGTCTAACGCCTACTTCCAAGGCACTGTGAAACAAGATAAATCATGGAAGAGGGTTTCTGACAAAGCTGACAATGCCCTCAGGAAGCAGCAAAGGAAGTACGCTTCTTTGGAGCGAAAGCTGAAGCGTAAGGAGGAGGAGCTCGGAGATTCCAATGCTGAGCCGGTTGTCCTTAGGGCCGAGAAGAACAAGGTGTTTGACAACTACTTGGACTCGGAGGAGTTTACCCAGTCCATGAGAGTGAGGGACGACTCAGTGTTCCCTGGGTTTTTTAGGACTGGCTGGGACACGGCCCTTGGGACCGTGAATGAGGTTTGCCCTGATATTAACCCAGCAAACTACGTATGTCCTGACGATGAGGCTTTGCCACAGAGGTTCCGCACCCGAGTGGTTGTCTCGGATCGTATCCCTCAGGACCCGCTTCTTCATCCCATCGAGTCCTCTTCTAGGCCTGCAGCAGATGATAGCTCTTCCTCTTACGGGACTACTAAGACTTCCAACGAGAGCTGCGGAGACGATGATATGGATGCTGAGGGCACCTCTTCTCCTTAGAGCTTTTCTAGCCCTGCGTGGCTTATTTATTTTATCTTATCTTTGAGACTTAGCTTATCAGACTATGTATTATATATTTGAACCCGTTTTATTTATCAAACTTTATGCTTTCATCTCATGCACTTAGTTTACTTGTCTTGCCACTGGAATTCAAACATATTTCGAAAACTTTCTAAATTTTACAAATTGTTGGGATTCATCCCTTACACAAGTCTTAATAAACCTCAAAATAAAACTAAAACATGTAAATCCTAAGCAAGCAAAGCTTCAAGGTGCTTTTCAACCTACTTGTCATCTTGACAAGCGAGAATCGTGCTCAACCACTTCACACATAGTAAATCTTTAGGTTTTATTCATGCCAAGTTCTCGGGACTTCAAAACCAATTATAGTCTCAAGCTTGTAGGTTCCTCTACCCTGAACACTTTTGACCTTGTATGGCCCTTCCCAATTTGGGGCAAGTTTCCCTTTCTTCCCTACACTAGAAGCTTCCACCTTCCTCAGGACTAAGTCACCCTGCTTGAAGAACCTTTCCTTAACCCTTAGGTTGTAGTAGAATGAAGTTTTCTGATATTCCACTGCCTTCGCATGTGCCTTATCTCGTACTTCATCAATAAGATCCAGGGTTAACCTTTGCCCTACCTCATTTTCCTCAGCATTGAAAGCTCAAATCCTGGGAGAGGAATGTGATATTTCTACAGGAATAACCGCTTCTGCCCCATATGCTAACATGAAGGGAGTTGCTCCAGTCGTGACTCTACAGGTAGTCCTATAGGCCCATAGTATTGGGAGTATTTCATCCACCCAGTTATTCCTCGACTTCTCGATCCTCTTCTTTAGTCCATCCAGGATTATTCGATTCGCTACTTCCGCTTACCTATTGGCTTGCGGGTGAGCCACAGAGGTGAATCATAATTCAATTTCATTCTCCTCACAATACTTCTTGAATTCCTCATTGTTGAACTGTGTTCCATTGTCAGTGACTAGGATGCGGGGAATTCCATACCGGCACATGATATTTTGCCACAGGAATTATGCAACCTGCTTAGTTGTGATTTTGTCCAAAGGCTTCGCTTCAATCCACTTAGTAAAATAATCAATGGCTACAATCAGGAACTTCCGTTGTGCCGTAGCCATGGGGAAAGGTCCAAGTATATCCATTCCCCACATAACAAATGGGATGGGAGAGTTGATGGAGGTCAGCATCTCGGGGGGTTGTCAAATGACAGGTGCATTCTTCTGACAGTGGTCAAACTTCTTCACATACTCTTTGGCATCGGCCATCATTTCTGGCCAATAGAAGCCTAAACGGGTTATCTTATGAGCTAGTGCTCTGCCCTCCAAGTGTTGCCCACAGATACCTTCATGCACTTCTTCAAGAGCCAAACATGCCTCATCGGGCCTGAGACATCTTAAGTAAGGAACCACGTAAGATCCTTTATACAAAATCCCATCTATCAAGGAGTATGTCAGTGCTCGAACAGCCAACTTCCGTACTTCAGTAGCATCATTTGGCAACCATCTGGTTTGAATATGGGTCTTAATGGGATCTATCCATAACATCCCCAGACCTATAGGAGCTACAAGCTTAACATCAATGCTCCGTGCCTTCAAAACGTGGAAGTATACACTTCCTGAACTTTCCTCTATCTCAGATGAAGCAAACTTTGATAATGCATCTGCCTTCACATTTTCCTCCCTTGGAATGTGCTCAACATGGCATTCATCGAATTGGGTCATCACAACCCTTACTAGGAGGACATACTTATCCATCGTATCATCCCCTACCTCAAACTCTCTCTTTACCTGGGATATGACCAGCTTCGAGTCTCCACAGACCTTTAAGTTCTTGACTCTAAATGTCCCTGCTAAACCAAGGCCAGCTATCAAAGCTTTATATTCTGCCTCATTGTTTGTGGTCGGGAAGTCTAACTTCATAGCATATTCAATCAAGAACCCATCAGGGCTTTGTAAAACTAACCCTGCTCCACTTCAATTTGTTTTTGATGCTCCATCCAAATAGAAAACCCAATATTCCTTCCCCTTATCATCTTTTTCTTTATCCCCCTTATCAACTTCCTTGTCTTAAGGTATGGTATCTTCCCGCCCCCCGACTTCTTGGTTGGGTATGGTATATTCCACCACGAAGTTAGCCAATGCCTAGGCTTTTATTGCCGTTCATGGATTATACTTGATGTCGAATTCTCCCAGTTCTATTGCCCACTTAATTAGCCTCCCACTAGCCTTGGGACTATTAATAATATTTCTCAAGGGTTGATTTGTTAGCACTTCAATCTTACGATCCTGAAAGTATGGACGCAACTTTCTTGAGGCCATTACCAAGGCTAAAGCAAACTTCTCAATAGTTGAATAATTTAACTCATCTCCATGCAGAATTTTGCTAACGTAGTATATGGGTTTCTGGATTTTCAGTTCCTCCTTAACCAATACAGCGCTCAAGGCACTCTCTGAAACGGCCAAGTACAAGTATAAAACTTCATTCAAAGTTGGCTTGGCCAACAACGGGGCCTGAGCCATATATTTCTTTAATTCCTCGAATGCATTCTAGCTTTCCTCACTCCATACAAAATCCTTAACCTTCTTTAAAGACTTGAAGAACGACAAGCACTTGTCCCCACACTTTGAGATGAATCATCCCAATACAGCAACCCTTCCAGTGAGCTTTTGAATATCTTTGATAGTTTTTGGGGGCTCCATGTCCAGGATTTCCTTTATTTTATGGGGACTGGCCTCGATTCCTCTCTTGGAGACCATCAATCCTAAAAACTTTCCATATTCTACTCCGAAAGCACACTTTGTAGGATTTAACATCATCTTGTGGTATCTCAGGACCTCGAAAGCTTCCCTCAAATGGGTTATATGGTCATTCTTCACTAGACTCTTGACTAACATGTCATCAACATAAACTTCCATGGTCTTGCCAATAAGATCCTTAAAAATTTTATTTACCAACCTTTGATAGGTGGCTCCTGCATTCTTGAGACCAAATACCATAACAAGATAACAACAAACACCAAAGTCAGTGATAAATGATACCTTTGGGATGTCGTCCTTGTGCATCTTGATCTGATTGTATCCATTAAATCCATCCATGAAGCTCAGCATCTCATGTCCAGCAGTGGCATCTATCAAAGTATATATCCTGGGCAACAAAAAATAGTCCTTAGGGCATGCGTCATTCAGATCAGTGAAGTCCACACACATCCTCCATTTTCCATTGGCCTTCTTTACCAGTACAGGGTTTGCTAACCATTCTGCAAATTTTATCTCCTCAATGAAACCAGCCTCTAAGAGCTTCTCTACTTCCTGTTTTATAGCTTTTTGCCTCTCTAAAGAAAAACTTCTTTTCTTTTCCTTCACTGTCTTTTGATTTGGATTCACATTCAGCTTATGAGTAATCAGTTTCGGGTCTATGTCTGGCATATCAGCTGTTGACCATGCAAACACATCACTATTTTCTTGCAAAACTTTCACCAACTTCCCTCTAAGGGCTCCTCTAGTGTGGTTCCAACGAAAGTCAACTTCTCAGGATGCCTGGGGGCTAAAGGAACCGGAAGCAAGTCTTCAACTGGCTTCCCTCTTTTCTTATCATTCTCTCGGATATCCAGATCTTCAATAGGCAGAACCTGCCCCCCAATTCCATCTGCCCTCAGTGAGGCCACATAACAACTTCTAGCCATTTTTTGATCTCCTCTTTCTTCTCCAATCCCATTCCGGGAGGGAAACTTCATTACTGAATGGTAGGAAGAAGAAACTGCATTTAAGGCATGTATCCCTGTTCTTCCCATGATAGCGTTATAAGTTGAACTAGCTTTCACCACCATAAAGTCCAACATCTGTGTTGCTTGCCTTGGTTCCTGACCTATGGTTGTTGGCAACTTGATTATCCCTTCCACGGGGCACTCCACTCCCGCAAATCCATATATCGGCATACCGGTCAGGGTTAATTGAGAATCATTATAACCCATTCTTAAAAAGGTGTCATAGAGCAGGATATCCACTAAAGCACCATTATCTACGAGGACCCTCTTCACCGGGCTGTTCCCTATTATTGGTGTTATGACCAGCGGGTCATCATGAGGAAATTTCACACCCTCCAAGTCAGAATTATCAAATGCCATTGTTACCCCTGTCCTGGCCCTCTTCGAGGCTTCCTCAACAATATGCATAACCTCCCTAGTATATGCTTTCCTGGAGTTCCTGGATAATCCTGCAGCAGTTGGTCCTTCAAAAATTATGTTTATCACAGGCCTTCGGGGTTGTGGTCCTCCAAACATTATATTTATAACTGGTCCCCTAGGTTGGGGATTCCGCCCCTAATCATCTTGGTCCCTCCTATGATCTTCAAAGTTCTTTCTCCCATTGTTACTCCTATCTCTTCCTTCCCTAGTTTACTTGTTCAATCTTCCTTTCCGAATGAGGAATTCTATTTCATCTTTCAGTTGCCTACACTCATCAGTGTCATGACCAACATCTTTGTGAAATCTATAATATTTGCTCTTATCTAGCTTGGCAGGATCAGCCTTCAAGGGTTTAGGCCAACGAATATCTTGATCTTTCTCGATTTTCATCAAGATCTGGCTTCTAGGAGCATTCAGCTTAGCGTATTCATTAAACTTTTGCCCCGGTCCTCCCTTCTTTGGGGTTGAATCAGGGTTTTTCTCAGTTCTGGGATACTTGTCCATAACAATATATTCCAGATCAGTTTTTCGCTTCTTGCCTCCAGCGGGCTCGTTACTTACTATTGTCTTCCTCATGCTCTCCTCCACCTTGATGTACTTCCCAGCCCTATCTTGGAGCTGCAACATGCTTTCAAGGGGCGCTTGGCTAAAGATATCTTGAAGAACTCATCCCTAGTTCCTTGTTGCAGTGCTATCATAGCAACCTTGTCATCAAGGTCCGGGACTTTTAAAGTTTCCTTTGTGAAGCGATTCAGGTAGTCTCTCAAGGATTCTTTTGCTCCCTGCACAATGCTCATGAGGGATGTTGAACTTTTCTCATGCACTCTCCTGCTGATGAATTGCTTAATAAAAACCTGACTTAATTCTCTGAAGGACCCAATGGAGTTCGGGGGCAAACAACTATACCATCTTTGAGCCATTCCTGACAGGGTTTGAGGAAAGGCCCGATACTTAATAGCGTCATTCACGGGCTGTAGCAACAGTGCATTAGAGAATGTCCTGACATGATTAGCGGGATCTCCAGTGCCATCATAAGCTTTGATGATGGGCATCTTGAACTTCCTTGAGATATGGGCACTCATTATCTCTTCAGAGAATAGCGGAGTAGGATCATCAGGATCTCCAAGGGGAAGGAGATTACTTGGATCAGCCCTTGGGACAACAACCCTTTTCTGTATTGGACCATCCAGGTCTATGATTGGAGGAGGATTTCTCCCCCTTGGAGGTAGTGGGGGCCTGATGGTCTGGTGCGCCTCCAAGTCATGCTTCCGCCTTTGAATCTCAGCCTCATGAGCCTTGATCCTCTCCTGCACTTCTTGGGGATTCATCCTTTGGGTGCTCCTAGGACGTTGGTTACCATCATGCATCGGCTCTTTCCCAGCACATCTCCTTCTTGGGGCCACCTCATCATCTGAAGATTCGGAGTCTCTCTCAGTGTATGGACCAGAAATTTCATGATCCTCTGGGATAGGGGCCAAACCTTGTATGTAGGTGGTGTTCGCCCTCGTGCTTCACTCTGTCCAGCATGTCTACTTCCTCCAACCTCGGGATAAAGGGGCATCCCATAAGGGGGTTAGTAGTCACAATAGTTGAATACTCATATCCAACGGGTCGAGAATTCACAGGTGTATGTAGCTGCTGAAGTTGGGAATTCGTCCTGTGAGTAGCCGAGGGAATCGTCCCTTGTGGCTGAGGTTCAGTTACCTCTACCTGGGCTTCTCCTTGGGTGGCGGCATAGGTCGAATGCGGAGGTACCTCCACGGTTGACGACATCGTTTGGGTTGTCCCCGCGGGTGTTCTTCTTTCAAGGGCGTTGCTTGTTCTCCATGTTCTCGCCATGTTGTTTTTGTGCTTTCCCACAGACGGCGCCAAATGTTATGGATCAAAAACTAAGGTATAATAATTTCAGTATTTATAACTAAGGAACGTGAGCTTCGAGGCTCAATTTAACTGCTCTTATGTTTCGTGACACGATCTGCCTTACAAGATGCCTACGTACCTTGCTGTGTGCCCAGGATCAAGTCAAAAAACGTAGTTCTGATCCATGGGGTGAGGCCCCTTATATAGATGTTGGGAGTCCTTGAACTGGACTTGGGTTAGAAGACTTGGTGGGCAAGTCTCAGAATTAGAATGGACTTTGGAGTCCTAAGAGGTAGGAAGCTGATTCCTAATCCCACCAGGTTCCTTGGATACCAATCTATATGGATTTATTTCTCCACTAGGACTCATCTTATCAGCTGACTTATCCCTTATTAATTAATTACGAAATTAATTAATATTCAGGGTTTCGGGCCTTCTCAAATGGGCCTAGCTGTTGGCCCAATTCTGATATGATTAATGCAACATTAATTATATACCCAGGCCTTATTTTCTTCCCTATGAACCATGATAACCTACTTTGGGCTCAATTAATTCAACAACCCTAACATTAATTGTGTCTTTTCAAATAACATTTATCTATATCATTTACCCCCAACTTCCAGGAAAATTTCTCGAGTTTTTCGTGGAAGTTATAATGGTTTAATCGTGACTTGGAGATAGTTTCATGCCTTCTTAGGTTTGGTCATATTATGAAGTGTGGAGCGAACTACATATTCACGCTGAATTTTCTATTGTTAAGTGATATTTCACTCTTTGAGGCCTTTGAGAGGCTAATTGAATAGCGGTTAACGCTAAATTTCCCTAACCGGGGCTATATGACAGGCTTTAATCACCTTTTAACTTTATTCAAGGTTAATTATAAGGTGAAATCCACTAATTGACCTAATCGGGACTAATTAGCCTTAAACACGGCTAACCGGTCCTACTCGGGGCTAATTTTAAGATAAAAGCTACTAACTATGCTCATTATAGCCTAACTTTGAGCTAAAGTATGCCAATTAGCTTTAAAAATGGCTAATCGGCCCTAATCGGGGCTAATTATTAAGTATAAGTTGATAATTATCCTTAATATAGGCTAATTATAAGCTATATTACGCTAATTTGCCTTAATTTCGGCTAAACGGCCCTAAATGAGGCTAATTTTTGTCTAATTTTCACTAATCGGCCCTAATTAGGGCTAATTAGTAAATATGAAAATTTTGATTTTTCGGGGAAAAATCATCAAAAAATTTCGTCCGTGTTTGCCTTGGTGGACCAAGATTTTCGTATGTGGTTGCGACGAGGGAGCTGGTTTTCCACCGTCTCAACAACAGAGGACCGAGGGCTCCTCTAGATCCTACCCGACCTGCTCCACTCGGCTGAGAGGCTCCATGGTGGAGACCTACTCTGCCGAAAATTCCTTTCCCCCTTTTTTCATCGCGGTCTAGGTGTCGGTGGTCGAGGGGCTCCTCTGGAGCCAAATCGGCTCAGTCCACTCGGCCGAGGGTGGCTACAATGCCCCCCACGTGGATGGGGGGAGTGGTCGTGGCCTCCAGGACACGGTGGTCGAGGGGCTCCTCTGGAGCTCACTCGCCAAGGCCACTAAGCCTAGGAGATGCTTCATTCCCCCCAACTCGGCTGAGGAGTATGATCATGGCCTCCTTACCTGATATTTCAAAAATCCCTATACTTTTATTTGGGTGGTTATCTTCCCAAGGGTACCTGACCTCAAAGCTTTGGCTTGGTTTCGATACTCTTATATGGTTAAAAAGCCTTGAAATGTAATACCACTCTTGCGAGAGCGCTCGAGGTGGTTACCACGGATGAAAAGCCTTCAAATGTAATCCCACTCTTCCGAGTCCACTCTTCCAAGAGCGCTCGAGGTGACTATCATGGCTGAAAAGCCTTCAAATGTAATCCCACTCTTCCGAGTCCATTCTTATGGGAGCGCTCGAGGTGACTACCACGGCTGAAAATCCTTCAAATATAATCCCACTCTTCCGAGTCCACTCTTCCGAGAGCGCTCGAGGTGACTATCACGACTGGAAAAGCCTTCAAATGTAATCCCACTTTCCCGAAAGCGCTCGAGGCGACTACCACGGCTGAAAAAGCCTTCAAATGTAATCCAACTCTTCCGAGTCCACTCTTCCGAGAGCGCTTGAGGTGACTACCATGGCTGAGAAAGCCTTCAAATTTAATCGCACTCTTCCGAGTCCACTCTTTGGAGAGCGCTCGAGGTGACTACCATAGCTGAAAAAGCCTTCAAATATAATCCCACTCTTCTGAGAACGCTCGAGATTATTACCACGGCTGAAAAAGCCTTCAAATGTAATCCCACTCTTTCAAGTGCACTCTTCCGAGAGCGCTCGAGATGACTACCATAGATGAAAAGCCTTCAAATATTTGAAGTTCATTTTCTTGGAAATTTATTTCCAAGTTTCCTACTTCATTTGCTTAATGAGGGAGATTAGCATTTTTAATCATAATTAGAGACTAACCCTAGATCTTAGCTTTAATTAGGTGTACTTAAGACTGTCTCCATGGATTCAGCTATTGCTCCCTTAAATTCTGCCATGACGGAGCTTTTATTCGTTAGGTAGACATTTTTCCTATTTTTTCAGGTAGCTTTAATCGTCTATAGGCATTTAACCTGTAAACAACCTACATACATGAACCAGCCTGAGTGGTGATCTGCTTTAACAGGTACCCTTTTTCTTATAAAATGAGGGGAGAAGCATTCATTACCTTTCACTTCTTATTTCCAAAATTCTCAAATTCTCTCTAGTATTATCTTCATCAAGTTTTTCAAGATTTACTCAACCTCTTCTCGAAGATGTCTGATGGACACAACGACCCTTCCCATGATGGCAGCGAACAATGGTCCTTCTCCCTCCGTGTCTGAGATGCTTCCTCATCAAGCAATGAAAAAGTCACAACTAGGTATGTTACTTAACTGTTCTATGTCA
Source organism: Apium graveolens (assembly GCF_009905375.1). Taxonomy (NCBI): domain Eukaryota; kingdom Viridiplantae; phylum Streptophyta; class Magnoliopsida; order Apiales; family Apiaceae; genus Apium; species Apium graveolens. The sequence continues at coordinate 172,373,462 of NC_133648.1, read as the reverse complement.
TTGAAACCTTATTCAACAACTTTTAGTTTGTCAAATATGTTCCAATACTTGGCCGAGGAGTTCTAAGCCAGCGTTCATCTTGATGGTTTTAGCTATATTAGTGAACTCAAGAAAAAGAAGTTCAGGAACATCAAACAAACATATAGCTTCCCTTGACGGATGAAAGTCTGTATGTCTCGTGTTATTCCCAAACAATCTAACAAAGAATTACAGATGGGGGGTTGAATGTAATTCTGGTTCTTTTTTGATTTTAAGAACTACTCTATCTCAAATACATAATAATATTTGATTAAACAAAAGTGCGGAATGAAAATATTGATGTAATCAAACACAAAGTAATTAAATACAAGTATTTAATAACTTTCTGATGGATTGAACTTTTCCACCAGAGATATATATAAGATTGAGACCTCTATGATACAAGGTTTGCACACAGCTGCTTACAAGTAGAATTGCTAGAACAGAGAAATTCTTCACAAGTACAACTTTTTTATTTCTCTAATTCAAGTGCATAATTTACTACTAGATACTCTTGGTTTATATTTTACCAAGATACAAGTGAATAAGACAAACTAATAAAACAAAATGTGTCTTTCTCTAATCACATGCTTCTTCATTTCTCCATCCAGTATCTTTGATTTTCTTCAAGTAAGCATGGAAATGGAAATGCTTCTTTGTTCTCTAAAACTTGTAAATAGGCTGCCACAATCCATTTGCATACAATCAACCCATGTGACTGTCAAGTCACTATCAACTGCAATTTGAACTGGAACATCCGTTGAAACTTCATTTGATCATCCGTTGAAACTGTGTTGGATCAGTCATTGAAACTTTATTAGATCATCCGTTGAATGTAACTCGGAACATCCGTTAAAACCTTGTAGAATCATCCGTTGAAAGTCTTCCATAGCAGTTAACTCCATTTCACTTATGCAAAATTACAAGGCATCTAATATATACAATTAGCCAACCTATTTTGCATATCAATCTAGTAGTTAACATGACTTTGAATATCCTACAAATTCTAGATCTCTAAGGTATTGTAGTATGCAGGAATGTGTTACAAAACTTATTAAGACATAAGCTACTCTATAAATGGATGTCAAAGTAAATCATCCGTTGAGAGCTACAAAAACACTAAATTAAATCTACTAAGGTGTTTTAGTGAACTTATCATCAAGCCTATGACATATTCCTAACAATATCCCCCAATTTATGTCTACTAGAATTGTAGGCATAAATTAAGAGAAACTTGATGATAACAAAACACCTTATATGTATAGACTGATTAATAGTAGATAAAATTGATAAGTGCTGCAAATTATTGAAAATTATGCAGAGAAAGGTTCGTAGAATATGTCATAAGCCATTTTCAAGGTGCTCTTTTAAACTGAGCAAATTTATCTTATTTCCTTAAATGTCTAGTCTTCTTTCCCAGTTTCTTATTGTTCTCTTCAATCCGGTGTTGAAGTTTCCTGTAGAATTCAGATTCATCTTCATTAGTCTGATCCAACTTCTCTTGCATCTCTATGAGAGTTTCATTACTTGAAATCTTTAGCTGATCTTCTAATATGAAGAATCTTCTGGTAATTCTTCTCATCCTTGAACTTCACTATCAAGTGTGGCCTCAAATGCATTATATCTCTATTATAGAGAATAGTTAAGACTCTTGGGAGTGCATTTGGGTCTCTCCAGCTATCTCTTATCTTCTCAATTATGTTTAGTATCTCCCTTTTGGCAACAATATTGAACCCAAAGTTCTTCTTCATTGAGGAGAATATCTTCACTAAAACAGAATAGCCTTCATTGATAATTTTGTAAAGAGGCCAAGTTAGCTTTTTTACACCCTTGTATCTGAACACCAATCTCTCTAGAAGCTTCTTATGAGCCTCAATAGATCTTACTTTATCTAGCTCATCCAGATAGAGATTGAGGTTTGAAACCTCCTTGATGTCACATATATAGAGTTAATCTCCCTGATTTACAGTTGGTTTGGGTTTAGAGTTGAGCTCTGATACCAACTATAACACCCTCCAAATCCGGGTTCTAGATCTGGGGGTTACTTGCCAACTAACAACATTATTAAACCTATACAGTAATTATATAACCATATATCTAACCCCTTTCTTCTACTACTCAGGATCTTTAAGGTTAAAGTATAAAAATAAGAACAATTCATTACTTTTATTACAAACCCAAATTAAAAGTCTTACAAGTTCTCTTTATTACATACCCGTTATCTACACATGCTTAAACTAAGTTCATTTTTATTCAAACACCTTCTACATCTATCCACATTACACTTGTTCGGGTAGCCCAAAACTCTCTTCTTGAATTGGGATTAGCACCCTTGGTGCTAGAGGGTCCCGTCTTTTGACTCATTTTTTACCACTCGAGTACGAATTAGTTTCATTCTCTGCCTTAACTGAAAAACAAGGTGAATAACAATAATAGGGGTGAGCCTATATTGCTCAACAAGTCCACAATATATATAATTATATAGTATTAAAAGAAAATTTATATGAACCGGTAATCTGTTTTCATATGTAACTATGGATCTCTACAAAGGATAATGATGGCTGCTATCGGCGATTACCAATAAATTTGACTGAATTCAACAATCATAATTTTGTAATCTGCTAATCAGTCAGATACAGTACGGATCTATGCTATTCACATAGATACTCGTCTCAACAAGGTACCCAGGCTCATTTTTTGCCTCTATATATCATTTCAGGGTCCAATTTATTCCTGGCCCTAATCGTAACCATCTAGTCCATAGGACAAGAATCCGAACTATCGGTATGCTTCGATGCTATCTCAATCATTGAGATATACATCAGGATACGAATATTGCATCATTTATTGGAATATGATTAGAGTATTCATAGTATCAAAAGAAATTATGAATCAAAGTGAAATACAATCAGAGGAATAGTAATTGTGTATCAGTGTTTGTGAGCAGTAATATCAATGCTTGTAGGGTGGAGAATTTGAATAACATGCAACAATTCACTATTCTGGATTTAGAATAGGGGATAAACTTGCCTGATACGTGTTCTACCTCAGATATATCACGGTTTCCGAACACTGGCCTGATCTCTTTCCTGGGGCCGTATCAATCAAAGAAATATACTTATTTAGTCGACCCATATCTTAATTGAATATCAATCTAACTTTATGCTGCCATTATCGTCTACCCGTATGACTTTAAATTACTCGTATAATAATTATCTAGCAATTAGGACTTGTTTAACCACATAATTCACATAGCACATAAGTCACACAGTCATTTTAGGCTTCAAAACATTTTTAGAATTGAAATCAAACCTTTATTCGCGTTATTTAACAATATCTGACTCGTTTCCTAATTTTTGGAATTTATTAGACTCGTTCTTATGATTAATAAGGTCTATAATTCAATAAATATCGAAAGTCGACTCGTTCCTGAAAGAAATTAAGAATTATACTATTTTTATTGAAAATAGATTATTTTTCTGAGTTTAAGGGCTTTCGTGTCGATTAAAATGGATACACGGTTTAATTATTATTCAATAAATAAGAATAAATTAATTATTATTCAAACTAATTAATTATTCAAAATAACTAAACCTCAAATATAATTTTAAATGATTATTTAGGAAAAATCATAATTAAAAGTGATTTTTCCATAATTTTTAGAATTAAAATGAATTTATTACAAATTATTTAAATAAACTTATTAATTATTTGAATAATAAATCAATTTAAATAAATAATAAATAAATTATAAATAAAAAAATTTTGGTTTTTTTTAAATAATAAAAACAGTTCAGATTTATTTATAAAATAGATCAATTAAATAATTAAATTAATTAATCGATTTATTAAATAACTAAAACTACATTTTGAATTTATAAAATAAAAGTAAAATAGAAATAAATCAGAAACAAGTTTTTGAAATTTAAATTGGGGAAAACCGGATCAAAACCGGGTTTAAACCGGGTTTGAATCCAGGTTTTCAAGAACAGAACCGGGACATCGGCCGGTTTCTAACTCCGGCGACGAGCCCAGTTTTCCGGCCATCATTTCTCGATCAATTTGAGTTGTTTCTGATAGATTCAAACGGGGTTTCATTGAACATCATCCCAGAATCACAACCACGTCGTCCTCTTCCTCTCCCATCAACCTTATGCAGATTCCGGCCACCACAATTGAAGAAATCTGATCGTCGTTTCTTCCTCTGACGAGCTCGAATTCAAGCCAATATACGCATCGTTTGTACCAGGTTTTGTAGGGGATCGATACAAAATTCAATTCTAAGCATTAATCAACCATCAACAATTCCTCATAACCCTCAAAACAATATCTCCGATCAAATCAACCAAAAATCCGGCCAAATATTAATCTCACTAATTTGTACATGAAAAATTACAATCTATAGCTTAAACTAAAGCTTATGAACTGCATAATCAAAGCCCTATCAACAAAATAATCTCAGATTCCTCTAAATTCAAAAACGATTAAATCAAAAATCACATACACCCTAAAACATGAACTATCAATTCAAGCTATCATTTGATGATATAAATAGTGCAAATCGATTATAAACAACTATATGAATCTATTCAAGTGATCAATTTCATTACATAACCCCAGAATCAAAAAGCCCTAAATCACAGTCAAGAAACCTAATTCATGAATTTAAAATCAAGGAATCAAAACGTGAAATTGATTACAGAAACATATATAGGAGATGTAGAGGATCAATTTGGATACTCACATGATATGGTTTGGATTTCAGAAACTCTCAGAATCACAGATTGATCTTTGAGCAAAACAAAGAACACAATTCTCAACCCCAAACTGATTTTTCAGAAAATAAAATATTTTAATGATTTTTTTTATAATTAATTAATAAAAATTCAGCTATTTATAGTCGTAATAAAAATACCCCTAATTAAAATTTAGGCCCCAATTATATCCCAAAATAAAATTAATTGGCCATTAATTAATAATTTTTGGGTATTAACTTTTATTTTTAAATATCCAATAAATACAAAATATATGCCAAAAATTGTGAATAATTCAAAAATACAAAGAAATGAAATACTTGAAAGTCCCATAATTCTATAAAAATAAAAAATTGATTTTTTGGGGTTTTTAGCACACGAAGGGGCCCGGAAAAGTCAATTTTCGCGAAACGAGATAATTTCCAAATTAACTGGATGTTCAGAATATCGATATGGTATAAGCCATACAAGGAAAAATAAGGCCAATTATTTTATATTAAATATCAGCTATTGAAACGAAGTTTGGGCCGCATAACTTCTAACATAAAAGCAATTAACTCAAAATAAAATATCCGATAAATACCCGAAAATTACCCTGACGACACAGAACATATATAGCACATAACAGATAGGGTTTTATGACTAAACACACTTAATGACATAATAAAAACACATAATCCATATTCATTATGATATAATACGAGCGAAATTTCTTAGTCGTTACAATGTACTCTTCCTTTTCTTCATCAAAATCCAGCTTCCTATTTGCTCTAAAAACTATCTTGGTATTTTTGTCTACTTTGGTTCCTCTTGCTTTTCTTCATTCACAGGCTCAGCTATCACAACAAGCATTTCAGTTTCCGTGGTTGCAAGCTTCTTAGCTTGGTTCCTGGCATCTAAGGCAGCTTGCCTTTTCTGTTGTTTGAGCCTCACCTTTTCTTCTTTCTTAGCTTCTGCAAATTGTGGATGTCTAGCTATCACACAGATCAATTTGCCATGCCTGTAGACATTAGCAATTCTCTTTTTGAAGACTGAGTCTCTTGGATCTTTGTGATAAGCAATAGATCTACCAAGCAGCTTCTCTTCATCAAGCTTGGGAGTTGCATAGACTAGGTCCAATGGATTTTTACTTGAATTTTTTGAGTAGCTTTTCTTGGGCTGTAAAATCACATTGACATGTAGAAGTCTTCTTGCTGAGGTTTGACCTTTTTCCAAATTCCCTAAGCTCATTTCATTGATTGAAATTGGTCTCAATTGAGTGAAGTGTTTCACTGGTTTATCAGATTTTGCAATTGGACCATAATTCTTCTCATTCGTCTCATCTATCTTTTTCCATTTCTCTTTGAGCTCTAGTTCAGCTGCTGCTATCTGTATCAGGTCAATGCTGTCTATCATTGGTGTCTTTGTGAAGGTAATTTCTAGAACAATCACCTTACTGACTTGAATGTGCACTTTCTCCCCCTCACTAACTATCTCCCCCTTACTAACTGGAATGATTGCATTATTCTCTCACTTTTTGTTAGCATCAAGTTGAACAGGGTTTGAGGTTTGTGCAGCCACAAATTTCTGAAGAAGGAATGTCTGGTGAACTTGGTTGATCTTGATCTTAGTGATTGAAACTTCCAGTACTTTTAGCCTAGTGTCCAAAGAATCAACCTTGCTACTTAAGTCAGAGTCCTTCCTGAGTTGCCTGTTGATGACTCTCATTGTAGTGTCAGGAAGGGTAGACTATATCTTTTTAGTGATATCCTTGTTGACTTGTGCAATTTCTGTTTTAATTTCAGCCACATCTTGAATCTATTTTAGAGCTTGAATCTTGTGCAATTATAGAGACTCCAGATGGGCTTTGGGTACACTTTTGGTGCTGGCACTTGTGGTTTCTTGAATTGCACTTTGGGTTTCATGAATTAACTTGAAAAGTGTGGTTTGGAGATGTGAGTAAGTGCATTCCTTGTGCTTCATCCATGAGGGAATTTTAACATCTCCCCCTATGTCCATGCCTTCTCCTTCATCATCCTCACCATCATCCCCAAAAGAGTCTTCAAAACCACCAGAGGAATACTCAAAATCATCACCAGTTGTGGAGGGCATTGCATTGATTGCATCCTTGGCCCTTAGCAAAGATGCTGTTATGTGCACCAAATTCAGTGTCCTCTCAGCAACCTCATTGTCTTGTTCTTCCAAAACTTGATAAGCTGGAACAGGGTGAGTAAATGCCTCAGCTTCATAAGAAACAGAGTCTAAGACGGCTTGATATTCTTGCTGAAATAGCTGCTTTATTTCAGCCTCATTGACATCCATTAACTCACTAACAATAGGCATTTCCTATTCATTTATACATGTTTTTCTCTCATGTTCTCTCTGTTTTTGCATCAAGGGCTCCCCTTGGCTTCCCACCCTCACACCCTCACCTTCACCATCTAAGGTAGGACTCCTCCCACTCTCTTTTGCCAAGCTGGAAGAAATAGCTTGCATTGGTTCACTCTTTTCCTCTCCTTTTTCCTGAGAGCAACTCAGGCTCTCACTCAGTTCATTCCCTTCCCTCAATCCTAATAGTGATTATACAACTACTAGATCATTTGCACTTTTAACATTTTTGGAAATTTCAAGTGGTGCAGTGATTTTCAACCGATGAGAAACATCCGTCGAAGTAGTACTTGAGAAATTCAACGGATAATTGTTGTTAAGCACATCCGTCGAGATACAATCAGTAGTCGACGGATGAACAATATTCGTAGAAATAGTATAAGTGAATGAGTTTGGAGTTGAAATTATTGTAGAATCTGTGGTGATTGATTTTAGATTATCCACATATTTCTCAATATTTTTAAAAAAGAAATGGCAAGTGAGCCAACAAATCATCTAAAAGATGATGCCCACTTTCTTGAAATTTTGGCTCCTCCAAGAGATTTAAGGATGGAGAATCAGGAAATGATGTGTGAATCATGTCCACATCCAAAGAGTTAGTGGGTGAGTTTTTTGTGTGATGTGCTTTTATTGTTATAGATTTTGGTTATGACTCCACATTTATTGGAGCCACGTCAATATGAATTTGAGAAGGTGCTATAACTGAGTCTTTGACTGCAGTTTACACAGTGTGTATCCCCAGTGTGTTTAGATTTCTTCTTTCTTGTGTAAGTTTGAGGTTAGTCTGTGTCCCTAACCTTTTTAGCATGTGCTCTTGGATGAGAGTTTTGTTCAATAGTCACTTCCTTTTGGGAGGATGCAACTAGTAATGAACTTGATTCCTTATTAAGCATTACAGTCTGTTGGGAGACTGCAATGTGGCTGGTTTATGGTTTACTTACCTCACTCTCCTTATCCTGAGGGTTTCTTTGATTTTCACCCTGTCCTTCACCTAGCTCACCACCATGCACACTCCCTCTTGGTGTTCGGTAGATTTTAAAACTAGTTTCTTTTGAGAGAAACTAGAGTGGGTTTTCTTTGACTTGAATTTAGAAATTATTGATTTTATGGCTTGGGTATGCAACTGTTTGGTCACTGTCACGGATGCCATGGCCACAGTTGTTTGCAAAGAAATTTGTGGTTGGGTGGAAATTGGAGCAGAAGAAATTACCTAACTTACCTGTTGTGCCTCCATAATTGGCAAATAGATGGGGGAACCTCACTGTGGTGATTTACCCTGTATAAATCAGCAATAACTCTCTTTTCTTGAACCCAACAATAAAGCTTGTTGGTTGGGTTCTCAATGACAAGATCTTCAGAAACAAAATTAGATAGCAACATAAAGAATCTAACATAATATATGTTCTCAGACATTTTTTTAATGTCTCCTAGTTTGTACCCTAGCTCATACATTAAAGAATTACTGAAATTAAAGTACTTATCACTCATAAGCATGTAAAGCATGTTAATAATAGAATAGCTAATAGCATCAAAATTACTAATCTTGCCATAAAATGCCTTAATAAAAGAATTACAGACAAAGCTCCACTCCTTTTTAAGGCCCATTCTCCTAACCTCACCTAACTTGGAGGGATTAAGAAAATAACCCATAGAAGTAAGCATATTGCTCACATATGTGTCTGTGTATGGAACAAGAGTGTTATTTGTTTAAAGCATGCTTGTAGTGTATCATAGTTGATGCAGTGGTCCTTACCTTTGAGAGATTAGGTAATGGTCTTATCTTTTGAATTGAACACGGTTATTGTACAAATCTCCTCAACAACTTCACAATAGATGACCAGAGATTCAAGCATAACATAATTCAGTTTGCAGCCTCGAATGAAGTCCATCATTTTATGGTAATCCCCAGAAGCATCAATCTCCTTGTTCACAAATGCTACAAATTTGTTCTTCTCATATACAAACCCAGTTTGAGACATGATTTTGGCTACTGGTGTCATTGTTGTGATTGAAAGTAGTTGCATTAAGAGGGTTTTTGCTTTGAACACAAAGTGAGTTAGTAGAAATTTCTTCAGAAAGATAAAATTAAAAATAAAAATGAAATAGGATTTTATACTTTCTCATAAATAAATGGTTCAAAATGAAAAGTAAAATAAAGTAACCAATGAAATTTGCCCAAAATAGCCGTTTAAAAATGAATAAATTGTCAAAATTCTAAAGATTATCCATGGAGATATACTTACAGACTGTAAGTAAATTCGACGGTTGATAAATAGAATTAATGGCTATGATGAAAGCAATTCGACGAATGAAGATCAAACAGATATTCGTCGAGATAAAAAGTACCCAGAATAATATTTGATTTTTAACAGATAATTAAAATTTGACGGATATTCATTTTCGACGGATGATGAACATCTGTCGAGATGTAAATATTGACTTAGCCAAAATTTCATCTTTGACAAGAAAAATTAAATTTGATGCTGATTGCATTTCAATTGCTTAGAAATAAAAAAAATTAGAAATAATTAAGCATACATAACTCACTTACCAACCTAGTAAAAGTGGATTCATCAAGTGGCTTGGTAAAGATGTCTGCAAGTTGCTTCTCACTTGGAATAAAATGAAGTGCCACAGTACCATTCATGACATGCTCTCGAATGAAATGGTACTTGATGTCTATGTGCTTGGTCCTTGAATGTTGTACTGGATTTTCAGTAATGGTAATTACGCTGGTGTTATCATAGAAAATTGGAATCTTATCCACTAGTAGACCATAGTCCAATAGTTGGTTTTTCATCCATAAAATGTGTGCACAACATCTACCAGTAGCAATATATTCAGCCTCAATTGTAGAAGTAGAGAGTAAATTTTTCTTTTTACTGAACCAGGATACTAGCTTGTTTCCTAGAAATTGACAGGTTCATGTTGTACTTTTTTTATCAATTCTACAACCTGCATAATCTACATCTGAATAACCAATTAGATCAAAACCAGAATCTCTATGATACCAAATGCCAAGTTTTGGTGTTTCTTTGAGAAATCTGAAAATTCTCTTTATAGCTACTAAGTGAGATTTTATAGGATCAGCTTGAAATATAGCACAAAGACAAGTAGCAAACATTATATCTGGCCTAGTGGCTGTTAAATATAAAATTGATCCAACCATGCCTCTTTAACTTTAAAATATCCACATACTTTTCAGTAGTATTTAATTCAAGTTTAGTGGCAGTGGTCATGGGAGTTTTTGCAGATATGCAATCCATAAAGTCAAACTTCTTTAAAAGATCATAAATATATTTGGTTTGACTGATAAAAATTCCATCACTAACTTGCTTAACTTGTAAACTAAGAAAGTAAGTTAGTTCTCCCATCATGCTCATTTCATATTTACTTTGCATTAATTTTGCATACATTTTGCAAAGTTTCTCATCTGTAGAGCCAAATATAATCTCATATACATAAGTATAAACAAGTATACTAGAGCCACTAACATTTCTAAAGAATAAAGTTTTATCAACAGTACCTCCTGTGAAATAATTTTCTAAGAGAAACTTGGTCAAAGTGTCATACCAGGCTCTAGGTGCTTGTTTCAATCCATAAAATGCTTTCAAAAGATAGTAGACATATTCTGAAAAGTTGGGGTCTTCAAAACCAGGAGGTTGACTGACATAGACTTCCTCCTCCAAATCTTCATTCAGAAAGGCATGTTTGACATCCATTTCATAGAATTTGAAATTGGCATGGGCTGCATAGGCTAGAAAGATTTTGATTGCTTCAAGTCTTGCAACAGGAGCAAATGTTTCATCAAAATCTATTCCTTTTTGTTGACAATAGCCATTAGAAACTAATCTATATGTGTTCCTTATTACTATGCCATTTTCATCCATCTTGTTCCCGAATACCCCATCTGATGTCAATAGGATTTTTGCCTTTAGTTTTGGGTACAAGCTTCCAAACTTTATTCCTTTCAAATTGGTTTATCTCTTCCTGCATAGCTAAAACCCAATCAGGATCCAACAAAGCTTCTTCTACCTTTTAGGCTCTTCCTGAGACATGAAGCTGTTGTATAGACATTTTTCTTGAGTTTCTTTCCTAGATTGCACTCTTGAAGATGCATCACCAATAATTAATTCAAATGGGTGATCTCTAGTCCATTTTATTTATTGTGGTAGATTAGCTCCAGATGAAGAGGCCTCATAAATGTCTTGATGTGTGACTGAGTTTTGATTAGAAGAAACTCCCCCTGAGTTTGTGGATCTTTGACTTGAAGTAGGGGTCCTTTCTGAGTGTGATCTGTATTGACTTTAAACTCCTATTGATGGCTCAATGGATGTTGATCTTTGCCTCTCGACGAATGATGCAGATTGTCTCTCGACGGATGATGCACTTTGTCTCTCGACGGATGTTGAATTATGTGCTTCATTTATTGTAGATTTTTCTGCATTATGCTTAGATATTATTTCTTGATCACTTTCATCATCACTGTCATCATAAATTATCTCAACATTGTCGAATTTGAGGCTATCATGGAAACCTTCATCTTGCAGCCCTGCAATCTTCTTATCATCAAACACAAAGTGTATAGATTCCATAACAATATTGGTTCTAAGATTGTAGACTCTTTAGAATATAAGATTTTCAGCCAAAGACATGAAGAAAGTTTAATGTTGGTTTACTATTTTTGAAAAATTGATAGGGAGTCATGCATTTTGCTTGATTGACCAAGGAAATGTTTTGAGAGTAGGATGCAGTATTTACAGCTTCTGCCCAAAAATATATAGGTAACTTCGATTTTTCCAAAATTTTCCTTACAACTTCAATAAGAGATCTATTCTTTCTTTCCACCACTCCATTTTGTTGTGGAGTTCCTGCTGCTGAAAACTCATGCATGATCCCATTCTCTTCACAAAACAATCTCATCACAGAATTCTTGAACTCAGTTTCATTGTCACTCCTGATTCTTCTAAATTTGAGATCAGGATGATTATTGACTTGCCTTATGTGATTGATGATGATTTCACTAGCTTCATCTTTAGATTTGAGAAAATATTTCCAAGAGAACTTTGAGAAAGCATCCACAATTACTAGGCAATATCTTTTCTTTGAGATGGACAACACATTGACTGTTCCAAATAAATCCATGTGCAGTAATTGTAAGGGTTCTTATATTGTTAACTCAAGCTTCCTTTTGAATGATTCCTTGATTTGATTTCCATTTTGGCAGGCATCACACAATCCATCCTTTGAGAATTCCATTTGAGGAATGCCTCTTACCAAATCTTTCCTGACTAGTTCATTCATAGTCTTGAAGTTAAGATGGTACAGCTTCTTGTGCCATAACCAACTTTCATATTATTGTGCATATGTTGTGTACTTGATGATTTCATAAACAAAATATCTAAGTGGATTTTACTTAGTGAAATAATGTAGCACTCGACGGATAAGAATTATAGTCCCGACGGATAACTCATTATAGTCCCGACGGATGTTAACTTATTATCCATCGAGTGAGTAGCTTATGTAATACTAAGTCTGTAGCACAGTTCTGTATACATCTTTGTATAAATTCAGTAGTAGCCTATAAGTCATGTTGACTTTAACTAGATATGCAGAATAGGTTGATTAATTGTATATAAATGATGTCTTATAATTCTGCATAAGTGAAATGAAGTCAAGTGCCAAAATAGCTACCGATGGATGATTAACAAAGCCATCGACGGATGATCAAATGACTATCAACGGATGTTTAGCATAGCAGTCGACGAATGATCAATGAAGTCATCAACGGATGTTCAGAAAGTCGACGAATGATCATATATCCAACAGATGTTCATAAAATCCAACGGATGATTATATAAAGAATTCAAACAGCAGTTGAACAGTGAAAGCTAAGCACAGCCATCGAGATGTATACAAATCTACTGTGGAAGCTCATTAACTGGGTAATAGAGGACGAAAAGCAGCAAAGCTTAAGACTGATAGTTTTTATATTTATTCAGTCATTTTGACTTTGTAATTTTGGTAATATATAAACCAAGAACGTAGCAAATAGAATGGGGTTGAGAAACACAAAAATAGAGAAATCTTTGTAAGCAAAATCCTTAGCATTTCCCTGTATTCTCAACAGTTCAATTTGTAAGCAGCTGTGAGCATTCTTGCACACAGAGTCCTCTCGATATATAATATATATCTCTGGTGGAATTGTTTAAATCCACCAGAAAGTTTTTAAAGACTCTTGTTTTTAATTAATTATTTTTTGATTCAATTAAGTTTCTATTCCGCATTGTGCTATTATATCTATATTCGAGTTCAACATTTTTTTTCGAGAAAAAGGTTCAAGAATTCCATTCAACCCCCCTTCTGTAATTATTGCTATATTGTTAAGGGACTAACAATTGGTATCAGAGCAAGCTCTTTATCTACAAAGAGTTTAAAGATCAAAATAATTCAGCAAGATGAACAAGAAAGACGTTGGAGTCAAGATTCCTTTTCTAGATAAAGATAATTACCATCATTGGAAGGTAAAGATGCATCTTCATATTCTTTTTCAAGATGAGGCCTATGTGGACTGCATAAAAAAGGTCCTCATGTTCCAATGAGAGCTGTAACAGGAAACGAGCCATCTGTTCCCAAACCAAGGCATGAATGGTCTGATCCTGACATTGAACAAGTCAGGAAGGATAAAAAGGCCATGAATATTCTATTCAATGGAGTTGATGCAGACATGTTTGACAACATTATAAACTGCAAAACTGCAAAACTGCCAAGGAAGTCTGGGATACTATACAGATAATCTGTGATGGCACTGAGCAAGTTAGAGAAAATAAAATGCAGCTCTTGATTCAGCAATATGAGCATTTTCACAATGAGGAAAGTGAGTCACTCACTGACATTTTTAGTAGATTTCAAAAACTACTAAATGCTCTTAAGTTGCATGGAAGAGTCTATCAGACTAAAGACTCCAATCTGAAATTTCTCAGATCTCTTCCAAAGGAATGGAAACCAATGATAGTCTCATTGAGAAACTCACAGGATTATAAGGAGTTTACTTTGGAGAGACTGTATGGCATCCTGAAGACCTATTAGCTTGAGATAGAGCAGGATGAAAGGATGGAGAGAGGAAAGAAGAAAGGAGGATCCATTACACTAGTTGCTGATTTGGAAAAGGAGAAGGAAGTGAAGATGGAAGCTGTAGAATCAACTTCAAAGGTCTGTGAGAATAAGGGCAAGGGGCTTGCAGCAGAAAGTGAAGATTCATTGAGCCAAGATGACATGGAGGACATTAATGAGCACCTAGAATTTCTTTCCAGGAGATTTTCCAAGCTGAAGTTCAAAAAGAACTTTGGAGCAGCCAAGCCAAATAGAAACATGGTGGATAAGTCAAAATTCAAATGTTTCAAATGTGGCTTGGCAAGGCATTTTGCAAATGAGTGTAGAAAGTCAGATTCCAGTAAGAAAAGGTTTGAGTCTGTAGATTATAAGCAAAAATACTTTGATCTACTCAAACAAAAGGAAAGGGCTTTTATTACACAAGAGAATGACTGGGCAGCAGATGGTTTGGATGAAGATGAGGATGTTATCTATGTCAATCTAGCCCTAATGGCCAAGTCTGATGAAAGAGAGACCAGTTCCTCAAGCAATCAGGTAATTACTACAAACCTTGCACATTTATCTAAAGCTGAGTGTAATGATGCCATAAATGACATGTCTACAAAATTATATCATTTGTGTGTTACACTTAAGTCTCTTACTAAAGAAAATGCTAAAATCAAAGAAAACAACTTGTTTTTAAGTGAGAGGAATAATGTGCTTGAGTCTCAGTTTATTGATTTTGATAAATTAAGAATTGAGCGTAAGATTGCTAAGGAGGAATTAACTGAGTCCTTGAAAAAGGAAGAGATTTTAAAGAAGCAGCTCGAGCGTGAACAAGAGGTGATTAAAGCATGGAAAACATCCAGGGATGTCCATGCTCAAATCACCAAAGTTCAAGGAATTGAGTCTTTTTATGATGAAGCCTGGAAAAAGAATAAAGAGAAACTAGAACCCAATTTGGTAGATGGTTTGCTGACAGATGTAGACTCGACGGATGATGAGGACTATCCGACGGATAACAAAAAGTGTTATCCGTCGAAAGATGAAAATCCTCATCCGTCGGCTGTGAGCAAGCCCATTAGAAAAGCCAAACTAATCAAGCTGAATGAGAAGTATGGGTCTGTTTCCAAGAACTTTGTTTCAGGAGAGTCAAGCCAAGTTAAGAAAGGAAGAAAGGCTAATGTTGGTCACATGACTGTCAAACAGTTGAGTGACAGACTTGAAACAATTGAGGTAAAAACCGAGACTAAAAGGAAAAACAATAGGAATGGTAAAGTAGGGATTAGCAAACATAATAACTACACACCTGATAAATATGCTCCTAAAAAAATCTGTGTCAAGTGTGGTAGTGTAAATCATCTGTCTGTTAATTGCAAATCTGCCATGCCTACTCCCATGTCTGTTCAGTCTCAATTTTCTAACATAAATGACATGCCTCCTATGCCTGTTAATGCTATGCCTACACAGAATATGAATGCACGGTTTGCTAATATGCCATTTGCACCTAATCCATATTATGCTGCATACAGTATGCCTCAAATGCCATTTAGCATGCCTTACTGGAATAACATGTTTACACCAAGCATGCCATTTCCTGTTAGCCATAATATGCATGATAATTCTGTTGCATTAAATGGTTTCAAAGGCCCAACCCAAATGACTAAGGAAGAATCTGAAATTTCTAAGTCAAATGAGTTAAGACCTAAGAAACAGAAGAAGAAAGCTAACAAGGCAGGACCCAAGGAAACTTGGGTACCAAAATCAACTTGATTTGATTTTGATGTGTGCAGGGAAACAGAAGGAATCTTTGGTACTTGGATAGTGGTTGTTCAAGACACATGACTGGTGATTCTACCCTGCTCACAGAGTTTAAGAAGAGAGATGGCCCAAGTATTACTTTTGGAGATGACAGCAAGGGTTATACTGTGGGATATGGCTTGATTTCAAAGGACAATGTCATCATAGAGGAGGTTGCCCTAGTGGATGGTCTTAAACACAATCTGTTGAGTATCAGCCAGCTTTGTGACAAAGGCAATTCAGTAACCTTTAATAAAGAAGCCTGTGTTGTGACTAATAATCAAAGAAACAAAGTGGTTCTCACTGGTGTGAGAAGAGGAAATGTGTACCTAGCTGATTTCAACTCAACTAAAGCTGAATCTGTAACTTGTCTTCTCAGTAAAGCAAGTCAAGATGAAAGTTGGCTATGGCACAAGAAGCTATCCCATTTAAACTTCAAGACCATGAATGAGCTGGTAAAGAAGGAACTAGTAAGAGGCATTCCTCTAGTGGAGTTTACAAAGGATGGACTATGTGAAAGGCATATGTCATAGCCTACTCGTTTATTCGAGTATTTAACTCAACTCAAATAAGAATGTAATAAGTAAATAGTGGATCAATCATCAGAGAGATCTCACAAAGTAACATCTGTCAAAGAATAAAGAAACATTGTTCATCTGCAGACTTGAAGATTCACTGGAAGAAGTTCAAGAATTTGATCATGCCTCAGTGATATAAATCAAGATCATGGATTTAATCAAGTGACAGAGATCTCGTCAGGGTATCATTTATTACAAGGATTCAATCAGAATATCAAAGTCAAGACATGAAGAAACGTCACCAAAGTTAGTCACTCATGAACCATACAGTACATCGAGTGTCAGCATTGAAGTGGCGGAATTGATTCATAAGTCTCAGTGACTTTCAGAAGATTGTCAGAAGAATGGATGCTGCTCAGGGTTAGTATTAATTCTCTATTAATTAATTAAGTCATATAATTTAATTAAGAAAATAAATTATATCTGCAAAGATTAATTTATTGATTAATTGAATTAAATTGATTAATTAATTTAGAATTAATATTAAGGATTTACAAGATTTTAATTGGTTTAAAATCTGCTTAAATTCAGCAAGACAATTCATTTGAATCAGTATGACAATCGGTATGACAATTGATAGTCATACCGAAAGTCATGCCAATACATTTAATTGTCTTATTAGAATTTCTGTTTAGATTAAAATCTGTTATTAATTCAGCAAGACAATTTATTTGAACTAATATGACAATCGGTATGACAATCAATAGTCATACCGAAAGTCTTGCTAGCTCATTTTAATTGTCTTGCTAGTTGTAAATTTTGTCATACCGAAAGTCTTGCTGGCCAAAAAGATTGTCATGCCAGTACATGTTTACATTCGGCTGTGTTGTTTAAAAGAAGCAGAAGACCAGTTAAAAGAATATCAATCAAAAACAGAACATACTCAAGAACAAAAAGAAAAAGGAGCAGAAAAATATTACATCTCATCTGCAACTTCAAGATCAATTTCTAGATTGTAAAGTTAAATCCAATCAACTAGAAATACTTATCTTGTTCTTGTGTATCAATCTAGCGGATTAAAATCCCTAGAACTTAATCTCAAATCGCATTTAGCATTTGATCTTTTAATTACAAAAATAGAAAAAGTTCATGTCGAATTTATTCTAGATTTGTAATAATTGATTTGAGATTAATTCCTTGTAACCGATACCGTAGTTGTAACACCTTTCAAGTTTAATAAAAGTTTTATTTAACTTGAATTTTGTTTCACAATTTTATTCCGCATTTTATTCGACTAAACGGTATTGTTTGCATTCAACCCCCCCCCCCATCTACAAACAAATTGGGACCTAACAATTGGTATCAGAGCCTTCTGATTAACGTACAAATCTAGATCCTAGACTTTTGTGTTTCTTTCACTTCTTGAATTTTTTATTCACTCAAAAAATTCATAATGACTACACAAAAAGTTGGAACCGTTAAAATTCCACTTTTCGATAAAGAAAATTATGTTATGTGGAAGAAGAAGATGCTACTGTTTTTACAGGTTGCTAATCCCAAATATTTGCAAGTGTTGAAGAAGGGTCCGAAAATTCCTATGGTTATGGAACCAGAGGTAATAGAAAATGATGTGGTGATCACCAAAGCGAGAACTTATGTGAAGGATCCTGAGGACTTCTCTCCTGCTGAAATAGAAGAAGCTTCCCTGGATGCTAGCCTTCAATTAATCTTAGTAGATTCCCTTAATCCCCTGATGAATAGACATGTGATGAATTGTAAAGATTCCAAACATATCTGGGAAACTATTGAGATTATTAATGAAGGCACAGAGGAAGTTAGGGAGAACAAACTAGAAATCCTAACCTCTGAGTATGAATACTTTAAATCTAATCCAGGAGAAGGAATCACTGAAGTGTTTGAGAGGTACAATGCATTGATCAACAACCTGAACATTAATGGTAAATACTATTCCATCAGGGAGGTCAACAAAAAGTTCCTTTTAACACTGCCAACTCATCTCGAACATAGAATCACTGCCATAAGAGAAGCAAGAGATCTGAGTGAGATTTCTTTGGAAAGGCTCTATGGTGTGTTAAAGACTTATGAGTTGGAGCAGATTCAGCAGAAGGAAGTTTACGGGAAAGGAAGAGTGGTCAGCACGTCTACTGCTCTAGTAGCTGATGAACAACAACAACAACCACAATATCAACATCAATCTCAACAGTCAGAAAGAATGGTACAGTCTTCCAAGGTTGAAGATAATGTGATAGTAGCAGAATTTGATTCTCCTACTACAAATCAATCAGGAGATGATTATTATTCTTTGGAAGAACTGGAGCAATTGGAGGATGAGTCAATGGCCCTGATTGTCAAGAGATTCTCAAATGTCAGATTCAAAAGGAATCCCAAGTTCAAGTACAAGTCCAACTACAGCAGATTCCAGAAAGGTGGATCTTCATCCTCTAACACCAGCAGTGGTGGGTATAAAACAGGGATGGTTGATCGAAGCACCATTCGATACTTCAACTGTAATGAGTTGGGACACTTTGCCACAGAATGCAGGAAGCCAAAACAAGCTAGGAAGAACTCTTACGATTCTAATCAAAAGAGTAAATCTGAAAGGGCGTACCTGGAAAAGGGAAGAAGCTGGGATGATACTGACAGTGAAGATGAAGAAGTTGGGAATCTTGCTCTCATGGCTAGTAATGCAAGCACCTCATCGTCAAGAAAAGAGGGCATTAACCAGGTACAACCGGTAGTGTGGATTCTTGACAGCGGATCGTCAAGACATATGACCGGAGATAGAGCCCTGCTATCAAATGTGGTTGAGAAAGCTGGCCCAGTGGTTACCTTTGGAGATAACAGCAAAGGTTTAACGGAGGGATATGGCTGTTTGCAAGCTGGAAATGTTATCATTGAAAATGTATATGTTGTGCAAGGACTTGAACACAATCTGCTTAGCATTAGTCAGTTCTGTGACAACGGCTACAATGTTTTATTCGACAAGCTGAAGTGTCAGATTCTGCACAAGAAAAGTGAAAAACCCTCCTTAATGGGAATCCGGAAAGGAAATCTGTTCGTAGCTGACATGAACTCTTGAAGCAATCTTGAAGTCAATTGTTTCTATGCAAATGCATCGTCAGATGAGAGTTGGCTATGGCACAAGAGACTTTCCCATCTCAATTTCAAAACAATGAATTCTCTTGTCAAAAGAGAATTGGTAAGAGGTCTGCCTCAGCTGGAATTCTCTCCAAAAGGACTATGTGAGGCTTGCCAGAAAGGAAAGTCAAAGAAAGCAAGTCACAAAGGCACTGACACATCTTCCATAACTGGTGTTCTGCAATTATTGCACATGGATTTATTTGGTCCAGTTAATATCCTTTCTATGTCAAAGAAGTGTTACTGTCTTGTGATAGTTGATGACTATTCCAAGTATACGTGGGTTTTATTTCTTCACTCTAAGGATGAAACACCACAAGTTGTGATTGATCATATCAAGATGATTGAGTTAGATTCTAACGTCCCTGTTAGAGCAATAAGGTCAGATAATGGGACAGAATACAAGAATGCACTTCTCAATGGATTCTGTACAGACAAAGGGATTACCAGACAATTTTCAGCTCCTAGAACCCCTCAGCAAAATGGAGTGGTAGAAAGGAAGAATCGTACATTGATTGAAGCTGCAAGAACAATGTTAAGTGAATCAGGTCTTCCAATGTACTTTTGGGCTGAAGCTGTCAATACTGCATGTTATACTCAGAATCGAACTCTAATCAATAAAGACTTCATGAAAACTCCGTATGAGATTTTGAATGAACAGAAACCTTCTATCAAATACTTTCATGTATTTGGGGCCAGATGCTTCGTGCTCAAGGATGGAGATGATCGTCGTGGTAAGTTCGAGGCAAAGGCATATGAGGCTATTTTTGTTGGATATGGAAGAAGATCATATAGAGTGTATATCATTGATCAACACAAAGTAACTGAAAGTGTCAATGTTACATTTGATGACACTAAACTCCCTAGTATCCAAACTGAAGATCCTTCTGAGAAACTGAAGTTTGATGATACGTCAGATTCAGAATCAGAACATGGTCAAGAACCTGAGGTTGTTGCTGGTGAAGAACCTGTTAATCCTGATGATACTCAAGGTAATAGTGATGGAAACTTTGGCAACAATGAAGATACCACTGCTACTGACGGAGAATCTTCAAGTCAACATGGCAACAACTCAGGGGGAGATGCTGAAGGATCATCTAGTAGGACACAACATCACAATGAATTTCAAGGCGAATCATCAAGATCAAATCTTCCAAGACAGACTGTCTGGAATAAAGCTCACCCTTTTGAGTTGATTATTGGTGATCCAGATGTTGGAGTCAGAACTAGACGTGCTACTCAAAATGAGTGTCTGTTCTCAGGATTTCTTTCTGAGATGGAACCTAAGAAAATTGAAGAAGCACTGACTGATCCAGATTGGGTGATTGCTATGCAAGATGAACTCAATCAGTTTGAAAGTCAACAAGTCTGGAAACTAGTACCTAGGCCTGTACACAAGAAAGCTGTTGGTACTAGGTGGGTATTCAGGAATAAACTAGATGAAGATGGTGTGGTTACAAGAAACAAGGCAAGACTGGTAGCTAAAGGGTATTCTCAAGCTGAAGGCATTGATTATGATGAAACCTATGCTCCAGTGGCTAGACTTGAGGCCATCAGGATATTTCTGGCATTCGCAGCATTTTCAAACTTTAAAGTTTATCAAATGGATGTCAAGAGCGCCTTTCTGAAAGGAAAGCTGGATGAAGAGGTATATGTAGAGCAACCTCCTGGTTTTGAAGATCCAGATCATTTGGATTTTGTCTTCTTTCTTTTCAAGGCTATCTATGGGCTAAAACAGTCTCCAAGAAAATGGTATGACACTCTCTCTGAATTTCTTATTGAAAATAGCTTTATTAGAGGTGTCATAGACAAAACTCTCTTTTCTAAAACACATAAGAAGGATACTATATTAGTCCAAGTCTATGTGGATGATATAATATTTGGGTCTACTAATGATAATCTCTGTAAGAGATTTGCTAAGTTAATGCACAGCAAGTTTGAAATGAGCATGATGGGAGAGCTGAAGTTCTTTCTTGGATTACAAGTAAATCAAAGGTTAGATGGAACATTTATTTGTCAATCCAAGTATCTCAAGGAACTCCTCAAAAAGTACAATCTAGAGGATTCTGCATCAGCAAGGACTCCATCAACTACAGCTGTCAAGCTTGGACCATGTGAAAACTCCATTAAGGTAGATGTCACAAGCTACAGAGGTATGATTGGCTCGTTACTCTATCTTACTGCAAGTAGACCAGATATTATGTATGCTACATGTTTATGTGCAAGGTTCCAAGCGGATCCTAGAGATATTCATCTCGTTGTTGTTAAACGAATCTTAAGATATCTTAAGGGAACACCAAATCTAGGTATTTGGTAACCTAAAGAATCTGGTTTTAACCTTGTCGGATATACAGATTCAGATTATGCAGGAAGTGTTGTTGATAGGAAAAGCACCTCAGGAAGTTGTCAATTCCTAGGAAGCAGGCTAGTCTCATGGTACAGCAAGAAACAGCAAACAGTTTCCAACTCAACGGTCGAGGCTGAATATATTGCTGCTGGAAGCTGCTGTGCTCAGATCTTGTGGATTAGGAACCAACTACGAGACTATGGCTCTGTATTGAACAAGATTCCTATTTTATGTGACAACACAAGTGCAATAGCCATCACCAACAACCCTATGCAGCACTCGAGGACAAAGCACATTGACATCAGGTATCATTTTATTAGAGAGCACGTCATGAATGGTACTGTTGAACTATTTTTTGTTCCAACAGAAGAACAAATAGCAGATATTTTCACTAAACCACTTGACGAATCCACATTTACCAGATTAGTTGGTAAATTGGGCATGTTGAATAGTTTTAGTGATTAATTTAGTTAAAATCTGGGATCTGTTCTTGAATGAATTTACAAATGAATTTTTCATAAATGAAAAATTCATTTGCAAATTTATTTTATCATTTTATCATATTTCTTGCTTATTTCTATGTAATATATATTATCTTATCTATTTTTATTTTCCCTTCTTGTTAATTTAAAATATCTCAGAATATTTTATTTTCTCTAAAAATATTTTTCTATGAATTTTATTTGCTAAAATTCAATAGAAATCTATTTTTGGAATAAAAATAATAAATTCTGATATATTGTTTTTGTTTCTGTAAATATTATAGGTCTGTATTTCAGTTTTGCTATTTTGTTATATAATTTTTGTACATATTTGAGTGTCTTTCTACTGAAATGACAATCGGCAAGACAACTGAAATTGTCTTGCTGAAAATCATTTCAGTACTTATATATATATATACTTATTTTCATATTAATTCTGTGTTAAATCCTTTTATTTCCAGAATGACAATCGGCAAGATAATTGAAATTGTCTTGCTGAAAGTCATTTGCGAATATAATTGTCATTTCAGTGTTTTTCAGTATAGTTTTATACTGGCAAGACAATCGGTATGACTATTGATTGTCTTGCCAGTTATAAACATTATATATATATATTTTATTTTATTTTATACTGGTATGACAATCGGTATGACTATCAGATTGTCATACCAGTTATATATTATCATTTGTTTTATTCTTATTCTTTTCGGTTATTTTCTTTCTTTTGCCTGGTATGACAATCGGTATGACAATCCAGGATTGTCATACCAGCTGTTATATAAAGGCGTTTGTTTTTTTTTACCATCACAACAGTTTTCTTTTCTTTAAAAAAAATTCGAACAGTTTCCTCATTCTCTCTCTTCTCTCTCTTCGATCAAAAACATCTTCAAATCTGTTTTGATTCTCCTTTGCTCGAGTTTTTACTCAGCTTACTAATTCATCACTTTGTGGTATATACATACAAGTATATACATACAAAGGTGCTGTTGAATTTTTGTTAAATCTATATTTTATTTCGATTTGTGTTTGTTGATTTTGAGCATTTTTATTTCTTATTTTAATTTCTAATTTGTGTCGTTTGGTCTTTCAAAACTGTGTTTGTGAGTTAGGAATTTTAAAGAGATACATTTCTGTCTAAATTTTTCGATTATAATTAATTTAATTCGAATTATTAAATAAATTTAATTAATTCGAATTTTCTTAATATTATTCTTAAAATTCTGAAAGCGTGTGTCTTATTATTATTTTAAATGGCTCTCAATTTCCAAATTGTCGCGCATAATCAGGTTGGTTATTTTAATCCGGAAAAATGTGATGTTGAAAAATTTAAGCCATGGATTAGATTTTTAAATGACCATTCGATTGTTAGCTCTGCTATTAAATCAAATGTGATTTTAAACGTCGATCTACTTAGACTGATTTGCACAACCTCTACTGTGGCCGATGATTCAAAATCTTTTTCATTCACCGTCGCAAACACACAGTATGTAGTTGATGAAACAGTCGTCAATCGAGCGTTAAATTTTCCACTAGACAATTTCTGTAATTTACCCTCTGAAAATGATATCACAAATTTTTTCAATGCTATTCACTATCAGGGGGTGATCAATTTAACCAAACTCTCTAAATCAAATTTGGTGTCTGAATGGGATATTTTCTTCGATACACTTTCCAAAGTGTTTGCCAACTGCACAAAATCCAATTTTCATAACATCACTTCCACTCTGCAGTATATTGGTCTTGCGGTTGTTTTCAATCAAAGGATCAATTTTGGCAAACTACTTTTTCCCATTCTCTTGAGACGTCTAACTTCTGCTTTACGTGATCATTCTACAAATCGTAGGGTATCATGTTACTATGCTCGTTTTCTCATGCTTATAGCAGATCATCTTCTCTCACCTGAACACAAAGCCCTTTTTGCTAACTCTGCAGTAACCGAACCCCCTCCAGTTAGCAAAAAGATTTACACTCGCCAAGACACAACCTTCAAATTTATGCAAGTTCCAGTACTTGTATCTGCTTTCATGGCCACTTATATTCCTTTACCTATTTTCAATCTTCCCGGCCATGAACAGCAACCTCAACCTCCAGTGGTTCAAGCCACCCAGGCTCTTCCATTACAGGTAGTAATTCCTCACTCTCACTCTCTTCCTTCTTCTGTTGAAAGACCCCCAGTGGTTGATAGGGCTGACCATGAAGTTGTAGAACCACAGCTTCAATCCCAGGTCATAGAGCCAAACACAGAGTCACATTCTATCTCAACCTCTCCCCCACTGTCTAAAATGTTACCCAGGAGATTACTAGGAAGTAGTACATTGTTAAATATGAGTGAACCCTCAGCTCTGCCTCCTCCTAAGAAAAGAAGAACATATTCTGAGGCATCTGAAAGCCCATCCTTGTCCTCCCAACAGGACATGGACTTTGAAATGGCCAATGAACAGTTTCTAGAGGCATTCTCTCAACAGGATGCATCTATTAAAATTCGCCATAGGGCCATGGCATCTTGTACTGAGTCAAGCACAATTCCATTACTCACAATGGAACCATACACTTCCCCAGATCATACTCAGGACACACAGCGAGGAGTGCACGTAGAGTCGGTTACAGTGCCTGCCATAGTTACGGCAGAAGAGCAGTCACATGCTTCAGAGGGAAAATCTGACTCTCCGCCATCTTTAATAGAGTCATTTTCTCCCCTCCCAGATCCAACACCTCTGGCTCCCTTATGGGATTCTCCACTCACAGATTTATCTGGAGAAAGTGGAGGGCAACTCGGTCAATCTATCCCTGAAGCAATTCAGACATCTATTCCAAAAGATTTGATAGGTTTGACTGAGGATCGGGACTCGCGAATTCCCATTGCACCACCACTGACCTCTCTTAAAGAGGCTAGGGTGATTTTTAATGCAGGTACAGAAGAACAGCAACAGGAAGACTCCTCACGAGCAATTATATTGAGAGAAACACATGCACGTGAGGTGAGTGAACCAAACACGAGTGAAATTCAGGTGAGAGCACACACAGACACTGATACTGTAAACCTGTTAGCTCAGATTGCTGCCCTAAAAGAAGAACTTGCTAAAAGCCAAGCTGAAGCTCAAGCATTCAAAGCACAAGTGGTTGAACGGTCTTCTTCTTCCACCTCTGTCAACAATCAGCTTGCAATCATAAGAAATGACATCTCAGATCTAAAGACCACTGTAATACTAAAGCTCAATTCTATTCAGGACACTCCAACTCTATCAGCTGATGACATATCCAACTTCTGCTCTCTACATACAAGAATGACTTCTCTTGAAGACCTCGTTGAGATGAATCATTCACTGGACTCCTCAAGATTTCTAAAGATAGAGACGGGCATGGAACATCTCAATGAAGGGATGAAGCACCTATATTACATGATCAAGAATTCTCATTGCCCTAATGAAGAACAAAGAACTTATTTTGAAGGACCGTCTGGTGGAGGATCAGGCTCTGGAGGTGATGGAGGTTCCAAAGGAAGATCAGAAGAGGATCCCTCAACTAAGGGGGAGAAGAAAGGGAGTAGTGCCAAAGGGAAAGAAAAAGATACCTCTGCTGGAAACAAAGGAAAGGTTGATGATGTGGGAAAGAAAAAGATACCTCTGCTGGAAACAAAGGAAAGGCTGATGATGTCTACTACAGTGGAGAACAGGATGACTTTGATATTTTTGACATTCCCACTGAACCAGTTCAGGAAGATAAAGATGGGTTATTTGAAGCTGAAGAGGAAAGTGACTTTGAAGATTGGGAAGAGGAAGATACAGTGGATCCTATGTTTGAGAAAGAATTTCAGAAGGAGCAGTCAGAGATGAAAAGAAAAGAAGCTGAACTCAAGAAGGTCTCTCAGATCATTGACAGGAGGAAAGACATACAAAGAACAGAAACTCTTCAAAAGCAACGTCTTCATGACATTAAGGCTCAAGAAAGGAGAAGAGATGTCAGACTAAAGATTGGTGAAAAATGGGATGAAGCTAGGAGAGTACTCGATATGCCTCAGCTGAGCACTAACAATGATAGGCAGTTCTTACATCTTCTTGACAAGCTGGAAATCTCAAATCCTAACAATGACATGTACATGAATGCTATCAAGACTGAAGTCTCAAGGATCACAGCTGCTTTTGATAGATCCCTAAATGAGATGAGCATTTTTGTATATTGTCAGAGTGAAGGATCATTCAAGGTGTCACTTCATCTATTTGAGAATCGTTCTTTGTCAGAGATTTGGGTTCTTTTAAACAAAGTCAAAAGAAGCTCAGAATTGAATGAAGTTCTTCGAGAAAGGCTTAAAGAGTTTGCCAGCAGGGCTAGTCCTCAAGTGGTCAACAATCCTCATCAAGTGAGATTCTTTAAGTCTGATTGTCTTCAAATCTGTCAGCTAGATGTACAATCTCTTAAAGACTACTCAGCTAAGCATCTGGTCTGGATGAAACATCATTTGAGAACTGCTGGATATTCATCCATGTTGAAGACTCAAGCTGCTGACTTGATTCAAGCTTATTGTGAAAAGAATGTTAAAAGGTACAATCAACTCAAGAATAAGCTGAAGTCAGTTGGAGTTCAACCAGTCAGACCAGCAAGCTTCACTTCAGAAAAGGATCGTGTCTTTGACAAGGAATTGCTTCAAGATTTAGAAGAAGGTGAAGTCAGAAGAGAAGACAACTGAAGTCAATTAGCTCAAAACTCAATGTAATATGATTAGAGCATTATGAATCAAGATAGTCTAATGTAGTTATATGTTCAGGCTAGAGGAACATCTATCTTGTATTCACTTGTAAATTTCATTTGGAATCTGGAAAATGTTAAATATAATCCAGAACTTTTCTGCTATTTACGTTACATTACTGTTTATATCTTTTTCTTATTTGTTAGTTGAGTTATCCTCTAGGTATTTGTTGTTATTGTCTAACAAGCAAATAGGGGGAGATTGAAAGGCATATGTCATAGCCTACTCGTTTATTCGAGTATTTAACTCAACTCAAATAAGAATGTAATAAGTAAATAGTGGATCAATCATCAGAGAGATCTCACAAAGTAACATCTGTCAAAGAATAAAGAAACATTGTTCATCTGCAGACTTGAAGATTCACTGGAAGAAGTTCAAGAATTTGATCATGCCTCAGTGATATAAATCAAGATCGTGGATTTAATCAAGTGACAGAGATCTCGTCAGGGTATCATTTATTACAAGGATTCAATCAGAATATCAAAGTCAAGACATGAAGAAACGTCACCAAAGTTAGTCACTCATGAACCAGACAGTACATCGAGTGTCAGCATTGAAGTGGCGGAATTGATTCATAAGTCTCAGTGACTTTCAGAAGATTGTCAGAAGAATGGATGCTGCTCAGGGTTAGTATTAATTCTCTATTAATTAATTAAGTCATATAATTTAATTAAGAAAATAAATTATATCTGCAAAGATTAATTTATTGATTAATTAAATTAAATTGATTAATTAATTTAGAATTAATATTAAGGATTTACAAGATTTTAATTGGTTTAAAATCTGCTTAAATTCAGCAAGACAATTCATTTGAATCAGTATGACAATCGGTATGACAATTGATAGTCATACCGAAAGTCATGCCAATACATTTAATTGTCTTATTAGAATTTCTGTTTAGATTAAAATCTGTTATTAATTCAGCAAGATAATTTATTTGAACTAATATGACAATCGGTATGACAATCAATAGTCATACCGAAAGTCTTGCTAGCTCATTTTAATTGTCTTGCTAGTTGTAAATTTTGTCATACTGAAAGTCTTGCTGGCCAAAGAGATTGTCATGCCAGTACATGTTTACATTCGGCTGTGTTGTTTAAAAGAAGCAGAAGACCAGTTAAAAGAATATCAATCAAAAACAGAACATACTCAAGAACAAAAAGAAAAAGGAGCAGAAAAATATTACATCTCATCTGCAGCTTCAAGATCAATTTCTAGATTGTAAAGTTAAATCCAATCAACTAGAAATACTTATCTTGTTCTTGTGTATCAATCTAGCGGATTAAAATCCCTAGAACTTAATCTCAAATCGCATTTAGCATTTGATCTTTTAATTACAAAAATAGAAAAAGTTCATGTCGAATTTATTCTAGATTTGTAATAATTGATTTGAGATTAATTCCTTGTAACCGATACCGTAGTTGTAACACCTTTCAAGTTTAATAAAAGTTTTATTTAACTTAAATTTTGTTTCACAATTTTATTCCACATTTTATTCGACTAAACGGTATTGTTTGCATTCAACCCCCCCCCCTTCTACAAACAAATTGGGACCTAACACTATGTGATGCCTGCCAAAAGGGGAAGGAGATTAAAGCATCATTCAGGAAGAAACTTGATTCAGCAATTGAAGAGCCTTTGCAACTGCTTCACATGGATTTGTTTGAACCAGTCAATGTATTGTCAATATCAAGGAAAAGATTTTGCCTAGTAATTGTAGATGATTTCTCAAAGTTCTCTTGGACATATTTCCTAAAGTCTAAAGATGAGGCTAGTGAAATCATCATCAATCACATAAGGCAAGTTAATAATCATCCGGATTTCAAAGTTAGAAGAATCAGGAGTGACAATGGAACTGAGTTCAAGAACTATGTCATGAGAGCATTTTGTGAAGAAAATGGGATCTTGCATGAGTTTTCAGCAGCAAGGACTCCACAACAGAATGGAGTAGTGGAAAGGAAGAACAGATCACTTATTGAAGCTGCAAGGACAATGCTTGAAGAATCTAAACTTCCAACATATTTTTGGGCTGAAGCTGTAAATACTGCATGCTACACTCAGAATATTTCTCTGATTAATCAAGCAAGATGCATGACTCCCTATCAATCGTTCAAGAACAAGAAGCCAACTCTAAACTTTCTTCATGTCTTTGGCTCCAAATGCTATATCCTGAGAAATCAAACTGATCAAAATGGGAAGTTTGATGCTAAAGCAGATGAAGGAATTTTTGTTGGATATGGTGTTGGTAAAGCATATAGAGTCTACAATCTAAGAACCAACATTGTTGTGGAATCCATACATGTTGTGTTTGATGATAAAAAGATTGAAGGACTGATAGATGGAGATCACCATGAGAGCCTCAAATTTGACAATGTTGAGATGGTTAGTGATGAAAGTGATGATGAGAGTGATCAAGAAACAGTGTCTAAGGATAATGCAGGCAAATCTACCACCAATGAAGCACAAAACTCAACATCCATCGAGTTGCATAATGCCTCATCCGTCGGAAGGCAATCTGTGTTATCCGTCGGAAGACAACCTGCCTCATCCGTCGATAATCAAAATTCACCATCCGTCGGGTTATCAAAAGGAGCAGATTGCATAATGCCTCATCCGTCGGAAGGCAATCTGTGTTATCCGTCGGAAGACAACCTGCCTCATCCGTCGATAATCAAAATTCACCATCCGTCGGGTTATCAAAAGGAGCAGGAGGTCAAGACAGATCACCTACAGAAAATTCTCCCTTCTCAAATCAAAGATCCATAAACTCAGGGGGCGTTTTTAGCAATCAAAACTCAATCACACATCAAGACAATCATGAGGCCTCTTCATCTAGAGCTAATCTACCTCAGCAAAGGAAATGGACAAAAGATCAACCCTTTGAGCTTATCATTGGTGATGTGTCTTCTAGAGTTCAAATAAGAAGAGCAACTCAGGAAGAATGTCTATACAGCAGCTTTCTATTAAAGGAAGAACCAAAGAAGGTAGAAGAAGCTTTGTTAGATCCTGATTGGATTTTAGCTATGCCGGAGGAGCTAAACCAATTTGAAAGGAATAAAGTATGGAAGCTAGTACCCAAGCCTAAAGGAAAGAATCCAATAGACACGAAGTGGGTATTCAGAAACAAGATGGATGAAAATGGCATAGTAATCAGGAAAAAAGCTAGAATGGTTGCTAAGGGCTATTGTCAGCAAGAGGGAATAGATTTTGATGAAACATTTGCTCCTATTGCAAGACTTGAATCCATCAGAATCTTCCTCGCCTATACAGCCCATGCCAATTTAAAGGTCTATCAAATGGATGTCAAAAGTGCCTTTCTGAATGGAGATTTGGAAGAAGAAGTATATGTCAGTCAACCTCCTGGTTTTGAAGATCCAAAGTTTCCAGAATATGCCTATTATCTTCTGAAAGCACTTTATGGACTGAAGCAAGCACCTAGAGCCTGGTATGCCACTTTATCAAAGTTCCTTTTGGAAAATCACTTCACAAGAGGTACTGTAGATAAAACTTTATTTTTCAGAAATGTTAATGGCTCTAGCATACTTGTTCAAATTTATGTAGATGATATTATTTTTGGCTCTACAGATGAGAAACTTTGTAAAGAGTTTGCCAAATTGATGCAAAGTAAGTATGAAATGAGTATGATGGGAGAACTAACTTACTTTCTTGGTTTACAAGTTAAGCAAGTTAGTGATGGAATATTCATTAGTCAAACTAAATATATTTTTGATCTTTTAAAGAAGTTTGATCTAATGGATTGCACATCTGCAAAAACTCCCATGGCCACTGCAACTAAGCTTGAATTAAACACTACTGAAAAGTCTGTGGACAGTTCCAGTTATAGAGGCATGGTTGGCTCTCTTCTGTACTTAACAGCTAGTAGGCCAGATATAATGTTTGCTACATGTTTGTGTGCTAGATCTCAGGCTGATCCTAGAGAATCTCACTTGATAGCTATTAAGAGAATTTTCAGATATCTCAAGGGAACACCAAAACTTGGCATTAGGTACCCTAGAGATTCTGGTTTTGATCTAACTGGTTATTCAGATGCAGATTATGCAGGTTGTAGAATTGACAGAAAGAGCACAACAAGAACCTGTCAATTTCTAGGAAACAAGCTTGTGTCGTGGTTCAGTAAAAAGCAAAATTCAGTTTCTACTTCTACAACTGAAGCTGAATATATTGCTGCTTGCAGTTGCTGTGCACAGATTTTATGGATGAAAAATTAATTGCTAGACTATGGTTTGCAAGTTGAGAAGATTCCTATTTTCTGTGATAACACAAGTGCAATTGCCATCACTGAAAATCCAGTGCAACATTCAAGGACAAAGCACATAGACATCAAGTACCATTTCATAAGGGAACATGTGATGAATGGTACTGTGGAATTACATTTTGTTCCAAGTGAGAAGCAACTTGCAGATATCTTTACCAAGCCACTGGATGAATCCACCTTTTCAAGGTTGGCAAGTGAGTTAGGTATGCTTAATTACGCTTAAATTTATCTAAGTTATTTTGCAAGTTGTAATGTAGCCAGAAATTTAGTTGAATTTTAAGTCTTGGATGAGATTTTGGTTAAGTCAAAATTTACATCTCGACGGATGACCCTTATCCATCGAGTTTAGTCAACCGTCGATACCCTACTTGCTAATAAAAGTCAATTACTTTTCTGGAATACTTTATGACTGGACGGATATCAGTTTATCCTCATCCGTCGAATTGTCTAAATCTCAGCCGTTAATTCCCTGAACATTATCCATCGAGTATACTTACAGTTTGTAAGCATTACACGACGGATAATGGGTGGAATTTTTACTGTTTATTTTTAAACGGCTATTTTAGGCAATTTCTATTGGTTATTTTACTTTTCTTTATTATTTTTGTCAGTTATTTTTGAGATAGTATAAAAGCTTATTTCATTCCAATTATTTTCTTTTATCATTCTCAAATTCAACTGCTTTTATTTCATTCTCTCTCAAGCAAATATTCTCTTTCTCTTCAAGCTTTCTTTCTCTAACAATGGCACCTGTAGTAAAAATTATATCTCAAACTGGGTTCATTTATGAGAAGAACAACTTCACTGCATTGGTCAATAAGGGTATTCAGCAATCAGAGGACTATCACAAGATGATGGACTTTGTGAAGAACTGCAAGCTAAATTACACCATGGTGGAATTACCTACAATCTTCTGTGAAGTTATTGAAGAGATGTGGACCACTGCAATATACAACTCTACTGACCAGACCATCACTCTAACCATCAAAGGTAATGAATTATGTATCAATAGTGATGTGATAAAAGCATGTTTCAAAATTCCTGATAATAATGTGACTTCACCACACACTGACACTGATATTATCAATATGCTTAATTCCATGCATTATGCACTTCCTACTTCTAAACTGAGTGATATTAGAAGAATGGGTCTTAGGAAGGAGTGGAGTTTCATGTGTGATGTATTTACTAAGGTTTTCTCTGGAAAAGTCAGTAATTTTGATTCTGTAACATTTCCATGCTTAACATGCTATACATGCTAGTCACAGATAAATTTTACAATTTCAGTGACCTTGTCTTGATTGAGTTAGGTTTTAAACTAGGTGAGTTAGCTAAAAGAGGAAAGAATGTGTATTATGCTAGATTTTTCATGTTATTGGCTAACCATCTATGTCAAGAAATTGTGCTTGAGAACCTAAACAATAAACTGGCTTGTTGGGTTCAAGAGAGAAGACTCATTGCAGATTTGAACAGAGCCAACCATCACAGGGATGTGCCAATGTTCTATTTTCCTGTAATGCAGACACCTCAGGTAAGTGAAGTAAGTTCTGAAAGGAATATGTCCTAAGTCCAATCATGTATTAGGATTTAGGAATAACTTTTATGTAATCTGTTTTGATTTCATTGATATTAATAAAAGACTTGTTTTGTTTTTATTACGGGCTTTATCTTTTTAAGTGTTTAAATAAGATATACCATAGTTTAGAGTAAAGCTTTTTATGGATTATGATGAGATCATAATAGTGAGACCTAAAAGATGATAACTCTAAACTTAAATAGTTCCTGGTCATAGGATTACTAACTAGTAATTAATAATCCGCAAAGATCGGTACATACTATGCTTGCTTCATTATGAAGGATGTCTGTTCTTATAGACATTTGTGTGGTGACACTATAGCTAGTATGTAGGTGCTTATTATAGAATAAGTTCACTGAACATGACTCGCACAGCTGAACAACTGATGGAGTTCACTCACGTGTCAGCAGTTGTTCACATAGTGATAGTTGTACAAGTATCCTTAGACTTGAGGTCATCATAGTCATCTTGTGTACACTGAACTATGCTTTGGTTTAGTTCTTAGTCTCTAGGGACAATTATTAGGGCTCTACTGGGTATAGGAATTTGTACACGAAGGTAGTGTATGATCAATAAAGGATCTACCCCTTCCAGTGAAGGAAGCGAATGTTCAAGGCTGATCCACTTATGCTAGTTCAGTAATCTCTGGTCAGAGTAAATGAAATTAGAAAGGAGTTTCTAATTTGCATAGAACTAAGCATAGTAAATGGTAAGCAAGTGATTGAATTAGATAGGCTTGACACGAGATCCATGCCTTGTATTTAATCGGGACATTGTAGGGTAGAAGGAGTTTATTGTACGGTAACTATTCACTGAATAGGTTCTTGGTATTCTAAGCAGTGAATTCGTATTATCCGGATAGTCGCGATATGCTGGAAGTATCCCTCACGATGTAGAATAAATATGATTAATTAATTAATCATATTTAATAAATTAGAGAATTTATATAAATAATTATAAAATAGTTTTATTATTATTTATTTCTACTATCGGCTTAATATTGAACCTACAGGGTCACACCATAAAAAGAGAATGATTTAATGGTGGAGGAATTAATTAATAATGGCTAATAATTATTTATTTGTGAAATAAATAATTAATTGGAAAATTTAATAATTGATTAAATGAGATTTAATTGATTATAAATTAATTAAGAAAAGTTCTTAATATTATTAATTAAGGATTTAATTTTTGGAAATTAAATCAAGAGAGAGAATTATTTCTAAAGTGTTTAGAAAAAGAATTAATAATTAAAAGGTGTTTTAATTATTAATGAGAATAATAAATGGGATAATAATAATAATATTTATGGGAAAATTTTAGCTAAAAATTTAACCTATAAATATACTATTATAAACCCTATTTTTATTCTAACCCCAAAATTTTATAAAACCCAATTCTCTCCACCTCCTCCTCCTCCTTAACGTCGTTTTCTTGGTGGATACCGGTGGAGTGCTTCACGTTTGAGGAGCAGCTGCTAAGGATCTCCGATCGTTGCTCTTGGATCGCATATTAAAGGTTAGTATTCAATTCATAGGTTTTTACCACGATTTATATGCTTTTATTCGGATTTTATTTGTGTAAAAGTGTTTTACCATGCCTCCGCTGCGATTAAAATCCAACAAGTTCATCCATCCCTACAACTATTCCAACCTCCTCCATTTCTTTGAGTTCAGGAATAGTTATGGCAACTGTGACAATGACCAAGCAGTTGCCTACCAAAGCTGCCAAAACTACTGCAATTTCTAAATCCAAATCAAAGAAAACCCCCTCTGGTATCTCTCAAAAGGTACCAGTTGAAAAATCCACCAAAACCAAGGAGGGGAGTGTGAAGGAGGGTAAGTTAGGACAGGGAAGGGGTGAACATCAAAGAAACCCCAAGGATAAGGTTGGAGAGTTGAGTGAATCCCAACCTAGCCATACTGTAGTTTCCCAACAAACTACAGTGCTTAAAAAGGATAAAAGCTCACTTCTAGCTGCATCCTCCCAAAAGGATGCAGTTATTGAACGAAGCTCTTAGCCAAGAGCACAGGCCAAAAGGGTTAGGGACACAAGCTCAACCCAAACTTACACAAGAAAGAAGAAATCTAAAACCTCTGGGGATGCACAGGGCACACACACAGTGCAAACTGGTGCTAAAGACACAGTCGTTGCACTCTCTCAAATTCAGTTTGATGTGGCTCCAATAAATGTGGAGTCACAGCCAAAATCTCTAATAATAGAAGCATCTGAAATACCCTACTCACCAACAAACTCTCTGGAAGTGGATATGATAAACACTTCAATTCCTGATTCCCCTTCTTTAACTCTGTTGAGGAAGCCAAAATCCAGTGCAACTGAGCATCATCTTTTAGATGATTTGTTGGCTCACTTGCCAATTCTTTCAGATTCTATTGTGACATATGTGCCCCAAATATCTTCAATCAACACAGAGTCAACAATAGTTTCTCTTCCCACCTCATTCATTTCTACTCTCTCGATGGATATTGCTCATCCGTCGAGTAGTGATTGTATCCCGACGGATAAGCCTAACAACAGTTATCCGTCGGATAGCATTACCACTCACTCGACGGATATCACTTATCCGTCAAGTATCTCTGCACAACTTCAAACTTCAATTATTTCAAGTGCAGAAGATTTAGTGGTTGTACAGTCACTCTTAGGACTGAGAGAGGAGAGTGTATTGAGTGAGAGGCTGGGTTGCTCCCAGGCAAAAGGAGAGGAAAAGAGTGAAAATCAGCAATCCATTTATTCAGGATTGGCAAAAGTGAGTGAGAGGAGTCCCACCTTAGTAGGTGAAGGTGAGGGTGTGAGGGTGGGGAGCCAGGGTGAGACCCTGATGCAACAAAAGAGAGATTTTTAGAGAAAAGCAGGTACAGGAGAAATAATGGTGGTTCCAGCCATTGCTAGTGAGTCAATGATTGTGGATGATGCTAAAAAGGAAAGACAATTCCAGCAACATTATAAAGCTGTAATTGATAACATTTCCTTGGATGCTGACACTTTTACTCATCCTGTGTCAGCCTATCAATTATTGGCTGCTCAGGGCAATGTGGAGGCAGAACAGACTTTGAACATAGTACACACCTCAGAATCTCTTCAAAGAGATAAAGCTGCTGTCAATAGAATGCCTTCTCAAGCTGGTGAGCCATCTGAAGAATTTGAAGTAAATTCTAATGATGATGACTCTGTTTCTTTGGATGGAAGCATGAACTTAGGGGGAGATGAAGGCCCAAGTTCTGTTTCAGATTAACCTGAATGGGCATGGACAAAGGAATCTACACCAGGACAATTTGGTGTATCTTTGGTTAAGCAAGTGATGGCTATTCAAAAGGCCCTTCAGGAAACTTCAGATGCTGGTACCAAGGCTATTCTTCAAGCTCGCCTAGACTTTCTACATCTCATGAAGATCCAGCAATTAAGACATAATCTGAGTGTGGATGAAATAAAAAGGGATATAGCTGACTTGAAGACCTACAATTCTAAGAAGCTGGATTTAGTCATGCCATATGGTACCATGCAAGATCTATTACTAAGATTGAGGAGAGAATCAGATTCTAAAAAGAAGCTGGCCAAGCTGGAAGACAGAGGTCAAGTTATTGAGAATTCAGTGTCTATCCTTCTTCAAAATCAACAGACTCAGACAAATCTTCTCATGCAACTGGCTAAAGCACAAGGCCTAACTCCTCAACTTGATGATAACAAAAAGGGGGAGAGAGAATCAAGTAAGGGAGAGAAAGGACCAAGTGAGGGGGAGAAACTTCAAGTACAAATCAGCAAAGTAATTGTACCTTCAATTACTGTCTCCAAGCCACTACTTGCAGATTGTATAGATCTGATTCAAGCAGCAGCAGCAAATTTGAAAGTTGCTGAGAAAGAAAAGTTGAGTTTGATCAACTGGGAGAAGATTGATGAGGAGATACAGAAAAAGTTTGAACTTGTCAAGGAGCCAGTTAAGTCAGCCATCCATCACTCTCAAGTCAAGCAAATCAGTGTGAATGAGATGAGCATGAATTATCTGGAAAAAGGACAATCTTCCTGTATCAAGTCTCCAAAGGCTGAAACAATTCTTAAACCAAGGGCAAATTATCTAAAATCATCTTTGAAGAACCCCTTGGACACTGTGTATGAGACACCCAAGCCTGATGAGAAGAAGCTTCTGTCAAGATCAATTGTCTTCTATAAAGATCCAGCTGATTCAGCTTCAAAAAGGAGAATTGCTAAGATATTCAGAAATGGAAAGGAAATTTGTGTGGTAGCTGGACATCCACAATTTGCTCAAGCAAAGAGAGAAGAAAAAGCCAGATTGAAGAAGGAAAAGAAGCAAGCTGCTCTAGATGCAAAGAAGTCTAAATAAAAGAAAGAGCAGATTGCTATCTTGGCCAAACTACAGGCTGTGAATTCATCTCAACAAATTCCCTCACAACCATCTGAAGCTGCTGAATCAAAGAAGAAAATTGAAAAATAGAAGAAATCCCCAAGGAAGAAAGAATTGGCTAGAAGAACAAAAGGAAACTGGATATTGCTGACAAAGAATTGGAAGATCAATTTCCTAAGGTACCCACACCAGCTACAACTCAAGCATCAAAGCCCTCTGTGGCATTTGAAGATATAAGGGTGGTGGATCCCTACAGGAATATTCATGGTGAACCTATTGTGCCCAAGGATGAGCCAATAGAGTGGGATAAAATACAAATTCTGGACTTCAATTTACCAATCCTTAGCAAGCCAAAAAGGACAAAGTCAAGGGTAGTCAAGAAAGTGAAGCTGTCACCACTCAAATCCAAGTCAGTAGTTAAAGCTCAACCCAAAGTCAACAAGGGAGATTACTTGTACTTGTGTGACATCAAAGAATTTTCAGATCTAAACCTCTATCTGGATGAACTGGATGAAGTGAGGGGAATTGATGCATACAGGAACCTACCTGAAAGGTTAGTGTTCAAGTACAAAGGAGGAAATGAGATTGTGTGGCCTCTTCACAGGATTCTTCAAGAGAGCCAAGCTGTACTGATTAAAGTTTATTCATCCTTCAAGAAGAACTTTAGGTTCAATGTAACTGCAAGAAGACTAGTATTGAATAAGATTGAAGAACTAAGGAGTATTAGAGCTAAAGATGCACTCCCAAAGACTCTAATCATCCCATACACAGGGAAAAGAGTGCATCTAAGGCCCTACTGGCTGATGGAGTTCATAGATGATAAAGGTGTGAGAAGATTCTTCAGATTAGAAGACCAATTGAGTATCTCTAGCAATGAGACTCTCTTGGAAATGCAAGAAAAACTAGATCTCTCAGAATCTGATGAACTGGAATTCCACAGGCAGCTCCAAAATCATATTGATGAAAACAACCAGAAAGCTTGGAAGAAGAACCAGACCTTCAAGAAACTAGAAAAAATCTGCTCAGGCTAGAGGAGCATCTTGAAAATGACTGTGAGCCAAACCTTGTACATTTTGTTTAAGTTGAAGCACTTTCAGTATTATCTACTTATCTTTAAAGCTGTATGTTTAGGATGTTTTGTTATCATCAAGTATCTCTTAATTTATGGCTACAATTCCAATAGACATAAATTGGGGGAGATTGTTGTGCATATGTTGTGTACTTGATGATTTCATAAAAAAAAACATCTAAGCGGATTTTACTTAGTGAAATAATATAGCACTCGATGGATAAGAATTATAGTCCCGACGGATAACTCATTATAGTCCCGATGGATGTTAACTTATTATCCATCGAGTGAGTAGCTTATGTAATAATAAGTCTGTAGCACAGTTCCATATACATCTTTGTATAGATTCTGTAGTAGCCTATAAGTCATGCTGACTTGAACTAGATATGCAGAATATGTTGATTAATTGTATATAAATGATGTCTTGTAATTCTGCATAAGTGAAATGAAGTAAAGTGCCAAAATAGCTACCGATGGATGATTAACAAAGCCATCGATGGATGATCAAATGACTATCAACAGATGTTTAGCATAGCAGTCGACGGATGATCAATGAAGTCATCAACGGATGTTCAGAAAGTCGACGGATGATCATATATCCAACAGATGTTTATAAAATCCAACGGATGATTATATAAAGAATTCAAACAGCAGTTGAACAGTGAAAGCTGAGCACAGCCCTCAAGATGTATACAAATCTACTGTGAAAGCCCATTAACTAGGTAATAGAGGACGAAAAAGCAGCAAAGCTTAAGACTGATAGTTTTTATATTTATTCAGTCTTTTTGACTTTGTAATTTTGGTAATATATAAACCAAGAACGTAGCAAATAGAAAGGGGTTGAGAACACAAAAATAGAGAAATCTTTGTAAGCAAAATCCTTAACATTTCCCTGTATTCTCAGCAATTCGATTTGTAAGCAGCTGTGAGCATTCTTGCATACAGAGTCCTCTCGATATATAATATATATCTCTGGTGGAATTGTTTAAATCCACCAGAAAGTTTTTAAAGACTATTGTTTTTAATTACTTATGTTTTGATTCAATTAAGTT
Source organism: Apium graveolens (assembly GCF_009905375.1). Classification (NCBI taxonomy): domain Eukaryota; kingdom Viridiplantae; phylum Streptophyta; class Magnoliopsida; order Apiales; family Apiaceae; genus Apium; species Apium graveolens. Next base: position 172,333,830 of record NC_133648.1, on the reverse strand, counting down.
TATATCCGCATTGTGCTAATCAAAACATTTATATCTATATTCGAGTTGAACATTTTTATTTCGAGAAAAAGGTTCAAGAATTCCATCCAACCTCCCTTCTGTAATTCTTGCTATATTGTTAAGGGACTAACACATATTGACTTGCCTTGCTGAAAAGACAAGTGACAAATTCTGCATTTGATAAGTTGAAGTCATCTAGATACACATTTCCTTTTCTCACTCCAGTGAGAACCACTTTGATGCTTTTCTTGTTAGTCACAACACATCCTTCAGAGTTGAATGTTACTGAGTTGCCCTTATCACAAAGCTGGCTGATGCTCAATAAATTATGCTTGAGTCCATCCACTAGGGCAACTTCCTCAATGATGACACTGTCTTTAGAAATCAAGCCATATCCCATAGTATAACCCTTGTTGTCATATCCAAAAGTGATACTTGGACCAACTCTCTCCTTGAACTTAGTGAGAAGGGTGGAATCACCAGTCATGTGCCATGAGCACCCACTATCCAGATACCAGAGATTACTTTCATTTCCCTGGACACATCAAAATCAAATCAAGTTGATTTTGGTACCCAAGTTTCCTTGGGTCCTGCCTTGTTAGCCTTTTTCTTAGGTTTGTTAGGTTTTTCCTCATTTGACTTAGGTATCTGATATTCATCCTAAGTCATTTGAGTAAATTTTTATAACCATTTATCATTGGAGTAATATCATACAGAGATTGGTTAACATGGCATGACATACTATGTGCAAACATGTTATTCCAGAATGGCATGCTAAATGGAATTTGTGGCTTACTAAATGCAGCATAATAAGGATTAGGTGCAAATGGCATATTAACATATTGTGCAGATAAATTATGTGTAGACATAACAGGAAATTGTGATGTGGACATATTGGGAAATAAGGGAGATGCATGCATAACATATTTGCAATTAAAAGACAAATGATTAACACTACCACAATTAACACAGATTTTTCTAGGAGCATATTTTTTAGGTGTATAGTTGTTATGTTTGTTAATACCTACTTTTCCATTTCTATTATTTTCCTTTTTGAATTTGCTTTAACCTCAATTTTCTCCAATTTGTTATTGAATTTGTGATTGACATATGTCCTACATTAACTCTCTTGTTTCCCTTGACTTGACTTGTTTCTCCTATAACAAAGTGTTTGGAAACTGATCCATATTTCTCATATAACTTAGCTAGCTTGGATTTGCTAACTGGATTTCTTTCACTCGACGAATGTGATTCCATTTTAACTCTCGACGGATAATCTTCATTATCCGTTGAATCCACATCCTTTGAGTGTCCTTCTTCCAAATTAGGATCCAGTGTCTCCTTGTTCATTTTTTTAGGCATCTTCACAAAAAGACTCTATACCTTGAACTTTGGTAATTTGACTATGGACATCTCTAGATAATTTCCAAGCATTAATTACCTCTTGTTCACGTTCAAATTGCTTTCTTAAAATCTCTTCTTTCTTTAAGGATTCAGTCAGTTCATCTTTTGCAATCTTGCACTCCATTTTCAGTTTCTCAAACTCAACAAATTGAGTTTCCAACACATTGTTTCTTTCACTCAAAAACAAATTGTTCTCTTTAATCTTAGTATTTTCTTTAGTGAGAGATTTGAGTGTAACAAACAGATGACATAATTCTGTAGAGATGTCATTTATAGCATCATTACACTCAGCTTTAAATATATGTGATAGATTAGTGGTGATTACCTGATTACTGGATGAACTGACCTCTGTTTCATCTGATTTGGCCATAAGTGCTAGATTAACATAGCTTGTATCCTCATCCTCATCTAATCCATCAACAGCCCAATCATATTGAGATAGAAAAGCCCTTTCCTTCTGTTTGAGCAACTCAAAGTATTTCTTCTGGTAATCCACAGAGTCAAACTTCTTTCTATCAGAATCAGGCTTTCTGTATTCACTTGCAAAATGACCACTCAAGACACACTTAAAACATCTGAATTTTGATTTGCCAACCATGTTTCTGTTTGGCTTGGATGCTTCAAAATTCTTCTTGAATTTGAGATTGGCAAACCTTCTCGATAAAAAAGCCAGATGTTTATCTTTGTCATCCATATCATCTTGACTAAGATGGTCTTCATGTTCAGCTACTAGCTCTTTTCCTTTGCCTTCACAAACTCTAGGGTTTGGTGCAGATTCCACAGCTTCTACCTTCATCTCTTTCCTCTCTCTTCATCAGCATCCAATGTAATGGATCCTCCCTTCTTCATTCCTTTTTCCAGCTGCCCATCCTGTTCTATCTCAAGCTCATAGGTCTT